>NW_006408521.1:6256775-6267674 GCF_000296735.1 Chrysochloris asiatica | reverse complement strand
TTCGTCTCTCATACTTTGGACACATTGTCAGGAGGGACCAGTTGCTGGAGAAGGATATCATGTTTGATAAGGTGGATGGTCAGAGATAAAGAGGAAGACCCCTAACGAAATGGATTGGCCAGTGGCAGCATTGATGGACTCAAGCATGGCAACAGTAGTGAGGCTGGTCCAGGATCGGGCAGTGTTTCGTTCTGTTGTGCATAAGGTCGCTATGGGTCAGTACCGACTAGATGGCACCTAACAACAACAACAACAAGGATATCCAAATGGCCGTTCTGAAGGGAAAAGCACAGAATTCTTCCATGAAGGGTTAAAGAGATGGATACACTACTTTCCGAAATGTATAGACCTAGATTAAAGCTATGCTGGGAAACTATAGCTTCATATATGAACATTTAGGTTAAATAAACACTTCTATAATATTAAAACAATTCTTTTTTTTTTTTTTTCACTTCCCCTTGTCTTACACACATGCATTCACAAATACCTACCTCTATACACAGATTTATTTACACATAACATCATACATACATACATACATATATATTGTTGTTGTTGCCAAGTCCTGTTGAGTTGGTTGTGACTCATAGCAACCCTGTATAAGGTTTCTGAGGAACAGTTGGTGAGTTTGAACCACTGACCTTGCAGTTCAACCTGACCTTGCAGTCTAGCGCATTAACCCACAATGCTACACCAGGACTCTCTCTCTCTACATATGTGTGTGTGTGTGTGTGTGTGTGTGTGTGTGCAAGTTGTTGTTCAGTGCTGTCAAATTGATCCTGACTTATATTGACCCTGTATATGGTTTTCAAGGAGAAACTGGTGGTTTTAAACTGCCGATCTTGTGGTTCGTAGTCCAGTGCTGATCCTACAGTGTGACATCATGAATACAAATATACGCTGTTGGTTGTTAAGTGCCTTAAGTTGGTTCCAACTCAGAGTGACCCTGTATAGAGTTTCCAAGGAGTCATTGGTGAGTTTGTAACACTGACCTTGCAGTTCAAATTGACTTTGCAGTCTTATACCAAGACTCCATACATATACATTCAAAAAGTTCACAGACAACTTTCAGTAGCTTTTAATTTCACTTTTCCATGAAGTTTTTAAGCCCACTCCTATATACCAACATTTACATTATAGATAAAACTAAGAACAACTCCTGTAGGAATCAATGAAAATTATGACTGATGAAAAGTATGAGCAATAGAGAGACCTTTAAAATCTCCTTCCAAAACTGTTCTAAATTCTCCATGTCTGTTTATTATATCTAGAACAACAAAGAATATATGTAACAGAAGAAGCAAGTGACATATGAAATTATTTGGTGCTTCACTGATAAACTTTCTAAATGTAATTTTAAATATAAGGGTTTTTATAAACACTGTTGTTGTTGGTGGGCCTCCAGTCAAGTAAGACTCATGGTCACCCCATGCAGGCAGATTATAACTACTCCATATGGTTTTCAAGGCTGTTACTTTTTGGAAGAAGGTCTGCAGGTCTGTATTCCAAGGTGCCTCTAAGTGGATTTGAATCACCAACCTATCTATTACTAATTGAAAGCTTAGTCATTTAAATATAACTTCATGTATTTATTTGAATTATTACCACACTAAATTACAATTTATGAGATTATTTTGTTTTTAAAAAATACAACTAACTCATCAAATTACCATTGTAAAAGCAAGATAGCTTAAGAAAAAATGTAAAAGAAAATAAAATGCAAAATTGATCTGAATTTAATTAAAGGAAAACATATTTTAAAAATAGCATTTTGTGTGATATGTGCATACAACAAAATGTTTTTAATACCTTAAATATAGTAAAACTAGAAGTAATATTTCTCTATTTCCATGCCATTTTGAAATTATATAGTTTATATGTCACCTTGAAATTATTACAATAGATGAGTTTTTTCCAGTTTACACTCTCCTTTGTGTTGATCAGCAACTGCTTTTTGGGGGGTTTGAATAGAATGGACAAAAGTACCAGAGAAAATGTAAGTATTTACCAAAATGAATAATGCAGACTTTTATGTTATGTTGTCAAAAGACACTGCTTACAAAGTATTGCTCTTTCAAATTGGAATTTTTAGAGAAAAAAAAGATAAAACTATTTAAAGCAAAGATGTGGAAATTTTTGTAATTTTTTATAATATATAACATAAAAGGAGTTTTGAAAATCTCAATGTGACATACCCATCTCATGAGCCCATCAAATATATTATTAATCCTTGATGTTTCTCTGCCAATTTTGAAGCAAATTTTATCTAAAATATTCCTCTAATTGAACTGAAACAAACAAAAAAAACCCAAAGTACACACACAAAAGAACAACTGTGATTCTTTATAGTAAAATGCTACTTTACAGAACTTTTCTGGAAAAAATAAATAAAATTTCAAATTGTGTGTAAAGCAATTATTTGCAAAAAATATTTTTCTACCATCATTGTTTTCTTTTCTATGCATTGCTATTTCAATATCTAATATATATTAAAACCTACCCATAAATATTCTGTCCTGCCTTCCTTCCTTTCAACTACTCTCTCTTTTTTATTGAAAACAAATGAAGCCTTATTTTATCAAAAAGATCATTATAATATTTATGCACTGGTATTTATTTTTAAGAAGCTATCTAAATTGAGCCTTTAATTTATATTTTATTACCATGCATTATTATTTCAAATATAGTGAAGCCTGTAAGAGTCAGAATTAGAAGGGACTAACTTGTTTTTCTGGATCTTAAAATTTTTCCACCTTTGACAGAGTAAAGTTTTACAACCTTTCTATAATCCTCTTTTGGAGTCCTGGTGTGGCACTGTGGGTTAATGCATCAGACAGCAAAGCCGTTTGAATGGCAAGGTCAGGTCGGCAGTTCAAGCTCACCAACCACTCCTTGGAAACCCTATACAGGGTTACTAGGGGTTGGAACCAACTTGATGGCACTTAAAAACATCAACAATAGTCTCCTATTTATGGAAAATATTTGAATTTTCCTTGTTTGACAGCTTTCCACATTACACAAGTACTAGCTTTTTCAAGTTTTACTGTATATTTAATAACATTAAACATTTGTTGCTGTTAGCTGCCATTCAGTCATTCTGACTCATAGAGACCGTATTAACAGAATACAACATTTGCCATCCAGTGTGAAGTTAATGATCAGTCCATCGTTGCTGTCACTCTGTCACTCTATTTCATTCACGATATTCCTCTTTTATTCTGACCTTCTATTTTTACATAGCATGATGTAATTTCCCAGACACTGGTCCCTCATTGATAATACGTACATGTTTGTGAGATGATGTCTCATCAAATTTGATTCTAAGGAGCATTCTGCAGTAATTCCTCCAAGTGTGATTTGTTCATTATTCTGGCAGTCCATGGTATATTAAATATTTTCTGCCAACCAACACCATTATTTCAAATGAATCAATTCCTCTTTGGTCATTATTCATTGTTTAGTTTTTGAATGTACAGAAAGTAATTCAAAATACTACAGTTGGGGAGAGGCACACTTCTTTTTCCAAAATTGTATCTTTGCTTTTTAACACTCTAAAAACATCTTTTCCATCAGGTTTGCCAATTGCAATAAAGTGTTTGATTTCCTGATTGCTGCTTTCTTGGGTACTGATTGTGGATCTAAGTAAAAAGAAATTCTTGACAAATTCAGTATTTTATCTTTCATTATGATGTGCTTATTGGTCCATTTATGAGAACTACTGGTTTATGTTGAGGTGTAATCCATATTTAAGGCTGTTGTCTTTAATTTTCATCAGTAAGTGCATCTGTACAAATCCTTTTCATTTTCAGCAAGCAAGGCTGTCTCACCTGTCTATCCCAGGTCATTAATGAGTCTTTTGTCAATCCTGATGCTGTGTACTTCTGCATATAGTCTTGCCTCTTGGATTATCTGATCAGCAGGCAGATTGAGTAAGTATACTTTTTTAAATTTTAATGTCCTTGTTATAATCCTTGTTTTTGTACATGGTTTATGTACAGGTTCAAGGTTCTAAGTGCTGCATGAACACAATCAAGTGTTCTAGAATTCCCATTCTGCACAATGCTATTCAAAATTTGTTATGATTCACACAGTTGAGTATCTTTGCACAGTCAAAAAACAAGGTAAACATCTTTCTGATATTTTCTGCTTTCAGCATTTAGTAACATGAAATCTTGCAATAACCTCCATTTAAAATATACAGCACTTTATTTGAAAATTGTGAAATAGCTAAAGGGAAGAAATTGTAGGTGCCCATGACACTGTAAGATAAGCACTTGACTATTCAACAAGGTCGGCTGTTCAAACCCACCAATTAGTCCTTGGAAACCCTATAAAGGGTCACTATGAATGTCAGAATTGATTTGATGGCAGTTAAAAACAACAACAATCTGACAAAAGAATAATTGTACATGGAAGTCAACATACAGGGTTGTTGTTGTTGTTGTTGTTAAGTGCCATCGAGTCGGGTCCGACCCATAGCGACCCTGTACAGGGTTTCCAAGGGTGTAAATCTTTACGGGAGTAGAAAGCCTCATCTTTCTCCCGCAGAGTGGCTGGTAGTTTCGAACCGCTGACCTTAAGGTTCGCAGCCCGATTTGTAACCACTACGCTACCAGAGCTCCTTAACATACAGGGTATTAAGCAATAAATATATCACCTCCACGTGAGACACTGCTATAATATTTCTGGTAGGTCAGATTCTTCCACTTAATATTCCTTATGGCTTTTGAAATTCTGTGGTGAAGATATATTTATTGCTTAATATCCTGTGTGTTAAGCAATAAATATATCTTCACCACAGAATTTCAAAAGCCATAAGGAATATTAAGTGGAAGAATCTGACCTACCAGAAATATTATAGCAGTGTCTCACGTGGAGGTGATACTGACATGGTTCCTGAATCCTTAGTATTCTTATGTAAGGCATAACATTCTATCATTCCACTTGATAGCAAATACCATGTACAGTTCTTCAGAATCATATGTATTGTGTCAGATAATCCTTTGTTCCACTGGTAAAAAGTTTCATTAATATGCTACTAAGAACAATTTTCTATTATCTTAAAAAAATCATATGCATTTTTTTCATATGCACCTTTTAGACTATAAAAAAAACGACTATTATAAATAACTCACAAATATCTCATTGTCACGAACCAATCTTTTCATAAAGAAGATTTTAATAAAATTAAAAATAATTAAAATGTGATAATGTAAAGACAAAAATAACAAAATCAACTTTCAGATGATAAGGGGAATTTCAATTCCTTCTTTGTCATCTAATGATTCTTGTTGTAAACTATCTTAATTATCAACTATTTTTTAATCAAATTACTCACAAACACTAATTTCTAGTTGATTAATTATTAACTAAATTTAGCAGAATATTAAGAAAGTATTCGTTGTGTGAAGTATGAACAGGAAAGATAATGGACTCCAATCAATACATAATATGAAAGTTTATGAAATTAAATACTAAAAATTAGTATTTAGTTTTATGGTAATGTCCTAAGAGCCTTGGAATAGATAGACTTCTAACATTTAAATATTTGGTATTCAAATATTTGCATTTTAAGAAACTGACTAGAAGCACATACCAGACTCCCTCATAGATAAATATATTATGTACTGCTGCATTACTTTATCAGGTATTTGAAGCACAGAAGGAAAAAAAGAAAGAATTTGCAGCAAATCAGTCTTGCCTTGAATGTGCAGAACTTATCTCAGTTATCCAAGACTACATAAGTGTTTCTCTTGGTTCTGCTCATCAATGATAGATGGAATATCACTGAGTACAATTTTAAAAATTACTCAACTAATTTTGTTCCTTAAATTTTTTTAAAAATCTTTTAGCACCTTTTTGCTTGAGACATTTACTTCTTTTTAAATTTTGTGCATACAACTGGAGTGTGATAAAGTACCACATTTCTGCATGTTTCCACATCTTTTCTACTCAACAGTTTTAAAAAACATTGGTTCCCTTAGACTGTCACCACCCTCCTACCTTCTCTACTCCCACTCCCCAGAAAATGGTATTAACTGGTCTTCCTTTTAGTTATATGGATATTATTCTAGAGAGCACTGTACCTCATGACAGACCTTAAAATGTGCTTTTTGATGATG
Source organism: Chrysochloris asiatica (assembly GCF_000296735.1). Taxonomy (NCBI): domain Eukaryota; kingdom Metazoa; phylum Chordata; class Mammalia; order Afrosoricida; family Chrysochloridae; genus Chrysochloris; species Chrysochloris asiatica. Next base: position 6,261,552 of record NW_006408521.1, on the reverse strand, counting down.
AATGCCACACCATTCCTCTTTATCATTCCCCCATATTACAACATGTGATTGTCAGATTCAAAATGCCCAACACCAGACCATTTCAGCTCACTAGTGTGAAGGATACTGATGTTTTGGTACTTGATTCCATTTTTTGAGGACTTCCAATTTCCTTGGATTCATATTTCATATAGTTCATGTCCTAATTATTAATGGAGGTTTACAGCTGTTTCTTCTTATTTTGAGCTGTGCTTCATCACCAAATGAAGGTCCAGAAAGCTTTACTCCATTCACATCATGACTATCAACTCTACTTTGAGGAATCAGCTCTTTCCAATTATGTTTTGAATTCCTTATAACCAGTTGGGGTCATCTTCCAGCACTATATTCTGGTACTTTACACTATATGTCAACATTCAATATTCTGGTGCTGACAGTGTTCCAGTGCTATTTAAAAGGTTTTCAGGGGCTAAATATTTGGAAGTTGTTCATCTCTCCTTCTTCCTAGTATTTTGTAGTCTGGAAGCTAAGTTTAAACATGTCCATCATGGGTAACCCTGCTGGTATATAAAATACTGGTGGCATAGCTTCCAGCATCACAGCAACAAGCAAGCCACTATAGTGTGACAAACTAACAGAGGAGTAGTGGAAGTAACCTAGATCACTTAGTATTTGCTTTGAGATTACAGTAATACCAAAGACAATTAGAGTCCTGGTATGGTGTTATAGGATAAGCAATGGACTGCAAGGTCATTTTGAAATGTGAGATTGGTGATTCAAACTTATCAGAAACCCTATATGAGATCTCTATGAGTCAGAACAAACTTGTTGTTGTTGTTAAGTGCCGTCAAGTTGGTTCTGGCCCATAGTGACCCTGTATAGGGTTTCCAAGGAGCCAATGGTGAGCTTGAACTGCCAACCTCGCAGTTCAACTGGCTTTGCAGTCTGGTGCATTAACCCACAGCGCCACACCAGGGCTCTTGGATAGCACTTAACAACATCAATAATTTATAACGAAAGACTTGGATTCTTTTTCAATTTAGGGAAACATCAAAATTGGAATTTGTGGTAACAAAATATATTCAAAATTTCAACAAAATAAAACTCATTGGTATTTATGCTTCTTTAAATTTTAAAAAGATTTTGTTTTCCCTTTATTTTTCTAAAATTAATCATTTCACCAGTTAAAGAAAAAACACATTTAATAAAATTAGATTGGGTGATAACATTACAAACATTTTTATAAACTTAAATGATCATTTTGTATTATGTTTTAGTCAAAACTCATTTAGCTAAATTAAGAATCATTGCAAGGTTTCTTTGATAAAAACAAAACAAAACAAAACACTAGACTGATATAACGGAAAAAGTTCCCTTTGCAAATCAATCAGTTCTTATGACCCAAAAAAAAAGATGGGTCAAAGCTGAGCACTGTTCAATGGTTCACCTTGAGCCCTCTAATGAGCCTCTTAGATACCATCTACTTTAAAATAATAATTGATTGCTTATACATCAACTCTCATGACTCCAGGAGAATATATAAGTTTCTAATTACATGGTTGATATTATATATACAAAATAATAAAACATACGTATAAATTAAAATCTGCTTAAAAAATTAGAAAGATACAGAGATATAGCTATCTCTCTTTCCTATACACATAAATTAATATATAATGTATGTGGCTAAAACAAATAATCGTGGATTGGAAAATCTATAGGATGGATTCAGAGAGTGAAGAGCTCAGTGAGTGGAAGCAATCCTCTCACCCTGGCCCTTCTGTGCCCAATCTTGAAGAATATAAAACACAATCAGCTGAAGGCTGGCTGATCTTTTCAGGCCAGACATTACACCAGTAACTTTGGAGCACAGATTGCATTTTGGATGATCTCTTTAGTTTGTAAGTTTACAGGCATAATGTTAGAGAAATTGAATACTCACATTAGCTTGAACAATGATAAAGTAGCGAGTCTTATCTTCATAGTTGAGCCTCTTCCTTAACACTACATTTCCCGTCAACATGAGGGGAATTTCAAAGGTGTCATTGGATGTCTGCAAATAATTAAAGATACAGAGTTGAGATTGTTTGAATGTAAGACAAATCAGACAGAGAACACAATATTGTTTTTTAGTTCTTTTGAAGATTAGCGATACCATGCTTATCATCTGAAAATACTCAGAGAATGTGAATAAGAGTAGAAGCTTCAGATTTCATATTCTTACCATTTCTCATAATGTTTCATGATAGTCCTTGGATACTGATAACAAGAGAATGTATATTTCCTCCGGTAGTTTTTCCTATGTGTCTAGCATGTGCCATCATATGTATTTGATCCTGTTGTTGCTGTTATGTGCTGGGGAGTAGGTTCCGACTCATAGTGATCCTGTATAGGGTTTTCGAGGCTGTAAATCTTTACCAGAGCAGAAAGCCTCATCTTTCTTCCATGAAGCAGCTGGTAGTTTCAAACTACTAACTGTGAGATTAGCAGCCCTGATTCGTAACCACAACGCTACCAGAGCTCCTTGTCTGGTCCTGAGATACTGTTAAATCATAATCAAGACATCTGAAAATCTTTCCTATTATCACTTTATTATTCATCATTTGTTTTAACACCAAATAACAAAAATATGTTGTTTCTGTGCAATATCCCTTTTCAACATTGGTGGTCATTCTATATTCAAAGTACAAGTATGTGCACATCACGGCCACTCAGGCAATTTTCCACACATATGTATTTGTGGTGCCATAGGTTTGTTATTTGTTTTTTGCTTTTTATCAGGAATCAGAAAGAATGTATTAGATATGTAGAGTTAGGTGATATTGCAGGAAGGTGGATGTTCTGGCCCACCTCAACCTCAGGAACATTTGGCTAGGGAGACTCTGGTACTCTACTACAAGTCAGGCTAGGAGGAGTTTGCCCCTATCTCAACTTCCTGAATGTCCTGGGGATCCAGGACAGATAATTCCAGAACAGTTCCTACTTAGGCTGCACCTGGGACTGTAGAAGTCACAGCACATTAAAATGGAGGTGAAGCAGGATCTTGTGGTAGTAGAAGACTCATTCCCTATAATTAGACACTGACAGAGAACAGGGGAGAAGGGAACTCCTGAGTTCTCACATTTCCCAAAGGCTACCATCTTCACTGAGGCTTCCTGAAGATTTGCACATCTGGGACCCCTATCCTTGTGGTCTGGGCAGAAGTGGGGCTCTCAGAGTAGTAGCCCTCTCAGCTCATAGGGGTCAAGACTCTTCCTCTAGCCCTGGATCCAGACACGCCATTTTAACAGCAAAAGGTGAAGGCACACCAGCACCACTGGATCAAACATTCTTCTGTCTCCTTTTTCCAGCTGGGAGCACTATCTTCCTGGAGAAAGGCATGCTTGTGGTGAGTATAATGACTAAGAGCAGCAACATCTCTTTCTCAGGCCCAGAGCTCCACACAAGCTGTGCAGCCTCAGACTTTACATGGGGTTAGACATATAGAGTCCTGTTGTGGTGCTGTGGGCTAATGTGTCAGACTGCAAGGTGGTTTGAACTATAAGGTTAGTGGTTCAAACTCACCAGCTGCCCCTTGGAAACCATATACAGGGTTGCTATCAGAAACGACTCAACGACACTTAACAACAACAACAACAGACATTAGGACATTGTGAAAATACCACAGAACATCCTATTATACAAAAGATATTGTGGACATGACGTGACACTGAATTTTCAAGCATTTAATGTCAATATTAACTTGAAACAGTGATTTTATAAAAAGGAATCTGGGTTAGAAGTAACAGTTCTTTTAGGTTCTGGCAATGCTGCTCATTGGTTACATTTTACCCCATTCCCGCTGGAATTGAGCTCCTTCCTGGTAAACGTGCAGGTCATGGAATGCAATAGTCAAGTGCCCTACTATCCTCTGTTGTAAACAGTAGTCAGTGTAAAGCAATGTGTTCACATTTCAAACCAGCTGTCACATAGGTAATTCAGTCTCACGGCAACCCTATGTGTATGAGAGTAGAACTGCCTTCCATCTGGTTTTCAGGGCCTGATTTTTCAAAGCAGATTGGACCATTCTTCTGTGGTGCCTCTAGATAGACTCTAAAAGACAACATTTTAACGTTTAACAGTCCAGTCAACAGTTAAGACATGTTAATCTTTTGTACCACCAAGGAACTCCATTTACACTTTAAGAGAGAAGCAACTGGCTTCCGGAAAAAGATGGCAGATCGGGTGGAAGTGTAGTGACGAGCTCTGCCGAGAACAACACAGAATACAGGACCAAGAAGGCTCAGGGAATAGTCCCAGTACTCTGAACCACATATAAAGGAATATTTAGAAGGTTGGAAGACTTACAGCTGGGGAGTTTGTGGCAGAAGCAAGAAATCCATTGCTTCCTGGTTTGGGATGCTCAGCTGCTCCAGGAACCGCCATTTTGTGTGGGACCAAGCGGGGAAAGGATCAGAGCAGCCACTTGGACGCCTGACAGAGCCGCAGAGATAGAGGTGTGGACATTCTTTTTGTTTGTTTTCATTGGTCCCTTGCTGTCTGCGTACCTTCATTCTGGTAACTAAAGGGGCGCCTGAGCTAGTGAATATTCCAGCCCCACCCTCAGAGGGTCCTACGATGCATGTGCATAGATCTTCCTTGAAATTTAAAGATACAGTATCCACTTAAAACCAAACAGCCGACAGATACTCAGCCCAAGAGCAGGCCTTGAACTTTTCTTGTTTGCTTTTTGTTCTGTTTTTTAACACAGGAAAGAGAAGGAGAGGGCTGTAGGGAGGGAAAGAGACCTCATATTAGG
>NW_006408521.1:6243846-6254661 GCF_000296735.1 Chrysochloris asiatica | reverse complement strand
TCATGATTAAAGGGACAATTGAACAAGATGAAATAACCATAATAAATATCTATGTGCCCAACGAAAGAGCTCCAAAATATGTAAAGCAAACTCTAATAGATTTGAAGAAAGAAATAGATGAATCTCCAATAATAGTGAGTGATTTTAATACACCGCTTTCAAAAATGAATAGAACAACCAGAAAGAAACTTGACAAAGAGAGAAGCAACTAGGATCAGTAAAGAATACGCTGCATTAGTGCCCCAGAGTTGGTTCTGACTCATATTGCCCTGTACAGGGTTTCCAAGGAAAGACTGGTGAGTTTGAACCATCCACCCCATGGTTCAAACCAGCATTTCAGTCTAGTGCTTTATCCCACAGTGCCACACTGAGATGGCAGGACAGAAAATGACAACTAATCTAACAAGTCATGATACTGTCCTGTTCTCAACAATTTGTGAGATTAAGCCCTTTTTTTTTTTTTTTTTCTTCCATTTTTCGCAGCTGAAAGATTTTCTTGTATAAATGTATTTTGTCTTTGTGTCTTTACAAGGAGCCCTGGTGTTATCATGGGTTATGCTTTGGGCGGCTAACTTCAAGTTCAGCAGTTTGAGTCCATTGGACACAACCTCTGAGAAAGATGCGGCTTTCTGCTCCCCTAAAGACTTTCAGTATTAGAAACTTTATACAGGGTTGCTCTGAGTCTGAACAGACTTGATGGCAAACAACCACCATCAGTCAACACATTGTCGTTTTCTCTCTTTCCATCGTAGGCCAGGAATCTTCACAGCTGACTTTTTTGTTCTGATTTTTCTCGTGCCTGACAATCTCTTTTTTTTCCCTGTGTAAAATTCTGTAAATTCTATGCAGAAAAGTGTTCTTTGCTATCGAATCTAAGATTAAGTTTTGCTCTAATATAACATTAATATATATATTATATATATATATAACGCTGCCTTTTGTTTAATTGAACATTTTCTGTTTCCCCTCACAGGTTGCTCAAGTGTTTCAGTCTACAGTATACAGATATTTATCTTTATATTTCTACCAAAGGAAACTGAGTATTACAGGGGTTTAGCACATATTCAGTGAATAAGTGTCCACCATCATTTTTCATTTAAGTTGATAGTTTCTAATAAACATTTATAGGATTACTACAAACAATGCAGTTGTAGTTAGTGATTGCATTGCTCTTCAGAGATTTTCCAATTAAACTTAATTTTTACTAGCTAAATCTACCCTTTGGATCCTGGTGTGGTGCTGTTGGATCAGAACAAGACTGAACTACAAGGTTGGTGGTTCAAATCCACCAGTTGCTCCTTAGAAACCCTATATAGGGTTGATATGGATTAGAACAGACTCAATGGCACTTAATAACAGCAGCAAATCTACCCTTTAGAATATATTAGATTTTAATCTCATAAATATTTTCCAAAAAACAAAGAGAATATCTGTTTTATAATTGATGTTACTTATGAATCATTGCATAAGAAAAGCCTTGATATTAATTTAATTAATCTATTAATGGAGAAATATTCATCGAGTATCCATTATATCATTACACTTATAGAATAATAATCATGAGAGGAAACAGAAACAACATGTAGCTGTATCTTTAAGGTATTGTCTTTTTGAGTATGTAGTAAAAAGAATCATGAGTTACATAAATGCTAAGTACACATCTTACTCTAACAATATTTCTATAATATGCAATATTTCTAATGTATTTATCTAAGGAGAAAGAAAATAAAATCAAAGCTAAATGTAGAATGAACCTTGGTGGGATTGGCTTTAGAAAAGTGATTATGATAAGGCTGTAAGCAGAATTGAGACAATGATACTGAAACTTCAGTGCACACTGACTCTCAGAAATGTTTGATTTAGATTGCAGATTCCCATCGTCCATTCCTAAACTCTCAGGAATCAAACAATTTCCAGAAATTATAACAAGTCATTTAAATTATTCTGATATATGTGGTTCAAGTCTTTCTTCAAAAAAAACCACTGAACTAGGGGAGGAGGAGCATTTTAAACCAATGAGCAACAGTTTGTCATTAAAATTCAACTCAGTGATAACTTTTACAACATATTAGAGAATACATAAATTAATTTTTAATTATTTTGTAGCTATATGTTAGTTTACTGAATTAGCATGACAGTATATGAAAATGAACTTTAAATAGACTTTGTGTGCGGATTCAGTAATAAGCATTAAACACCCACCCGCTCATCACTGACATGGTTAGTTTCCAAAGATTTGGTCATTATGCGAAAATGAGCATTATGCAAAAATGGAGGCTAACTATACCAAATTGCAAAATAGAGGATGACAACTTCAACACTTAAATGCCAAATGCCATCATTATATAAATGTCAAATTCCATTATTACATAGCTACCAAACCACTATGTAATGATCAATTATAGCTCAGTCAAGGAGACCCATAACCTTAACCATCACAACTGATATGTTACTGTTACATCACACCTCAGTACTACCAGAAGTACTGAGTTGATGCACAAAATAGTACAGTTTTTACTATTGTCATACATGTTAAATGTCAAATAATGAACTAATTGATAGTCAGGAATAGGTGTCTTCATTTGTTTTCAGTTAGCACTAACAACTGTGCTTTATATAACCCTCCTTTACTTTCCTACTTTTAGAGAATATGTCACTAAGTCAGTAACTTTCCAATAATTCTTGGTTTTTTAAATAGCTCAGTGAACTACTCAGTCTATTTGGACTCTTGTTAAAGATATGGAAAGGATAGTTTAGTCTTTTGTCCCCTCTTCCTCCCTACCATCTGTCTTCCTTTCGTCTCATGAAGAGCTTAGATCCACCAGCAAGGTACAGGAGCATGAGAGTAGAGCAACATCTATTTCACTGAAGAACCATACATTTCTAGAAGCAAAGCAGTTGTCTGCTTTCTTATAGTTGTACTTCTGAAAAGTTCTAAGTGACACTGGATTTTTTATCACAGGAATTTAAATGCTAATCCCTCTGCTAAACATTAATGAGGAAAATCTAATCAGGGCCAACTAAGCCTCTTAATAGACTTTTATTTGATAGTTCAGCTCCAAATATCCAACCTCCAGTAACAATTGTGTACCCCACGACAATCTGAAGCATTTGGTTATGTAGCAGCTCGCAAAAGTGGCAGGCCACGACTTTATAAAATGAGCGTTTGTTATTGTTGTTAAGTGTCATCAAGTTGGTTCCAATTTATAGCAACCATGGATAGGTTTTCAAAAAGCAGTTGGTAGATTTGAACCACCAACCTTGCGATTATCTGTCTAGGGCTTATGTTACAATGCCACATCTTGGATGGTTTACATAGCTTTGTTCTTGCTGGAAAAATAGGGAGTAATTATGGGATGTGACTACCCCAAGCACATATAATATACACACATGCATGAAAGTGAGACAAAAGGAAAGTTGACACTCTATAAACTCTGTTTTTCCAGATATTCTCTATCTCTGTCACTGTTTTGGATTGAATTATATCCCCCTAATAAGGAGCTCTGGTCATGTAGTGGTTATGAATCAGGCTGAGAACCTTAAGGTCAGGAGTTCGAAACTACCAGCTGTTCCATGGGAGAAAGATGAGGCTTTCTGCTCCTGTAAAGATTTATAGCCCCAGAAACCCTGTACAGGGTAGCCATAAATTGGAACCGACTCCACGGCACTTAACAACAACAACAACATGGTGTTGTGGGTTAATGTGTTGGACTGCAAACTCAGTTTGAATTACATGGTCAGTGGTTCAAGCTCCCCAGTTGCTCCTCAGTAACCCTATACAGGATTGCTATGGGTCAGAATCGACTTGATGACACTTCACAACAACAAACAACAATATATGCATTATAACCTTAATCTCTATACCTGTGGACATATTTCCAGAATCTCATTTGCGAAAAAGGCTTTGCTTGTTAATGGTAAGGAGGCTATTTCAGAGTAGGGAGTATGTTAAATCTAATGACTTTTGACATTTATGTTGGTTTGCAAAAACATATTGTTATGAAATTATAGAAACCATTATTGATCAAAAATATTAAAATATGAAGCAACTGTTTCTCAAGATATTGTCCATCTACTACTGCACAATTCGGAAGGTGGTGTTTCTATCTCTAATACTTCCTCAAAGAATTGTGAACAACACTTCATTTTATATCATGTAATAATGGCAGTTTTGATATCATCCAGGAACTCAAATATTGTTTTCTTTAAAATATTTATTTCAGTTTGGGGAACAAAAAGAAGTTTGAAAGGGCAAAATCATGGTTTTACAGTGGATGGGGTACAATTTCCCTAAGAGATTTTTCCAGAACAGCTCTTGCTACCCTTTAAGAATAACCAGCTGATTATTGTGATTGTGTGTGTGTGTGGGGGGGGGAATTCTTGGCATGACTTTCTTGGCTTTTTTTCATCAGTGTAGTTTTATTTTTTAAAATCTTCTTCATAATAAGCTTGTATGATCTTCCCTGTGTCTTTTCCAAATATATGCCAAAATTACCTTCTATGATAACCTGTCTAACTTAATTGAACTGGTCCAGCACATAGATCCTTTCAGAACCCATAGTTTTGACTGAAGCTTGCTCTCTGGATTATACTGGTAATTCCAAAACTCATCTCCAGTTGAAATTTATTCCATAAAACCATCCTCATTAGATTTGATCTTGCTTAAAAGATTTGTGGGAAGACCAACTCATTAATCTAGCTGTTCTTAACACAACGCTTTTGGAATCCATCAGGATGGAATCTTGCAGAGACCAAGACGTTCATTTCACTTAAGCTATTGCTATGGTCTTCTTCCACCAGTTGTTGTATTTTAGCCACAGTCTCTTCATTCATCAAAGTTGATGAGATCTTCCTTCTCTTGACTCATATTTTAGGTCTTCCTGAGATTTTTTAAAACACTTGATACATCCAAAAATCTTGTTTATGTGAGGCAGCATTCATGTAAAATTGTGGCAAGCCTTCAATAGTTAACCAAGAAGCCATTTCAAATTGGTTAATATTTGTTGCGACTTGACCTCAATATAATTTTTTCTTCATAATACAAAAAAAAAAAATTCACTTTTTGAAAGTATTGTCATGTTATGATGACAAGTGTATTACTAAGTTAACTTGTCTGCAGCCATCCACTGATTATAGAGTCATATATGCTTAAACACATCTGGTTTGGAATCAGTCAGTTCATGAGTGAAGTCAATACTTTGTGACTTACCCTCATAAAAATAACACATTAGACACAGATAGAAGAAAGCACCATCAGATGGATGCCAGATGGAAATCTCAAAGGATCTGAAGAATTCTGGGGTTAGAGAAACAGAAATAAGGATCTTCCCTCAGAAGTGGCAGAAAGTGAGACTTTCCCAAGAGCTGGTGACCTGAATTTGGAATTCTAGTCTCCTAAATTTTGAGAAACTATAACCTCATTCATTAAAGCAGCCACGCATGGTATATAAGTTATAGTAGAATCAAGAAACTAAGATACAGGAAGATGCTTCGACACGTTTGTGGAAAATTCCATCATCTTCTAATTCTATCTTAACCAAATTTTTGAAGCCCTCTCGTGTATGAGTGATCTGGGAGAGGGTCTAAAACTGGGAAACTTCTCATTTCGTCTCTTAGGGGGCTGTAAGGTCTCTTATTGTTTTTCTACATCTTTTTAAAATCAGTCTTTGTCTCTCACTACTGGTTTTCTCTTCTTGAACAAGAATGTGACTTTATTTGCTACTTTCAATAATTAGCACCAGTTTCATGTCCTTATTTTTTAAGAAATCCCAGAGGTACAATCTAATCTCCTTTAACTGTCTCTGTCTAATCCAGATCACAATGTCATCAGCTGCTAATCAATCTATAGACTGGCTGTCCTTGTTAGACTGCTATAGTTGTTGTTAAGTGCTGTCAAGTAGATTCTGACCCATAGCAACCTTGTATAAGGTTTCCAAGGAATAACTGGTGGGTTTGAACCACCAATATTGCAGTATCCAGTACTTATCATGCAGCGCCACACCACAGCTCCAGTAGGGAGACTGATTCTACGTAATTACCTAAAGTGAGAATTGGAGGCTAAGCAGGACTAGATAGTTCTTGTCCACTCAAAAGTCACTAAGAGTTGTAACGACATTAAATTTATTTCCTGTAGAAACTATTAACACTTTAGTCATGTTTCTGTTTCAACTAAACCCTCTCTTTCCCTCACACAGAATCACATACATGGACATTTAAAGATGAACTAAAGAATATAGAATCCTGGTGTGACACTGTAGGTTAATAAGCCAGACTGCAAAGTTGTTTAAACTGCAAGGGCAGTGGTTCAAGCTCACCAGCAGCCCCTTGGAAACCCTATACAGAGACACTATGACTCTACGGCATTTAACAACAACAATGAATATAGCACAGCTCATTCCACCTTTTTCTCATCAATTCTTTGTTGCTTTTGTTAAATGCCATTGAGTTGGTTCTGACTCATAGTGACTCTGTAAAGGGTTTCTAATGGAGCTCCGGTGGCGTAGCTGTTATTAGTTGGGCTGCTAACCTCACGGTCAGCAGTTTGAAATTACCAGCTGCTCTGAAGGAGAAAGATGAGTAGTTACGAAATGAGCTGTAAACTGCAAGGTCAGCAGTTCAAAACTACCAGCTGTTCCGCGGGAGAAAGATGAGGCTTTCTGCTCCTGTAAAGATTTACAGTCTCGGAAACCTTGTACAGGATTGCTATCAGACAGAACTGACTCCACAGCACATAACAACAACAGCAACTGAAGGAGAAAGAAACTGCTCCCATAAAGGTTTACAGCTTCAGAAACCTTATACAGGATTGCTATAAGTCGGAACCAACTCCATAGCACAAAACAACCATCACCACCACAGGTTTCTGAGGAGCAGCTGGTGGGTTTGAATTGATAATGGTGTAGTTGGCAATCTCGTGCTGATCCTACAGTACCATGTCATCAGTCCTTTTGGAAACTATATTTAGAAGTACCTGGTTCTATTCAGGGGTATGCATGTTATAGTGTTAAAAGGTGGGCTTAAATGGAAAAGATTTGGGTTCAAAGTTTAACACAAAGCATACTTCAAAGAAATAACCTTATGACTTTATGGGCCTAAAACTCCCATGTTAAAGTCCACCCTATAAAGCATTTAAAGTATAACATACTGCTCACTGAAACCTACAAAAAAATAAGCAATAAGTTTGACTTATCATGATATACTTTTATATCCTCTAAAAGTTGGACTTTGACTAATATACAAAACTACTTCAAGAGAGTGATTTGTTAAAAATCCTTTTGCATTTGAACAGTGATTTTAATTTCCTTACTCAGGAAATACAAACCTATCACATGGTTACATATTACTAAAGAAAGCCATGTCTTTTTTCTTAATTCTTTTTGAGCTATAATGAACCAAACACATCAAGAAGGAAGGGAAACATTGATAAAAGATGTTTTTACCCACTGAAATACCTCTCTGATGCCTCCAAGAAGGAAGCTGCCATGCATAGTGCTTTAATGCCCTCACACTGCTTTGCTGAGCGGCGGCTGTAGTTAATAGAAATAGTGTGCTGCTACTCCATTGGGTACATGAACAGTTCCTTCCTTATTACTGTGGGTCAAAACACTTAAACTGGTGAATCGGCATCACTCCTGGCTGGCATTAATGAAAAGGATTAAAATATGAAATCCCATGTTATATCTATGATACAGGGAGCCATAGTGAGGCACTATGAGTCGGGACCCAACGGATTCCACTAAACAACAATCTATGATGCAGACAGACTTATCAAGCTAGCTAACATTGGGATTTAGAACATTCAGAATGATACCTCTTTCATAATTTTATTTTCCGTAGAGGATAAACTCAAAAGCGAATATTTTTGTAGCACATGAGATAAAATAAAAATCCTGACCCATTCTTCTTACTTAGTAAGATGGTCCTCAAACACAATTTCATATAAATTGTAATGAGCCTAGTACAAGTTCTTATTCCACAATCTAGAGGACTAAGAAAAGATAAAATATGCTGTATGAACAAATCACCAAATGCAACGGTTTAAAAATGACTGTTACCCTTGCTATTGTCATTAATTCAGTTGTTACTCCTAGCAACTCTGTATTGAGTTTCTGAGGCTGTAAATCTTTATAGGAGCAGAAAGTCTTATTTTGCTCCTGTATAGCGATTGGTGGCCTCAGATTGCTGACCTCATGGTTTTCAATCCACCACTTATCCTACAGAGCCACCAGGGATCCAAAAATGATTAGCACAATACAAATTCTTCTAGTCCAGAATCTAGGCTACTTATTAATATGGTACTTATGAATTATTAATTACTTTATTTAAAATACATCAACCAAGGAAGGATATGTGACTATACAAGAAAAAAAAAATCAAATTAATAGCATAACATAAATGTTAAGAGAAAAGATAAATATAAATTTGAATGTCAAATATAGTGATTTTTGAGATATTGTTTCAAGTCATTTCTGGCCAAAGTACCTGTGAGTTAAGAAAAAAATCTACATCACTAAGTTGTGACTTCTTCTAATGAATCCTATAGGCATTAAAAAAAAAAAAAAAAGTAAATCTTAATTGTAAAACAACAATCTGCACTTGCTACAATTTTTCATACAGTGTGAGACACATTTAAAAGAAAATAAAATTGTGGTGGCCAAAACAGAAGTGATTGCATTCTCGTGTTAAATGGTGTATTTATTATACATATAATTTTGTTTAGAAATTAAAAAATAAGCAGGAGAACATTGATGCTATCAATATGAGGACGTTATTAGAGATTTAACAGTGGTAGAATTTAAAAATCACCAGGTAGTTCACAGCTCTTCAAGAGAATATAAACTGGTAGTAGGTTTTACATGCAGTCTCTGATGGCTCAAGATGGATTCTCTCTCTAAGGATGTGACGTGGTTAATGCTGTCCCCTCCAATATATCCTAAACTAAGTGTGTCATGAGGTCTCATTCTTCTGCTTCACTGAATTAGGACCATGACCAGAGAACATTTTTATTTATTCCACATCAGTGCTGGCTTGCTAAAATACATTTCTCTTTTTTTGTGTGATTAAAAAACTGCAGGCGGCTGATTGGCTTATCCGATCAGTAGGGTAGTAAAAAGGAGCTCTGGTAGCTTAGTGGTTACGAATCAGGCTGCGAACCGCAAGGTCAGCTACTATTTAGTTAAATTGCATTTGCTTATGTCAAGCTTACAAAAAGAATATGAAAGGTTAAACATAAAGATATATATTAAATTCACCTTATTTTACATTCTTAATACTAAACAGTAAAGAGAAGTATTAAATTAGAATACTTGATAAATGGTTTCAAAACACTGCTTTGGGATTCCAACATATTCTGAGCAGCTGCTTCTGGAGAAGCCGAAGGGAAGATCAGACTTACAGCTTCCAGATCTAGCTTCAACTGAATTATTCTGATTTCATTTATTTTTTATTTATATTTTATTAGTGAAATTGTTTAACAGTTTAGATTTTGTTTTTTTGTTTTTTCAAAAAGCTGCAACCTGAGGCAAAAAAGGGGAGGAGCTACAATTAACCCAAAAGATCTCTGGTGACTCGGTGTTTTACTCTTGGACTGCTAACCACAAGATCAGCAGTTCAAACCTACCAGCTGCTCCATGGAGAAAGATGAGGCTGCCTCCTGCCATCAAGATTTACAGGCTCAGAAACCTATGGGGCAGTTCCACTGGGTCCTATGGTCATGAGTGTGAATCACCAGATGACAGGGATTTCTGACTAACGCCTTTGATGTCTACTTTATCTAAACTTCCTTTTGGTAGGATTGCTGAGATTGTTGGAATTTGTCATCTCCATGTTTCTGAGCATGTTTTTAGAGAAGTGATATTAACTTAAAATTCTATGAAGCAAATATAGTACAATGGTTGTATCATCCTCAATGCTAGGTTTCAATTACACAGGACCCAAAAGCACAAGGGGAATTTAGTTAAAAAGACATGTTAGAACTAGGAACATATTTAAAGCTTTTATCTATAAATGCCAGCAACAATTTAGTTTTGAAAACCACAGCACCTATTTTTTTTTTTTTAATGTAATATTGAGATCATTTTACTGGTAGTGTCCTGGTGCGGCACTGTGGGTTGAAGCACTGGACCACAACGTTGGTTTGAACTGCAAGACTGATGGTTCAAACTCACCAGCCGCTCCTGGGAAACCCTATACAAGGTCACTTTGAGTAGGAACTGACCAGACAGCACTTAACAACAACACCAACAATAGCTATGAATGTGGCTCCAAGGAGCTAAAAAACAGTCATACAATAAAAATCAGCTAAAATAAACATTGATTTAATTCCTCATAGTGAAATCACATTGCAACCAGGGATACACATACCGGATCATGTGGATTATATTGAATAACATATTCTATCTGTCCATTCGGGCCATCATCTATGTCTGTCGCTCCGTTGTCTCCTGAAAATCCTGTAAATATCGTGGTGCCAACTGGAGTGAGCTAGAAGGAAAATAAAAACTGTCAACTCTCAGTTCATCAACTGCACACCAAAATTGATTCAACACAAAAACCAGCTGTTTTTGTGCTTTTTTGTTTTTTTGTTTTAATCAAATAAAGAGTAGGCATATGCCCACAATCTCAAACATGGAGCATTTGAAAACAACCTTTGTAAACTTTCCATAGAAGCTCTTATAAAGCCTGAATTTCCAACTATAGGGTCTTTGCTTTTAGAGAAGGAATGCAGCACATTTGGACCCATGTATAATCATTAACACCTTAGCTCCTGTTAAGAAGATACAGCTGCTGTTTCCTCTTTAAAAAAAAAAAAAAAAA
>NW_006408521.1:6237818-6243746 GCF_000296735.1 Chrysochloris asiatica | reverse complement strand
AAGAGTTTTTACCTTAAAACACACACATACACACAAACACATCTGAGAGATAAATGAAAATTAGGACTGTTAAATGCAAGTGAAAACTTTGAGGAAGACTGCAGATGGCCACTTACCAGATAAAGTCTCTTCAGTGCTTAAAGTATTGGTTTAGGAGAAAACAGTCACCTGACAGATTTTTTAAATTTAAGATGAGTGAAAAAATTAAAGTGGTATATAAGGCCATGTTTGAACATCAATCTACTGATTTAGCTTTACCCCTCTCCCCTAAGAAACGCTGTTGTTTTGTTTTATGGGTAGGGTAGGTCTTTGTACAATCTATTCCTGCATCCAAAATCAAGGTTCAAAATGCTTCATTTTCAGTCCTCAAGCTTGTGCTGAAATCTTACTCATTTGTTAAATTTCAAATTAATTAGATGCCACCTTTTCATTACAATTCTTGATTTCAGAATCTGGTATTTCTTACTGTTTTATTGGCAGTTTATAATTTATTTCCTTCACTGTAGTATTGTCATAATAAACATACAAGTGAATACATTTTCTCTATAAATATACATTCTGTACCTTTATAGATCTGAGACTTCTAAATTTTTGATCCCCTGATAATTTGTTTTGTTAATTTTTGAGTGGGATTCTTTCATGAAGAAATAGTTTGAGGGGGGAAAAATTCAAAAGGAAAAGAAGGCACTGAGGTTGTTTTCTTTATAATTTCTATTTCAAGGGCTTCAAATGTGGCCCAGATGTCCAAAGGGATCCACAAGTAATGTGTATCAGCGGAGCAGACATGGTAAGGATGGCCACACACATGCTTTCTCTAAGGCAGTTATTGTTCCTAAACCCCAGATTTTTTATTTTTTAAATAATGAAATACATTATTAAATCTTCCAATTTTCCAAAGTGATAAAAGAAAAATTCTATATTCTATGATTGGCAAATTATTTAGGAAATAAAACTATGACTATGCCAAAATAAACACATCTATTGAGCCCTGGTATGGCTCTGTGGGTTAATGTGCCAAACTGCAAAGCCGTCTGTAACTGCAAGGTTGCTAGTTCAAGCCTACCAGCTGCTCCTTGGAAACCCTATCCAGGGTCAATATGGGTCAGAACCAACTTGACAGCACTTAACAACAACATTGGTTCAAAAACCATGCCTATTCATAACCTCTAATTTATGAAAATAATATAATTGTAATGAAACAAAACTATTAGGGCAAAGTACTCATTTAACTATAAAGTCAGCACTCCTGGGAAACAGTTTTAAAAGTAAACTTTACCATTCTGCAACCTAAAAGGATTTTAAAATGAAGTAAGAGGCGATAGCTACAGATTGCATGTAAGAACATTAAGATAATACTGGGGAATTGGTTCAGTGGAAATGTTAGCTAACTAAATAGCTTCCAAGCCTAAGTTTTATTTAATGTATCTATTTTTTTATAGTATTTCCCATCCCAGAAGACATCTTTCCCTCTTATAAAGAACTAATTCATTCTTAAAAAGCTATGCTTTAATTTTCAAGTTATGAAATGTTAAAATTATATAACAATAATGGTTCTACATATTTAATAGAGCAAACTTAAAATGTTTAATCAAAGATTTTTGTTAGCAAGGAAAACGAGTTTGAGATACAATTCAATTTGAAAAATAATAGAAAGTAAAAACAAAGCAATACTTTTAACAGTAACTATCTGTAGAAGTTTGGGGAACAAATGAGTGCCCATCATTTTCAGTCTACTTACTGAGGCAGGACATACTTTTGGGTCAAATTCCTCTTAATGCACACACCTAAAGTACTATACCCAAAGGCAAGAAAATCAGCGATTCAGGGAAGGAATAGGAGATCCAGGGAGCGCTCAGAGCATATGCCATGAAGTTGAAATGAACATCTGGGGATCAATGACTAAATGGATCCAGGGAAGCAAATTTTATAACAAAATGTTAAGAGGAAAGTATTCTGAGAAAAAGAGCAACAACTTTTGCTACTCAGAGAATTGTACTAAACCATTTTATAGGCACATTATAGGATGAGTCCTTCAATTGGATAAGAGAAATATTTGACAGAATTGTTATGTGCCTTCATGTCAGTTTCAACTCATAGCGATCCTGTGCAGCGTTTGTGAGGAGGGACTAGTGAATTTGAACCACTGACCTTGCAATGCAATGCTTATCCTATAACACCATACCAGCAACTTTATATGTTGTTGTTAAATGCCATGGAATAGGTTTCAACTTATATAGTCACTGTGTAGAGTTTCCAAAATGGGTTGGTGAGATAGCAGTCCAATGCCTATCCCACAGAATCAAAACAGGACAGGACTGTAATCTGTGTTCATCAGTTACTAGCAGTGTGGTGGTGGCTGTGTACAGTAAAGTCGGTTCTGACTCATGGCAACGCTACATAGGGTTTCCAAGGCTGTAACTCTTCATGGGAATAGAGAGCCTCATCTTTTTCCCACAAAGCCTCTAGTGGGTTCACACTGCTAACGTGGTGATTAGCAGCCCAACACATAATCTACTATGCCACCAGCATTCTGAACCTTATCTAAAATTTATAAAATTTGCAAAACCTTATCTGTTATCTCATATTACTTATTAAATTGCAAAACAACAACAACAAAAATCCCAAAAAACTTCGTGATCTTCTCACCAGATAATGTGATAATACCACAATTTTACTAGAAAATAATTGTTTTCTTTTGGAAATGTAAATTTATATAAAAACACGATGACAATTTCTTGTTGGTTTGATAATATAAGACCATTTTGATTACACATGAAATTTGAAGTCTCATCTTTACAGATTAAAAAGTAATGAACCAACTTGATATTTCAATTCAAAAGTCCAAGATGTAAATGAAACCACCCTGATGATCTGATTTCAATAAGTGACTCAAAATTGCAAAGAAAACATGCCTGTTTAGAGGCAAGGTGACAAATAAACCACAACAGTCTCTAAATCTAAACAGTATTTTCTAATTTCCCTAGTCTTTTTGAAGACTAAAAGAGTCCTGGTGTGGTGCTATGGGTTAATGTGCTGGACTTATAAGTTGATTTGAACCACAACGTTCAAGATCACCAGCCACTCCTCGGAAACGCTATACAGGGTCACTATGTGACAGAATCAACCCAACAGCCCTTAATAGCAACAACAACAACAAGCGAAGATTACATTTCTATAATTATTTTTAAGACAGAAGTTATTTGAAATATATGGTTTGAAGGACTTACAGTGTAAACTTTGCAAATCCAAAGGCAGGTTTTGCAAATGCAAATAATTCAGCCTACAAAATATATCTGTATTTTCTCCTCCCGTCTGAATATTTTCTAACATTCATGAAAAGGTAACATAAAAGGCCTATGGCACTTGTTTTATTATCAATTCCTTTTTTTTTTTTTCTTTGTCGTGGACACAAATAATTGTCTATTTACTTTTTCCACTTAGAAATCACATTTTTAGTCATTTAAAATAAATGCTACATTGCATTTCTTTGATTTCCTTATAATAATTACAATTGCTGATACAGTTAGTGAGAGATGATAGATCACTGACTACAGGAGATAGAACTTACTATGTAGTTGATTATGGCTGTAATTTAAGGCTAATCCAAAAAGCAATTCTATTTCAATTACTCTCATTTTAGGATTTGAGTTTTATCTTAGAGTGCTTTACAACATTCCCTCCAATAGAAGTTATGTACCTAGCTTTTTAAAATAATTTCTTTAAATTGTAAGTAGAAATCTGTGTCTCCAATAAATTATATTAGCTGATATTTGGATATAGAAAATGAAAGAGAATCAACTACCTAGCTGTAGAAAAAGGAGAAAAACTTCCAATTTCTATAATAAAGCATACACAGAAGTTTGAATGATCTCTAAATCAATTTCTAGGTTTCATTAAAGGAAAAATCTAGAAGACTAAATTTAAATGATTAGATTTTCATAATAATTTCAGTATTATTTAGCAGCAATAGTATACTTTAACATGCTACTTTGTTTATGATGACATCTCTGTGTACAATTTCAGAAAACATTAAAGAGATTCTCACAATGTTGAGAATGTGGCACTTAGTTGTAGACATTAGAAGTTTAGGGATTTGGATAGTAAACACTAATAAAGAGGTCAATGTTATAAATTTGACATTTGTATAAACTAGTAAATTTTGTGGTCTTCATAGATTGATGTTCATGCGAACGGAATGCAGAAATCATTGTACAATAGTATTACTATTACATGCAAGTAAAATTTTGATAAAAATAATTTTAAAACAGCTTCAATAGTACACTGACAGGGAACTACCAGAGGTTCTAGCTGCATTCAGACAAGGACATGGAACTAGGGATATTATAGCTGACATGAGATGGATCTTGGCTGAATGCAGAAAATACCAGAAAGATACTTGTTTTCATTGATTATGCAAAGACTTGACTTGGAGAATCATGACAAGTAATAGATACCATTGTGAAGAATAGGTATTCCAAACCATAATATGCTAATGAGGAACTTGTACATAGATTAAGAAGCAGTCATTAGAATAGAACAAGGGAACACTGGATGGTTTAAAATCAGGAAAAGTGTGAACCACGATTGTATTCTTTCACCATATTTATTCAGTCTGTATGCTGAGCAAATGATCACGTATTCTGGTTTATAGGCACAAAAATGTAACACCAAGATTGGAGGAAAACTCATTAACAACTTGTGAAATGCAGATAATACAACCTTGAATGCTGAAAGTGAATAGAATTTAAAATACTTACTAATGAACTTCAAAGACCACAGCCTTCAGTATGGGTTGTATATCAATGTAAAGAAGACAAAAATCCTCACCACTGTACCAATAAATAATAACACGATAAATGGAGAAAAGACTGAAGTTGTCAAAGACTTCATTTTGCTTTTATCAAATATTAACACTCATAGAAGCAGCAGTCAGGAAATCAAATGATGTATTACATTACGTAAATCTGCTGCACAAGACCTCTTTAAAGTCCTGAAGAGCAAAGATATCAGTTTGATGACTAAGGTGTGCCTCACTCAAGCCATGATATTTTCAATAGCTGCATAGGCATATGAAAGTTGGACAATGCATAAGACAGACTGTTAAAGAATTGATGCATTTAAGTTATGATGATGGAGAAGAATATCAAATATATCATGGATTGTCAGAAGAATAAACAAATCTGTGTTGGATCAAGTATGGCCAGAATGTTCCTTAGATGCTAGGGTGAAGGGAATTTGTCACTTATACTTGTGCCATATTATCAAAAGAGACCATTCCCTAGAGAAGGACATCATGCTTGTTAAAGTCAAGGGGCAGCAAAAGAGAGGAAGACCCAAAATGACATCAATTGTCACTGTGGCAGCAACAACATAACAAAAATTATGAGTGTGGCACAGGACAGGTTAGTGTATTATTCTGTTATGCACAGGGTCACTATGAGTTGGAAATGACTCAATGGCATTTGTGTCAATTTGTCTAGGCCAGGATTCCCAGTGGTTTGGCAACTGTGATGATTGACTATAATTAGTCATAGTTAACTCTATGATGATTAGCTATGAGTAGCCAATCAATTGAAAGGATGTTTTCTTGGGGGTGTTGACTGCTCCCAATATAATGGATGTGCAGGACTCCATAGTATATATGCATAAAACCTATTGCTATTGAGTGGATTCCGACTCACAGTGACCCTATAGGAAAGAGTAGAATTGCCCCATAGGTTTTTCATTGGTCCTGGTGTGACGCTTTAAGATAAGCCAGATTGCTAACTATAACGTTGGTGGTTCAAACCCACCAGCCACTCCTTGGAAACTCTATATAGGGTCACTGTGAGATGGAACTGACTCGATGGCACTTAAAAATAGCAATATATAAATATATATGTGTGTTGTGTATATATATGTGTGTGTTGTATGTACATATGTCTTATA
>NW_006408521.1:6234318-6237543 GCF_000296735.1 Chrysochloris asiatica | reverse complement strand
GCAAGTTGAGTTTTAACTGCAGGGTTGGCAGTTCAAACTCACCAGCCACTTCTCAAAAACCCTATGCAGGGTCACTATGAGTTGGAACCGACTCAATGGCACTTAACAATAACAACAAATGCATATGCATCAAATAAGTCTATAAATATAAATATACACATGCTCTACCCTGAATTCAAGTCACTTATTTTCTATACAGGAGACAGAATAAAGTGGCGATCACGGATTTCTGAATATTATGTGGGTATTACTTTTCCAATAGCAGTCACGTTGTCTATTACAATCTGGATCTCTATATACATTATTGTTTTCAGGGCACATCTGCCATGCAGATGGCCATGTTCTGTGTCTTTTAACATTTCAACCCATCTCAGAAATATAAATTCTGTTTTTGGAAGGGCACTGTATGCACAGGATGATGATCAGCTTGAGTAGCTGCCTGGGGGTACCACTTATTTATTCAGTTCATGCTTTTTTCCACAAATGATTTTAGACAGCTATTGGAAAATACATGCAATGCATAGATACATCTAAATGCAGAGGTGAAATATAATTACAAACAAGAAAATAAAATATTTCAAGAAAGTGTTAATAGTAAGAGAAAATTTAATGTAAATGCAAAAGGTAAGCAGTTTTCAGTTTACTGCCCAGGTATTTTGTAAGCTACAGCTACTTGAGTCAGCCCCAAAATTAAGATTAGTGCTCCAACAAAGAAGATTTTGTTCACCACTTAACAACAACAATAGTCTTATTAGCTGCACCCTGGTATGGTACTGTAGGATAAAGCACTGTACTATTAAGTGAAAGGTTGATGGTTCAAACCCACCAGGTGCTCCTTGAAAACCCTATACCAGGTGACTAAGAGTCAGAACAGACTCAATGGCACTTAGCAACAACAATCTAATTTTCAATAAGCCTTGGTGGCATTGAGTTGGACTTTGCTTAGCTAATCACAAGGTCAATGAGTCAATCCCACCAGCTGCTTCACTAAAGGAAGCTGAAGTTCTATGTTCCTATAAAGATTAGTCTTGGAAACCTAAGGAGCAGTTCTAGCCAAATCGATAGAATTAGAATAAGTTGGAATCAACTCAATGGCAGTGGGTGTTTTATGTGTACTCTCTGCACTCCAAATCTTAGTATTCAATGATCCATATAACTACAAAACACACAGTATTTATTAGTAATTCATTTGTAGTGTGGCTGAAACTCTTGATCGATCAGAAATCATGAGACTAAATTCTGAGTCCCGTCTCTGTTTCTATTTATCAGTGATCTCTACTTGATAGCATATCTTCTTGGAAATTCAATGTTTTTGTCTATAAAACATTAGCTCAAGTTGGATTCAATAACTATGAGGGATATTTCAGATCTATATTTTTGAAGCAATTAAATAATTGAAGAGATATATCATACCTCTACTTATTAAGCAATTAAGTAACTGTAGAGATATGTCATAGTGGATCTTCAAATCCAATAAGATAAAGGCATCAGTTATTCCTAAATTTATGTGTATTGTTGTTGCTGTTGTTGTTAGGTGTTGACAATCTAGCCCTGATGTCAATGCACAGGGCCAAGAATGGAAATGAAGAACTAAATTAGAAGATATACCTATCAGGAATAGAGACTTCATTATAATGCAACAGAAAGTGACACAGCAATAGAAATTGAAAATAAACAAACACATGAATGAAACAGAAATAAATCATGCAGATAGAGTCACATAATTCTTCAAAAAGGCAACACTACAATGTTGGGGATTCTGTCAAGATATCCCTGGAGAATGACTTAGTGACCCAGAGTGATGGACTTCTCAAGAACTGATAATAGTCCATTCTTGGCATAGCTTGTGGAGATGCTTACATGTTTATTATGGGAAATTTACTAAGAAAGATTAAATAATTAAGATCTATGAAAAACATTGAATATATTGTGATCTGCCAAAAGAATGCTCAAGTTTATCTTAGAAGAAATAAAACCAGAATTTTCCTTAGAAGGGAGGATGGAAAGGCTTCAATTTGGGTACTTTGAATACACCATCAGGAAGCATTAATCGCTAAGAAAATAACAGCCTACTTAGTAGCGTATTAACAAACAGGAGGGAACCTCTCAGGGAGATGGATTTACACAGTAGCTGCAACACTGGGTGGAAACAGAACCAGAACCACAAAGGTCAAAGGCAAGGCAACAGTTTCTTGTGTTCTAAGAACTCCCCGTGGATCTCATGCATAACCATTTTTAAAAAGTGGATTTTAACACTTGTTCTAATTCTTTAAGTATGAATTCATCATGGATTGATTTAATATTTAGGATTTGCTTCAACATAATTTTGTCACAGTGAAATGAAGAGGGATGCTCTAAATACAACAAGTTTGGCCACTGTTAATAAATGTCAAAGCTAAGTTAAGGATATAGACCTTCGCATTGTCAAAATATTGCTTTAATGCCCTTACATTGCAATGTGTCAGATTTAATATAATTGTTATACAAATATAAATCTGTATACAAATTTTTACTTAAAATTTTGATTTAGTAAAATATCCACAATGTAGCATTCAAAAAATAAACAAGAAAGCCACTTCTGCATCATTAAATAGTTCCAATCACTGGTCGTTATGACTAAATCTCAAAGAACATTCCATATCTTATTCCATTTGTGGAATCTTCATTGATATTGTGGATTAGGTGTTGGACTGTGAACCACAAGGTCAGCAGTTCAAATCTGCCAGTCACTCCAGTAAAGAAACTTGAGGCTGTTTCCTTCCATAAAGATTTACAATCTCAGAAATCCTGTGTAGGGTCTTTATGAGTCAGAAGTGACTCAATGGCAATGGGATATCTTGGCTATTCAACACCCACCAAAATGTTGATCTGTGTCCTTTTCTGTCTAGTTACATTTTAACTAATTCACTAATTCACATGCCTATGGATGTAAAGGTTTTCTTTAAATTTTTTACTTTATTTTTTCTTGTTCCTCCATTCCACCCCACTTGGATTGCATTTTTCATTTTCCTCTCTTTTTCACTAGCTTTTTCTGAGCCTAATATTTAACAACTGTTATATTACCTTCAAAATTCCTTTTTTGCTCCTTCTCCCTCTCCCTCTCCCTCTCCCTCTCTCTCTCTCTCTCTATATATATATAATGTTTTTGTTTTTGTTGTTATGTGCCGTGGAGTCGGTTCCAACTCATAGCAACGCTGTGCAGGGTTTCCGAGGCTGTAAATCTTT
>NW_006408521.1:6222630-6234116 GCF_000296735.1 Chrysochloris asiatica | reverse complement strand
ACAATGAAGTAAGTAGTGCAAACCCACCAGCCACTGCTTAGAAACCCAATATTGTTGCTAAGTAACCATGAGTTGGTTCCAAATCATAACTTCCCTGTATAGGACCTCTGGTAGCATAGTGGTTATGAATCAGGCTGTAAACCTTAAGGTCAGCAGTTCGAAACTACCAGCTTTTCCTTGGGAGAAAGATGAGGCTTTCTGCTCCCTAAAGATTTACAGCCTTGGAAACCCTATACAGGGTTGCTATGGGTGGGATCCGACTCGACGGCACTTAACAACAACAACAATAGGGTTTCCAAGGAGTGACTCGTGAGCTTGAACCACCAACTTGTGGTTCAAACCTACCTTTTGGTAGAGTGTTTATCCTGCAGCTCCACACCAAGACTCCTTACTAGATATATGTTGCTGTTGTTGTTAAGTGCCATCCAATTGGTTACCACCCATAGGACCCTGTTTCCGAGGAGTGGCTGGTGAGCTTGAACTGCCCACTATGTGGTTCAAACAGACTTTGCAGTCCAGCACATTAATCTATAGTGCCACACCAGAACTATATATATATAAATATATATAATGTTGTTGTTAAGTGCCATTAAGTTGGTTATGGACCCTATATAAGGTTTCCAAGGAATGGCTGGTGAGCTTGAACTGCTGACCTTGCAGCTCAAACTGTGCTTGCAGCTCAGTGCATTAACCCACAGTGCCACAACAGGACTCCATATAAATATGTTGAGACAGAGAGTCAGAGGTAGCAACAATAGCAACATGTAAGTCACAGTGATAAACTGAGTCTTGGGTAGATATTTTCTCCAAAAAAGTCATTAAGAATCATGTGGTAACTGTGTAACCACATTATTTTCATCCTAAATTAACTAGTTCTCATTTCTTCCCAGAAAGATGTTTACCTGTACTTTGTTGACTATGCACAGTCTTTTGATTCTATGGAACATTAAAAGATAAGGATAACATTTTGAAAAACAGGTATTCCAGAACACTTAATTGTGCTCATGAGGAACCTGTACATAGTTCAAGAGTCAGTCATTTGAACAGAACAAGGGGACACTGAATGTTTTAAAATCAGGAAAGTTGTCCGCTAGGGTTGTACTATTTCACCCTATGCATTTACTCTGTATGCTAAGCAAACAATACAAGAAACAGAGTTCTGTGAAGAAGAATGTGGCATCAGGATTGGAGAAAGATTCATTACAACTTGTGATATGCAGAAGATACAACCTTCCATGCTAAAAGCGAAGAGGACTTAAAATACTTATTGATGCTCAAGGCCACAGCCTTCAATATGGGTTGCAGCTCAATATAAAGAAAACAAAAATCTTCATTACTGGATCAACAAATTACATCATTAAATGGAGAAAACATTGGAATTGTCAAAGACTGCATTTTGCTTCGATCCACTGTCAACACACTTGGAAGCAGTAATCAAGAAATCAAAGAATGGGTTGCATTAGGCAGACCTGCTGCACAAGAGCTCTTTAAAGTATTCAAGAACTGGAGAATTGTTGGTAAATAATATTAAAAGTACCAAGGATTGTCAGAAGAACAGACAAATCTGTGTTGGAATTACCACCAGAATGTTCCTTAGAAGCCAGGATGGTGAGACTTATCCCTCATATTTTGGACACATTATCAACAGGGACCATTCCTTGAAGAAGGACATTATGCTTGGTAAAGCAAATGATCAGCAAAAAAGAGGAAGATGCCCAATGAGATGGATTGGCACAGTGGCAGCAGCAATGGACTGAAGTGTAGCAGCAATTGTGAGCACAACACATGACCCGGCAATGTGTCATTTTGTTGTGGACAAGGTTGCTATGAGTCCAAATCGACTTGACAGCACTTAACAATAACTTTTTTTTTTCCCCCTTCCTTATGAAAGAATTTGTAGAATTTTATTTATCCAAATTGATGAAAAACCCCTTGAGGTTTGATTATTTCTATTTATTGTATACTGCAAAAATTTCTCGTATCCTTTAGTTTCTTAAGAAATACCATTCACCAGAAAGTCGTATTTTGCAGATTATCAACACTACTAAAACTGCAGGCTCCATATGGTAAGCACTATGCTTCAAACTGTGGTTCAAACCTACCAGCACTCCCTGAAAGAAAGATGAGGCTTTCTGTTCCCATGATGATTTAAAGCTTGGGAAACCCTGTACAGGATTGCTATGAATCAGAACCAAAACCATGGCACTTAACATCAATCATATATATCATGTAGCAATAATCCATGTTCCACATTTCATTGTCTCTTTAGTTGACAAATAAAATTGCAATCAGGTATTAAGTGCTTAACATCCATTTGGGAAACGTTCAATCACATAGATGTTCCTGGGCTGGGGTACAACATACCTAAGTGACAGGATTCTAGACCCTCATCTAGAAGCTAGAACCAAACTTTTCTCTGACTGCTGTACATGACTCATTCTATGGCAATGTAGATGTAGAACCAAACTCCTAGCCTGAGCCCCCATTTGTATCCATTAACTTGACAAGTCTAGTCTGTTCATTTTGCATAATGTGGTCCTGGAGGGCACCCATAAAAAGGTATGGACCCTGTGCCCTAATCCTGGTTTCAAGTACCCTCAGCCTTAGCCTTTTTCCCTCTCAGGCAAGTTCTCACAGGTAAGATGGCCTTCCCTGCAATTGACATATCAGAGAAGGTGGCATTCAAGAGCTTATCTGAGGCTGTTTGGGTTGTATGTTGTACAACAGCCCCAGGGTCAGTGTGCTCCGGAGTCCCATGCTTTGCAGACACAAGTGTTCATACAAAAATCAAGTCACATAACATCCTGTTTCACAGATTTTATCATGGGCACTAGGTGACACACACTTGTGCCTGAATGTATAGAGATAAGGAAGGACTAGGCCCCTGAAGTCTGACTCACCAAGGTTTATGCACTCCCAGTGTGACCCACTGCTATGCAGTTGTTGTTTTAGCACAACCTTCTGGTCATTCATCCAGACTCTATGATTCTTCAAAGATTACCAACAGTAGCTATCGGTACATGCATTCCAATTAACAGAGTCCTGGATAACGCATGCATTTTTAATACCTAGTCTGTCTTCTTCTCCTCAACCTACTATAGTCATGTTCTTCTCAATACAACATTTGGTCTGAAGATCAATATGCATAATAATGACCTTTACAGATTTGAAAGTATGTATTCTTCAACTGTGAGTTAGCCTGAAACCTCTTCTATAAAAAAATTTTTAAAAATCCTTTCTTGCAAATCTTTCTTTGCCTGGAAATATGTTTCTCAAATCATGATAGTCCTAAAACCAAAGGGAGTTTCTACAAAAGAAACACAGATCGGAATTTGTAAGTAGGCAGCAGTTAGTCAAGCACTGTTGTCAAATTCAGCTTCTTTTACAATGATGAAATTTATTTTATTTTTAAATGAATTTAGCCAATTTGAGTTTTATCTTTCCTAATGTAATTTTCTTAGTTTTTGTGCCACTCTTTTGCTTTTCTTTGTCATTTCTTCTTATTTAACACTGGTAGTTTTGAACATCTGTTCTCATCAGAGTCATTTTGGTAGACTAAAATCACAGATGGTCTCCATGATGAAACACAACAACAAGATCTCATATACAGTTCAGTCATTTTTAGAAACTAAATTTGTATATACTTTTTGGCATATTTGGTAATAAATTTTTTTTTAATATTAATTAAAAATATGCATTTTAGAAACTAGGCCCAAGGATTTGGAAACTTGCTCAATCTCTCAACTATTCAAGGAATAAAAGTCACTGGACATTCAGTATCATTCCACACTCAGAATTTGTTTGAATAGAAAATAATATATTTTAATCTATATTACACAAAAACACGTGAAGCCAGGACAAATATTAATCTTTAGTTCCTTTTTCTTGCCCCACCCCACTTCCTTATCCAGAATATGTGGCATATTCTATCTGTACAATATAAAAAGAGACAGAAAGGGTAAGAAAATAAAGCAGGAGATTAAGCTAAGAGAAAGGAAGAGTTATGAAACATTTCCTATTGTAAACATCTAAGTAGGAACTTATTCTAGTAAAACAGATACCAAAACAGGTTAAGCAGTATATATATACAGGTTAAGCACTATATATATATATATATATACACACACACACACACACACACACACACACACACAGCATAGTGGTTACGAATCAGGCTGCGAACCTTAAGGCCAGCAGTTAGAACAGCCGCTCCGCGGGAGAAAGATGAGGCATTCTGCTCCCGTAAAGATTTACAGCCTCAGAAACCCTGTACAGGGTCGCTATGGGTCGGAACCGACTCGACAGCACTTAACAACAACAAGAACAAATATATAT
The DNA here is from genome assembly GCF_000296735.1 of Chrysochloris asiatica. Classification (NCBI taxonomy): domain Eukaryota; kingdom Metazoa; phylum Chordata; class Mammalia; order Afrosoricida; family Chrysochloridae; genus Chrysochloris; species Chrysochloris asiatica. The sequence goes on along the minus strand of NW_006408521.1, from coordinate 6,229,781 downwards.
ACACACACACATAGTGATCCTGTGATAGGGTTTTTGAGTAGTGTTGGTGAACTTGAACTATCCTTTTACAATACTGACATTTTTATGCTGAGAAAAGAGTCCTAGTTTGGCACTGTAGGATAAGCACTGAACTGCTGATCATATAGTCCTCAGTTCAAACCCTATACAGGATCACTGTGAGGTCAGAATCAACTCAATGGCATTTAACACCAACACCAACATACTGAACAAACTTTCTGGGAAGTTGGACTACATGCAAAAGAACATGACATCAGGATTAAAGGAAGATTCATTAGCAACCAACAATATGAGATGACACAATCTTGCTTGCTGGAATCAAAGAGGACTTAAAATACTTACTGATGAATATCAATGATTACAGCCTTCAGTATAGATTTTGCCTCAATGAAAAGAAAACAGGAATCCTCATAACTGGAGCAGTAAATAATACCATGATAAATGGAGAAAAGATTGAAGTTGTCAATCATTTTGCTTGGGTCCACAATCAACACACATGGAAGCAGCAGTCAAGAAATCAAATGATGTGTTGCACTAGGCAAATCTGTGGCAAAATATCTCCTCAAATATTGAATAACAAAGATGTCACCTTAGATTTGAGGTGCACCTGACTCAAGCTGTGCTACTTTCAATTATTTCATACATATACAGACATTGGAAAACGAACAGGGAAGATTGGAAATTTAAGTTAGGTGGTGTTGGAGAAGAATACTGAAAGTACCATGGACTGCCAGAAGAATAAACAAATCTGTTTTAGAAGACGTACAGACAGAATGCTCCTTAGAAGTAAAAATGGTGAGACTTTTGTCTATCATACGTTAGACTTATTATCAGGAAAGAGAGACCCAGTACCTAGAAAACTGGAGGGTCAGCGAAACCGAGAAATATCCCCAATGAGATGGACTGGCACAGTGGCAGCTGCAATGGGTTCAAATGTAACAGTGGTGAGGATGGTGCAGGTCTGGACATTGTTTGGTTTGGGGGCACATAGGGTCGTTATAAGTCAGAACCAACTCTATGGCACCTAACAATAACTTCCAAGAAAACTGTTTTACTTGCTTACTGGGTGCATTCATATTCTCAACTTTAAAGAAATTTTACAAATCAATAAGAAATTAGGGCATTCTGAATTCTGATATTTGGTTATTGTCTTTAAGAAACCACAGAATATTAATGAATATGTTTCTGTTTGCAGATGAGATTTTTTTCTTGTTACAAGGTCTATTTTTTTCTATGTACTTAAAAATAATAATGTACCCAAAAGGAAATTAGAAATATGACACAGATCAAGACGAAAAGCTGCTAAAATGTTGACTCAAAGACTGTCAAATTAGGGTCATTGAGAAAGTGAAAATTAATTGATTCTTCTATAACTGCCACAATTCAATTAGTCACTGAAATTAGATTAAACTATGTAAAAAAAAAATACATATTTATTTTAAAGTTACAAATGATGGTAGACAAGATGGCTGTGTTAATGATCTGATGATGGTGATGGTGGTGGTGGTGATGTGCCATGGAGTCGGTTCAAACTCATAGCGACCCTACATGGGGTTTCCGAGGCTATAAATCTTAATGGGAGCAGAAAGCCTCTTCTTTCTCCCATGGAATGGCTAGTAATTTTGAACTGCTGACCTTAAGGTTAGCAGCCAGATTCGTAACCACTACATTACCAGAGCTCCTGTTAATCTAAATGATGCTATATCCTCTTCCTGAATCAGCACAGATAAAACCAATGACATTATAAAAGAGACTGCTGTTATCAAATGCTGTCAAGTTGGTTCTGACTCCTATGAGCCCTGTATGTTGTTCCTGGGTATATTTGAATCACTGACCTTGAAGTTAGCAGTCCAGGGCTTACCCTAAAGCACCACACCAGGACTTGGGCTCAATAAAAGATATGGTTGTTGTTAATAGCTGTTAAGTTGTTTCCGACTCATAACAACCCTGTATAGGGTTTCTGAGTAGTAGCTGGTGAGTTTGAACTGCCTACCTTATGATTCCATCTGACCTTATGGTCAAGTGCTTATCCAACAGTGCCACACCAGGACCAAGAAGGAGTTTACACTTTAGTAAAAGCAAACTGTTGAGCACACATTAGTGACATCTAAGTAGAAGTAAATTGAAATAATTTTAGCTGAAGTCAGTAGGTCAACCTTGAGATTCAGCGTGTGTTTTTAATGCTCCTCTTGCATCTTGTGATTTGTTTTCATGATCTGGAAATTTGGGTTCATGAGCCTGACAAGCTTTTCAAGACCACAGGTTTATGCATTGGTTTTATTCTCATACCATATGTCATTATCAATCTACTAATATGCAGGGTGGAGTCCTGATGTGGCACTGTAGGATAAGCACTGGACTTCAAACCATAGGCTAGCAGTTCAAACCCACCAGCCAACCTTTGGAAATACATGCTTGCTATGAGTCAGAACTGATTCGATGGTACAACAACAACAACAATTTGCTTGGTGCCTGTGGTTGTAAAAACTTGCTAGCAGCATTCAAAGGTACAGCAAATGGTCTCAAACTAACTGGAGGCATAGTAAAGAAAACCAGGGGAGGAATCAAATGAAATAACATTATGTTTCACAAAAGAATACCTCATATAGCAGCACCAATGAGACCCAAAGAAATCTCGATGGTACCTAGCCAACACCTATTTGATCAAATATTCTAATTAAATCATGATTCAGAGAGGACAGACATCAAAGAGAAAAGCTAATAGCATGCCCTACTTTAAGGTTTTTCTAACACGAAATAACAAATACCGACTACAAATATTTCTGATTCCAAAATTCCTTCTGTCAGTGGCATTTATTCACCTTAAATTTTTAATTTTTTTATTTCTTGTTTGAAGCCTAGCTTACTTAACTTAAAATTCAAAATTAATCATGTCTGTAAGTGGATGGCAGGCCTGAGAGCACCTTACGACCTGATCTTAGATGATCGCTGTAAACCGGAAGTTGTTGTTGTTGGTGTTATGATGTGTCATGGAGTCAGTTCCAATTCAAATGACCCTGTACAGGGGGTTCTAGGAGTGGCTGGTGGGTTTCAATTGCCAACTTTGAGACTAGCAGTCCAGTGCTTATTTTACAGTTTCATACCAGGACTCCAAACGGGGAGAGTAGGGTTCATTTAACCATGCTTGGATTAACCAGTAATTGATGTTGTATTCTCCTTCCTCTTTTCTTTATAAACTGGAATGTAACTAATCTACTTCAAGCCATTTGTTTTGTTTTGTTTGGAATCAGAATATCTCCCTATATGCATATAGAACAACAGCTCAGAATAAACTTTATATTTTCAATTTCTCTGAATTTTGGATATTTTTAACAAAAATTTCACCTTCCCAAATTGTAAATAACATTTTAAATTTAGATTTATATGCATCTATTAAAGTTTCATGTTATTAAGGCATGAGAGGAACAATCTGTTTAAGCACAGATTTTGAAAACTCATGCTTTGCTGCTGTGAAGTGTGGTCAGGTTGGTTCCAACCCATATTGACCCTGTATAGCATTTCTGAGGAGCAGATGGTGAGCTTGAACCACTAACTTTGCAGTTCAAACGGCTTTGCTGTCTGGTGCATTAACCTATAGAGCCAAACCAGGACTAAACTCTTAGGGCTCTTTAAATTCAATGTAATACAGTTGTTCAAGTAGAAATATCTTGTAAAGAAGAAAACAGACATTTGGTCACAATGGAACATTATGAGTGTTTCTTAATCAATTTAGTTTCAGTATGATTGTTGTTGTTTTTGTTAAGTGCCGTCAATATGGGAGGAGGCATAAAAAGTAGAGTAAAGGTATATTGTTGTTGTTGTTCAATGCCATTGAGTCTGTTCTGACTCATAGTGACCTTGCATAGGGTTTCGGAGAAGTGACTGGTGGGTTTGAACCACCGATCTTGTGGTTAGTAGTGGTGGTGGTAGTGTGGTATCAAGTTAGTTCTAATTCCTAGTGATCCTGTGTAAGGTTTCTGAGGCAGTAAATCTTTATGAGAGCAGAAAGCGTCATTTTTCTTTCATGGAACAGCTATTAGATTCAAACTGTGGTCCATGCAGTTAGCAGCCTAACATATAATCACTATGGTACCAGGGCTCCTTTTTGTGGTTACTAATCCAGTGCTTATTGCTAGGTGGACAAAGTTTGGCTAAAATCCTAGTTCTTTCATAACTGGACACCCTTGGACAGGATTTGTGGCCTCCCCAAGCCTCAGTTTCCTAACATCTCTAATAACTGGACTCCTGGTGTGGCACTGTAGGATCACTACTGGACTGTAAATGGCAAGGTAGGCCATTCAAATCCACCAACGGCTCCTCAGAAACCCTCTGAAGGGTCACTATGAGTTGGAATCAACTCGACAGCACTTAACAACAGCAATAACAATAAAGTGTCCTTTGTGCATTTACAGACTAGGTAACAACAACAAAGTAGCATGGTGGTTCTGTAGGATAAACACTGGAACGGGAAGCATGAAGTCAGCTGTTTGAGCCCACCAGCTGCTCTATGGGATAAAGTTGAGATTTTCTGCTCCCACAAAGATTTGTAGTATTGGAAACCCTACACAGGGTCTCTGAGTTAGAACCGATTGAACTGTGTACAACAATAACAACATAACAAAAGTGACACTCCCCGGTAACATTACTATGAGGACGAAATGAAATAATATATAAAATTAAAATTTTGCACAATGCCTACTAACTGTATATTTATAGGTCAGTAAATGTGTTTTAATTATTTTAAGGACTAAAACATGCTAACAGAGGGTTTTTCCCTTTTTTTTTCTCTTTCTCTTTTTAAAAGGCATCTCAGAAAGCATTAGCCTGTCAAGAGACATGCAAGGAAACCTTCTTCCAGAAAGTGGAAACCAATTATCTTTAAAAAAATCACGTATCACCACAACCAACTACATTCAAAGTGATATCCAATGTGATAAAAAGAACAAATTAATATTGGCTAAAAACTTACTCATCTGTGAAGAAATCATTAAAGACTAAGATGAATATAACCCCTGTATTAATTTAATATAAATTTTACACTGGCCCCAAATATTTTATTTCTGCCTTTTATTGTCCTTGTTTATTTTTTCATTCTGTTAAAGGAATGAATGATTTGAGGGATGAGTCTTATGTGTTATTAAGGAGAGAATTGTCCAGAAGCTCTTTAAAAATTGTCCAGAAGTCTCTTTAAAAAATTGCTTTAGCATAATTAGCAATAATTGTCCTGGACATTTGGTTTTCAAGCTAGTTAGATTAATTGCTAAATGATACGAAAGTCCAAAGTTAATTGAGACTTTCCCATTAGTTAGACACATAAATATGTTCGCAACATTATATATTACATGGGAGTATGGTGGCTCCGTACAATCAGCACTGGACTTTAAACCACAAGGTATACAGTTGGAGCCCCCCAGCCACTTTTTGGAGAAAGATGATGCTTTCTGCTCTAAAAAGATGATTTAAAGCCTTGGGAACCATATACAGGGTCACTATGAATTGGAACTGACTTGATAGTACTTAACAGCATGTCTTACATGTACATACACACACAGGAATTATAATACTTATCAAAAACCCTTGTTGCCACTTACATATAAGCATTTACAATATTATAGTGAATTCTGAACATACTCGGTCATGGTTGTGATGTGCTGTGGAGTCGGTTCCGACTCATAGTGACCTTGCACAGGGTTTCCGAAGCTAAAAATCTTTATGGGAGTAGGAAGTCTGATCTTTCTCCCATGGAACAGCTCGTAGTTTTGAACTGCTGACCTTAAGATTCACAGCCCAATACGTAACCACTATACTACCAGAGCTTTTACATATATAGAGCTTTTCTATGTATACTAGTAGAAGGATATGTGTGCAAAAAGTATGAGTCTGACATTTAGTACACTTATTAAAGTGATGATTCTATTATACTATTAAGACATGATAACATCAGTATATACATTGAAGTTTGCATTTAAAATTAGATACAAGAATGTATATGGCAATGAAGCATGCTAGGATGTCTATTAATAAGTAATGAAAGAATTATTTAAATGAAGGACATAGGTTTTCTTTTCTACTTTGAGACCAGTGTAACAAGTAGCAGGCAATTCATGATACTTTTTAAAAAGTTTCAGTTACCTCATCAGTGAATGACCAGGGTGACCATTCAGGACCTTATATTTAGAAGCTTCTTTAGTTAATTAGTGATACTAATTTTATACCTGTCTTTTGTATCTAAATGCAGTATGAAATATTTTCCAACAACAATTTTTTAAACGCTGAAATGTTAATATATATTTATACATATATATTTTTATTATATCTTTCTTGCATTAACTGAATGTTTTGTAATAAATGGAATGTTATGAACAATATCTCTCAGTGTGTCACAAACTAAAACATTTTTCATTTAGTTTTATTTTACAAACAGGCAATATTATAGATGAGAAGTGCTCTGGTAGCACAGAACGTAACACATTGGGCTTCTAACCACATGGTCAGCAATTTGTATGTCAGTAACTCTGAAGGAGACAAATGATGCTTTCTACTCCCATAAAGATGTACAGCCTTGGAAACTGTATACAGGGTCACTATGAGTTGGAACTGATTTAACAGCCCACAACTACCACCAGTATCATTGATGGAGGAGACAGGGATATATATGTGTATGCATATATATTTGCTCCTTAGTTATATGAGTATAGTGGCATCTTGAACTACCCATATAGACAGACACAGACTGCTGCCAGTGAGTGGAATCTTGCACATCCAGACCTTGCAAGACAGAATAGAACTGCTCCTTAGGGGATCTGAACTGTTCCTCAGGAGATTTGAATTGCTTCTCAGGGAAACTCTAAATCTTTACTGGAGCAGACAGCCTCGTTTTCCAGTGCAGAGTGACTGGGTAGTTTGAATCATCATTAGGAGCACAATGCTTACCCCACTGCAATACCAGGGTTCCTTTGAACAGGACATAACATGGAACAGTTACTCAATTAAGAGAAAGATGAAAAAGTAACTTAATTTGACTTTTTTTCTTCTAATGCTGTTCTTTTTTTAATATTGTTTTTGTTGTTGTGTGATTTAGGAGGCCCTATATGTTATTCTTAAGGAGCTCTGGTAGCGTAGTGGTTACGAAT
>NW_006408521.1:6218053-6219635 GCF_000296735.1 Chrysochloris asiatica | reverse complement strand
TGCTGTGGGCTAATGTGTCAGACTGCACAGTCATTTGAACTGCAAGGTCGGTGGTTCAAGCTCACTAGTTGCTCCTTAGAAACCCTACATAGGGTCGTTATGGGTCGGAATTGATTCAATGGCACTTAACGTAACTTAACATGTGTTAGAGTAGAATTATCTTATATAGGGTTTACTTAATTGATATCTTTATGGAAGCTGACTGTCACTAGGTAGGTTAAAACTGGCAATATTTTGGTAACCAGGTACAAACCAGTTGTACCTCCCAGGGACCTTCTCATTCTGACACTAATTTGAGGTTCAAATAAATCTTTGCTTAAAAAGAAATAAAAGGGATATGAGTACGAGCAAAATGTTTGTCATTGCCTTAAACTGGGGTAAATACAATCGTCAGTGACACATATTCTGTAAAAATCACCTATAGATGATTTGACTATAATATCAGACAGATGGCATTCTATCAGTTTCCTAGAGATAAATACAGTCAGAGAAAATGATCATTTCAATCATTTGTGGACAGCTTTATAAAGAAATCTGGGCCTCTCAAATCAGTGTTTAAAATAAAATGTTTGATTTTATACAAATTGCATCACTCTACTTGAAATATGTCCAAATGTTAAAGAAGTTTAGTGTTTGGAGAAATTAAACATCAGAGAGACTCCATGGAAATAAATTTTACACTAAACTTAAACAAAAAGTGGACAATCAGTATTTCCCATTCTAAGCAAAATAAGAACAAATGCCAACAAATGAAAATATCTGTGAGATGGGATGAGACTAATCTGAATAATATGAAGCATTATTGGAGAGAATTTGAAATAAAGAGTATACTGACAAATGATCAGATTACGGATCATGTTGAAAGCAAACCAAAGGAGTTGACCTTTTTTTTCTAATTATAACGAAAACTTACACAATTTGGGAACAGGATAATGATACAATTAAAGTACAACTGAGGAATATTTTCTTTTTTTTTCAATGAAATACTGAAACAATTGGAGGAAAGAATGGAAATAGTCAAATCCTATACAATATTTCAAGATCCAAATTGACTGTTAGTATATTACTTTAAGAAAAATGAACTAAAAAAAAAAAAAAATCAAGTTTCTAGGAGCAGTAAAATAGGAGATTTTACGATTAGCTTTGTTGTCTGAGATACTTATTTGACTCTAAATTTATACTCAAATGAAGTTAGTAGGTGAAGAACAATCTCATTCAAAGGGTACAATTCAGACTCTAAAATAACATCATCTATATAAACAAGTCCACAAGAGCCAAAATATGACATTGAAAATATCCCACCTAAAATTAGAGTTCATCAGAAGAACAGATTTGATACATTAAACACTAAAGATGAAAGACCAGAAGAGTTGTAGGATGACATCAAGAACATTATACAGGGAGAAAACAAAAAAGTCATTAAGAAGATATGAAAGAAAGAAAAGATCAAATGGATGTCAGAAGAGACTGTCAAACTTGCTGTTCAGCACAGAGATACTAAAGCAAATGGAAAAAATGAGGAAATACAAGAGCTGAACAGAAAATTTCAAAGGTCGACTTGAGAAGACAAAGCCAAATATTA
>NW_006408521.1:6200713-6216633 GCF_000296735.1 Chrysochloris asiatica | reverse complement strand
GCAATGTCAATTTGAACCACAAGGTCAGCAGTTCAAGCTCACCAGTCACTCCTCGAAAACCCTATACAGGGTTGTATAAGTCGGAACCAACTCAAAGGCACTTAACCACCACGACAACAACATATATGTTTACAAGTGCTGCTTGGCACTGTGTGATAATGCCCTAGACTGCAAGGTAAGTTTGAACTGCAAGGTCAATGGCTCAAATTCAACAACCAATCCTTGGAAACCCTATACAGGGTGGCTATGAGTCAGAACTAATTCGACAGCACTAAACAACAGCAGCAATAGCAATATATATATAAGGAGTTCTGGTGTGGCTCTATAGGACGGCACACTGGACTGCAAGGAGGATTTAAACCACAAAGTTGATGGCTCGAACTCACCAGCTGACAACAATAAATATATTTAAAACGAATAGTGAATAATTAAGCTTCCTCTGTTCCAGCAGGAATCTATTAACGAAAAGCAACTCAAAAGTGTGTAAGCACATACTGAACAGTAACTTGTACTGCTGAACTTCATACAGAAATTTGTTTGCTTTCACTTCAATATAAACAAAAAATCTTATATTGAACATTTTTTTTCACTAATAGAAGGATGTGGTTTTTGTTAAGTGCCATCAGTTGGTTCCAACTCATAGCGAACCTGTATACGATTTCTGAGGAGCTGGTCAGTTTAAGCCTTAAAGTTCAAGTTGACCTTGTGATCCAGTGCCTTATCCTGAAGAGCCATGTACATATACATTTATATAATTTGAGAAATAAATATGTTGAGAAAAAAAAAACTGCAGTGCTGTGTTTAAATCTAAAATATGCCAATTTCCCCTATAAGGTCAGATACATATTTTTAAATGTTTAAAACTCATTTTGGAGGTAAAGATAATCTACTAAAATACGGACTAACACAGTAGTATCATTAATTTTTATTTGTTCACTATAGTATACACATTAGGTGGACTAGTTGTTGGTAAGTCCTGTTAAGTTGGTTCCCACTCATAGTGATCCTACATAGGAATTTCAAGGAGCGTTGGTGGTTTAGAGATACTCAATATTTTCTAACAATATAATAGGGAAAACTTGGCAGGATAACCATGGTTTAAGAAAACAAATTGAAGCAACAAGAAGAAAAGCACTTCCTAATAAATGTGCTTGTATTTATATTGTTTTTGTAAATACATTTACTAATTTTATCGAATTGTATTATAAGAGAAAACCTGGACATATTCACTATTTAATTCTTTCAGTAGTAATTTCTATTTATTTGTTTTTAACATATCAGAAGTTGAATTTAAAATGAGGAAATAAATATGATGAAATAGAATCTCAGACATATATTTTCTACTATTATTTACTTAATGCTACTGCCTGAGAGATAAAAAGGATTAACCCAATGTTTACAATGGGACAAATAATTCCTGTGGAGTCTCAGGAGGCATGGATATGGATTCACGGATTACTTTTTCTAAGCAGATCAAAAGTAACAATTGATTTGGTTATTGTTATAAATAAATTGAGTTCTCTACCATCCAAAATCCAAAACCAATCCTATTGCCGTCAAATTACTTCTGACCCACAGCAAGCCTAAAGAACATCGTAGACTCAGCACATAGGGTTTCCTAGGCTGTAATTCTGTATAGAAGTTATCTGCTACATCTTTCATCTGTCTTTTGTGAATAGATTGTTGGTATTGAACAACCTACTTTTTGGTTAGTGGTGTTGCGGGTTAATGAGCTGGACTGAAAAGTCAGTTTGAAATGCAAGGTGGGTGGTTCAAGCACACCAGCCGCTCATCAGAAACCATATACCACGTTGCTATGAGTCAGAACCAACTGGATACACTTAACAACAAAGACTGTAAGTCTTTCTTCTGTGAATAGACTGGTGGGTTTGAATCATCAACCTTTGGTTAGCATTCAAGTGCTTTAAGCACTGTGCCATTAGGGTCCTTGATTTTGGTGTTTTCCCCCCGTTTTTATTTCAGAAGTCAAAGCAAATTTATGAAATTACATCACATGTTACCCTATATATTATTTCTTTTAATACTGTATTTATGAAAACTGTTTTCTTGGTACAGTGTATCTCCAGGCTATGAACAATTGACAGACAATTCTCTCTAGTCCTTTATATTTATGTGAATTTATCTCACTTTGAAATGATTACACCAAACCCAGGTGGTGGTGTTTGTGCCACTGAGTCAGTTCCAACTTATAGCAAACCTGTATAAGATTTCCAAGGAGCAGTTGGTGTTTGAACCGTCAACCTTATGCTTAGTAGCCTAGTACTTATCCTACCATGCCACACTGTGGTTCCTAAGAAACAGCTCTTAGTTACAACAAATCCTTGATCACAATCACTTTCACATGTTGCATGTGCAGCTATTAAATCATTGATAAGCCGTCAATCCTGTTCTTGGACTAAAGTAAGAATTGTAAGCACCTGTACCAATCTTCCTACAAATCTGGCTTGAAGACACTCTTAGAAACAGACCTCATTTGTAACCTGGGGACAGTTAGTATTTATTTTAAGTTAAGCCTATTACTACTTAGCAATCATTTAAAATCAGTTCTATTACCAGCTAACTAAATAGATGAACAAAAATAACACAGAGAGTAGACAGCAACTGACCTCATTCACAGTGGCATAGTAGCTCTCATGCTTGAACGTGGGGGAGTTGTCATTCCTGTCTCTCACCACAATTCGCACTTCATGGTAGATAACAGTGCCAACTTTTTTGTTGATGCATTGAACTTGGACCACGATAGAGTGTATGTTCATTGGTGGCTGCAATGTAGAAATAGCATCTTATTTTAAAACACCTGAAACTGAAACTTTTCATCATTGTCAAAACAATTAATGATTCATTCAATAAAATTTTCTACTCTTGCTTATTTATAAATTGTAATAACTTAGGAAATTTGAGCCTTTTTTATAGTCTTCAGGGATAAAAGAAAACAGAATTCTGTTCATTTCCACGTCTCAAAACATAGGATTCAGTTATCATTATGCTTATGGGCTATTGGATTGGTAATGAATTTATTAACAAATTACGAAGGGGAAGGAACCAAGATGATAACTTAGTCACACACACTATACCATCATTCTCTACCAAAGACCACCCCCAAAAAGGAGATATAAATGCAGATAGAACACCCAGAGTCCTGAATGTCCAAAAGGAAAGATAAAGAATCAAATCAAACACTGACTGGAAAGAAAAAAGCAAAATGAATACAGCAACTGAGGAGTAAGATGGAGCAGAGGGGTTATTGCCAGCTATCCTGTATTAACCTGGTTATTTTGAGACAAAACCTGTAACAAGCTAGGTGAGAAACCAAGAAAGCAAATTCACAATGTTCTCTTAAGAAACAGAGTAACTTTATATATATCTGAGATCGGCACATCAGAGAGAAGCAAGGCTCATAGAACATGATTCAGATCTAAGGAAGAAAATCACAAAAAGGACGGTAAATGTCCCAAAGAGTTTGCTATCCACAGAGTAGGGAAGGAACCAGGATGCTGTCAGGTATAGCCAAAGTGGTGGTCCTAACCTTTTGCAGTTAGTAGTACAGGTGAGGTAGAGGCCTCAGAGAGTATCGGAAGGATGTTCCCTAACTAACCAGACTTTCAGTCACCCACCCTTGCACTTCATAGGCAGCAAGTCTTAGCTGCTGTCTTCAGTGGATAGACGTGCCAGAACACTCATGGCTTCTAACTGAAAAGGCACATTCCCCCTTCTCCCACATTCCTCATGTGTGACAACACAGGGTCCCACACCCCAGCTACAAACCCATCTGGAGACCATAATATAATCCTGCTTTCCAACCAGGACTGTCCATCACCCACACCTGTATTCATCCACATGCCATTTACCCTTCATCCCTTGACCTAGTGAAAAGCAGCAACCACACAACTGTTCATATGCAACACTTCTCTGATTTGGCAACATCAGTGACCAAACGCCTATATGCAAGTCTACCTGACTCCTAGTCCCAAACTGGTGGGAGACAGCGATCACACAACAGTACACACATAAGCCAATTAACCATCTCTCCTTGACTTAGCAACCAGTGGCTACCATACACCCAGGTGCACGTTTGCGCATCAAGGAAACCTGACCTCCTGCCAAGAAGCAGTGACAATGAAACCAATGACATGCCTCTCCGTCACACAGTTACCTTCTCCCTTACCAACACCACCACCCAACACCCTGTTTGGCAAGCTGTGGTAACTTTACAACTGTGTCCACAACAGCCCATTACTAACTCTCCCCCAATGTGACAAGTAACAGCAACTTCATAACCACTTGCTCACCTAAATGTCATCCATTCTCAGCCAGTGTTCTGTGGTATCCAACTCTATTAGTATGGACAACTGTACCCCCACTTACCTGCCAAACTCACTACTGTAGCTACTCCACCCATTCGATGAGGGCCTCCACATGCTCATACATCCCTGGACTCAAGAAAGAAGTGACCAATGCCCACCCAGACCAGCCTCAAGTGCTCTACAGGACCAGCAAATACAGACCAATGCTTACACACCCAGTTACTAACTCACCCAACTAGATACAGGTGGTGAGTGTCCCAGTACTGCCAAACTAGCAAACACAGTAGTACACCTGCCCTGCGCACCTGGATATATCAAATTCTTTTTAAAAGGCAAAATGTCAGGGTGTAGCAAAGAGAACCTGCAACCAATAACACCATAATGTCTTGGAGACAACAGACAGCTTTAAAACACATAAAGAAGCAGGGAAAGATGGCTCAAGTAAGTGGAAAAAATAAAGGACCAGAGAATCTTCCAAATGAAGAAATGGTAGTGGAAAGACCTGAGGAGGAAATCCAAATAATTATATTTATGATCCTCCAAGAGATCAAGAAAGGCATTAAAGAAAACACAGAGACAAGGAAAACACAGACAAAACACTAAAATAATTCAATAAAACAATACGAGAATGAAATGACAAAATAGATAACATGAAATCACAGCAAAAAGGCAACTAAAAACCTAGAAGATAAGCCAAAAATTTTTTTTTTCAGAATTAGACATCTCAGTGGGAGAACATAGGAATATATATAATTGAATCAATGGAAGACAGAGTCAGAGAAATAGATGGCAAATTCCTTGATACTAATTTGTTTAAGGAACATTCAGATAAATGAATGGAGGAAGATTCAGGAAAAACAAAAACAAACCCATGAACTCTGTGGGGCACTATCATCAGGTGGAATAACTTATAATTGATAGGAATCGCAGAAAGATGCAAAAACCAAACCAAAACACATCAAAACCCTAAACATTTTTGAAGATTTGCTGGCAGAAACTTCCTTAATATTCTGAAAAATTAGAAGATATTCATCCAAGAAGCTCAACAAATCCTGTATAGGAAATACTCCAAAAGAAAGTCCTTAAGATATATCACAATCAAACTTTCTAAAATCAAAGCCAAAAAAAACCCCAAAAACACTGGGAAGCATCTCAGGAAAAATGAACTGCTGCCTACAAATCAAAGAATGGGAAATATAGATATCACACAAGCAGTAACCAAAACAGAGCAGGAGTAGCAATATGATCTCTTATAAAAACTACTTTAAGTCCAAATCCATCATAAAAGACAAGGAAGGGCATTATATAATAATTAAATAGTTCACCAAGAAGACATAACAATAATAAAAATGTACACACCCAATTAGAGGACTAAAACACATAAACCAAATTCTGTTGAATAAACAGGCAATTTCAAATAATAGTATGATAGTTTAACAGACTACTTTCAATGAAGGATAAAAAAATTAGAAAGAAACTCAGCAAATATACAAAATATCTAAATATCACAATCAACCAACTTGACTTAAAAGACACCATCCAACACAATACATATGGTTCCCCAACTCATATGGATCATTTTCAGAACAGACATTGCTTTAGGCTCCAAAGCAAGCCTCAATAAATTAAAAAAACTTTGAAAAAGTACAAAGAATTTATCCAGTCAAAATATTACAAAACCAGAAATCAGTAACAGTAAGAAGAAGAAACCAAAGACATGAAATTGAATAACAACATGCTTAGGTAATTGGGTAATTGCTGAAATTAAAAATTAAAGAAAACAATTCAAAGAATCAAATGAAAACAACATGCCCAAACCTTTAAACACAGCAAAAGGAGTACTTAGAAATATATTTATGGCAATACACATGCTTCAAAAAAGAAAAAAAAATACCAAAATTAATAAATTAATTCAACAACTTGAATAAATAAAAAAGTTTCAAAAGAAGTCCACAGCCACCAGAAGGAAATAAATGTTGTTGTTGTTAAGTGCTATTAAGTCAGTTCAACTCAAAGTGACCCAGTATAGGGTTTCTAAGGTGGTTTTGAACTGCCAGCATTAGGGCTCACAGTCATGTGCTGATTGCTACACGAAGAGATAAGGTTAAAGCAGAAATAAATGAAATCAGAAAATAGTAAAAAAAATTGAATGCATCATCAAATGAGAAGTTAGTTCTTTGAAATGATCAATAAACCAGTGATCAAGTTTACAAAAGAAAAGAAGAAAAAGATGCAAATAATCCCCAAAAGAAATGAGATGGGAGACATTACAATAGAACCAACTGATATAAAAAGGATCATAACAGAATACTATGAGAAATTACATTCCAACAAATTTGAAAACATAGAAGAAGTGAAGAAATATCTAGAAATACACTACCTACTCAAAATAATACAAACTGAGGTAGAACATCTAAAGAAGAAACTGACCAGGTCAAGCAAACAAACAAAAATTTATACAAAACCTCCCAGCAAAGAAAGCTATGGCACACACAATATCACTGGAAAATTCTGTGAAGAATTCAAAGATGATTTGGCACTAATATCAGTGTCTGGTATGATAATATCACAATATACCAGAAAGGTGTGGTGCTGTAGGATTAGCACTGGACTATAAACTGCAAGTTTGGCAATTCAAACCTACCAGCTGCTCTTTAGGAATGCTATATAGAATCACTATGAATCAGAACTAATTTGATGGTGTTTAACAACAGCAATACTACCAGAACATAGAAAAGGGAGAATACTTTCAAATTAATTCTCTGAAGCCAGGATAGCCCCTATACCAAAAAAAAAATGGTTGGCTGGCTTGAACCACTAACCCTGTGGTTCACAATCCAATGCTTATCGGACAGATCCATTATTGTCCCCTCAGCAGAATTTACTTCTGTGCTCTTAATTCTGTTTCATTGCCTTATGTACTGCCATTGTACTGGGTGTAGGCTAATTTAATGACTGTGTCTTTGTAGTATGTTCTGGAATCAGGAAGCCTGAAGTCTTCAACCTTGTTCCTTTTCTTCAGTAATGCTTTGTTTTGAACCTGTTTCCTTTCCATATAAAGATGGTGCTTGATTTTTTTTTTTTTTTTAAATCTCATTAAAAAATGCTGTTAGAATTTGGATTGAACTTGTATTGTACTACTTTGGGTAGTATTGACATTTTCACAATATTAAATCTTATCATCTGTGAGTACAGCATGTTTTAATTTTAATTTTTATTTATGTGGATATCTTTTGGTTTCTTTTAGTAGTGTTATGTAGTTTTCTTTTTATAAGTCTCTTACATTTCTTGTTGATTTATTCCTAAGTACTTTATTTTTGTGAGGGCTATTGTAAAAGGTATTGTTTTTCTAATTTTCTTTTCAGAATTCTTTTTGTTAGTGTAGAGGGATTCAACTGATTTTTATATGTTGACCTTGTACCCTACCTCTTTGCTAAAATCATCAATTAGTTCCAGCAGCTATTGTGTGGAGTCTGTGATTTTCTAGATCCATGTATGATGTCATCTCTGAATAGAGATAATTTTACTTCTTACTTAACAATTTGTCTGCCCTTAATTTCCCTTTCCTGACTTATTGTTCTTGCTAGGACTCCCAGTAAAATATTAAATAACAGTGATGATAAAGGACATCCTTGTCTTTTATTGTTCCAAGGTGAACGCATTTATTCACTGCATTGAGAGTAATACTGGCTGTTGTTTTTGCATAAAAAACAAAACAAAAAGGAAGCAATCTGACTACCACTGAGTCAATTCTTACTTGTAGAGAGTTTGAATTCACAGTGCGTTTGAACCACTGACCTTGCAGTTAGTCTCCCAGCCAAATGCGTAACACACAGTGCCCCCCTACCCCCACCCCAAGCTCATTTGGTTTTGTATATATGTCCTTCATTATGTTGAAGAATTTCCTTTCTATTTCACTTTGCTGAGAGCTTTTACTGTTGCTAGCGTAGTGGTTACGAATTGGACTGTGAACCACAAGGTCAGTGGTTCGAAACTACCAGCTGTACTGCGGGAGAAAGATGAGGCTTTCTGCCCCTGTAAAGATTTACAGCCTCGGAAACCCTGTACAGGGTCACTATGACTCGGAAGCGACTCCGCGGCACATAACAACAACAATCATTGTTTAATCAAGACTGGATGTTCTACTTTATCAAATCTCTTTTCTGCATTTGTTGACCTTGTGGTTAGCAATCCAGTGCTTATCCTACAGTGCCACAAGAGAACTAAAGGAGAGTTAATTCTGGTGAAGGGAAGTGCACAATATGAGGTAAATCACTACAGCTGGATCAGGGCAAAAGGAGACCCTGAGAGGCACACAGGAATAAAGGATTCTTGTTGCTGCTGTTACGAGCCGTGCGGTTGAGTTGATTTTGACCCATAGTAACCCTGTATAGTATTTCCAATGAGCAGCTGGTGAGCTTGAACCACCGACCTTGCAGTTCAAATGGCTTTGTAGTCTGATACAGCGTCACACCAGGAGTCCAGGAATAAAGGATAGCAGATGGAAACACAGAGACGAATACTAGGGCTAAAGGGGATAGAGGTAAATATTCACACATAAGGAGCTCTGGTAGCGTCTTGGTGATGAATTGGGCTGCTAACCTCAGGGTCAGCAGTTCGAAACTACCAGCTGTTCCGCTCCCATAAAAATTTACAGCCTCGAAAACTCTATACCGGGTCGCTATGAGTTGGAAGCGACTCCATGGTACATAACCACCATACAACCTTGGAACAGCAACATTCTGTGGGTTGATACATGCACAGAGACACATGCGGTACGAGTATGGGAGGAATATATGTATGTACTCTGCTATAGGATAAACACTAAGGAGCTCTGGTAGCGTAGTGGTTACGAATTGGGCTGGGAACCGCAAGGTCAGCAGTTTGAAACTACCAGCTGCTCCACGGGAGAAAGGCGAGGCTTTCTGCTCCCATAAAGATTTACAGCTTCGAAAACCCTGTACAGGGCCGCTATGAGTCGGAACCGACTCCACGGCACGTAACAATAAAAACAACATAGGCTAAACACTAGACCGCAAGGTCACTTTAAACCTCAAGGTCAGCAGTTCAAACTCACAGCTACTCTTAGAAACCCTAACAGAGTCACTATGAGTTGAAACCAACTTGTTGACACTTAACAACAACAAACAGTAGCTCTTTTTTTTTTTTTTAAATTGGCTCAAGTTGTATTTTGGAAAAGACAGTTCGCTTTCATTGGGACCATGGGCAAAAAAGTGTACCCCAGGCAGTAAACTCCCCAGGGTAAGCTGAGGGCTGTGCTGAGCCTCAGGTCCCCTCTTTCCTAGTGTCCCTGCACAGCTGCTTCTCTTAAAATCTCCAGGGAGGGCTGGGGCAGGTATGACCAGGAGAGGTGTAGAGGATGCATTGGAGGAACTAGACAGACATTAGAGGAGAAGCCAAGAATGTGCTTCAAGGTCAACAAACACTTTAGTAAGGGAGGGGAATGATGCAACTCTAGAATGAAAATCTTTTTAAAATAGTTTAATCTCAAGCTATTTTTAAGGATAATAAACACAAAACTAGTTGAATTGATGCATCTCTGGATGAATAATTACACCTAGAAACACAATAATGAAGCACCATTAAAATATACAGAAATGCTACTTAGCTTTCCATTCTAATATTTATCCAATTTTGCTTTTAATTCCTGACATGAATGAAGACTTTAAAGTTATGCATATAAAACTTATGAATGTCAGAAAGTTCAGAAAGGCACATAATGTATTTTATGATAAAAGATAAGGATAAAAAAATCCTAACATATGGATAATAAGATACAGAAAAAAATTGTATAGTTGTACAATAATAAATTTTAACCCTTCCATTTAGATTAGAAATTTAAAAACAACTAAATCATTAAAATGTAATGAAGTGCTGCAAATATGATTAGAAAAGTAAAATCATGATAGTTTAACGACTATAAGCTGATTGCACGTGCCAACACTATAATCAGCCTGTTGGGACAATGAAACAGGCTTTGCAGTCAATGAAAAAAGGTGTCAGATGCAGAGACAGGTCAAAATGAAGACCATTTTAAGGATGATAGGAGGGAAATCATGAACACCTTGAGAAAGCATGATAAATTTTGAAGATAGTTAAGCTGAAGAAGACAAGATCTGCCAGAAGTCTGAATAATTATTATGACGAGATCACTAACTATATCTCTTGCATTTCCAGAAAGCAGAAAAAAAGGACAAGAAAAAAGAAATGTAATGCAAATATTTAAAAAGCATATGATATTTAAATATAAACAAATTTCTCTATTAATTCAAAATTCTATAGAAGAGATTGAACTATTTTATAAGATTTATAAGATCATTTTAAAAGATCCTTTAGATATTTTCTGGGGAAAGTTTAAATTAAATGACCTCCATCTTTCACATTGCTAAGTTGCCTGCTATGATAGATGTTTTAGAAAATTCCTGCATACTTCAATGGCAAAGTAAAAACAATAAATAGGTGCAATATTAGCCTTTGGCACACACCTTTAGGGAGACTATACGTGAATTATGTTCTGTTATTTGTCTTTTTAAGATTGCTGGAAAGACATATAAAACCATTTCATCTCAACTTCTAATTGCACCTTGGCAATGGGAAAGGCAGGTCACAATCTTTGCAAATGGAGACGCAAAAGCAGTATTCACTAAGTCCCCACTTAGTCCTCTAAGTCCCCATAAATCAGATACAATCAGGTCACATGGAACCATTGTCACTCTCAACCTCAGCTCCCTCTGCAACTGTTAGCAGCATCCATAGAACATTGCTGGCAATACGTTCCCATTATAATCAATCACACTGAAGGCAAGAATTCCCTGTGGCTAATATATAACACACATTGTAATGTTGCATTAAAGTAGATTCTATTGTACTGTATAAGAAGGTCATAAACACATCAAATGTAGTTCTACGAAGTCGATTAGTGAGAGTTTAGGGAGTCTAAACTCCTTAGGAATGTGTTAGGGAAATTTTGGTTTATCTTTCATAACTGGCAGAAATACAAGTCATGGTCATTTTATCTTGTCTAATTCCCTTTAACTGATTCATCTATGAAACAATGAAAACAACTTTCAAATGTTTGAGATAACTAATTTAAACAATTAATATTCATATATACCTAGACATGTGAATTATCCTCCACTTTTATTCTGATTAAAAAAAAACAACAACTCTAATCTAGTTACTCAACTTTCAGTCAAATGATAGAAAATCCTATATGGTGAACAATGACACATGGAGGTATGCATTGCTGAGAACAATCAACCACAAGTGGTCAAGAGAGCCTTTACTCAGGGATAAAGATCCCAACACAGGAGAAGAAAGGAAAGAAAGTTGAATGGAAATGGGAAACTAAGGAAGGAAGTGGGTATAGTACTATAATAATCTGGGGACAGCAATCAATGCCACAAAAGAAAATATGAAGAAGTTGTTAAATGGAAAACTAATGTGCTTTTTAAACTTTCACATGAATCACAACAGGAAAAAAAATTAATATTTGAATGTAGCCTTGGAATTAAAAAAAAAAATTCAATGCTTAGCATAATACTTTAAATGTGTGCCTATATTCAAGCTCATTAGATGCTCCTCAGAAACTCTCTACAGGGATGCTATGGGTGGGAACTGACTGCATGGCACTTAACAGCAACAACAATCTACTTGTATATTCATGTGTGTGAGTACAGATTTTGATATACATAGATACAGCTCAGGATTGATACACATCGGTAGGTAATAGAAGATATTTTTGAATGGGCTAGGAGTACGATGTAAAGAAAGAACATTTTCAACAAATGTGTCTGAATTTTAAAATTTAAAGAATGATACCATTTTTAAAAGAGACAATGATGTAAGACCCAACTTATAAATTAAACTTTTAAAAGGAGAGTATTAATAAAAATGGTACAGTTTACAGCAAACATCTTCAGTACAGGGGAATTTGGTTTTTCTAGAAATCATATCACTTAGGGAGCTTAATGATTTGTGGAGAAAATAAAATTTTAACAAACTTGTATAAAGATGGATTTTATCTTTCAAAAAGTGTAAGCAAAGTTTATCCAATCCTCACAAGAATGAATGCTTGTTGTTTTGAGATTTCCTCCCTGTTAATTTCCACCTTTAAACAGTGAAAATATTCATTGTTTAATTGATAAACAGGGAGACAATGAAAGCCAATAAAAAAAACCCTCTGTTCTATGAAACTTGTTAAACAAAGAAATAAACTTAAAGAAAATGGTCAGGCAGATTACTAGTCTACATAAAAAAAAAAAAAAAAAAAAAACTTTCCAGAACGAATAGCATATTTGTAGAAAAAGTTATCTGAACAAGAAATGCATATCTGAAAATACAGGTAGATATGTGTGATATTCAGGATAATTTGTAGATATTTCAAAGTAAGTTATTGAGGAAATTAAAGTCAATGATCACAAAATGGTAATTTGACATTTGTCAGGGGCATCAAATCCTGATCATTGGCTGTGCTTTGCTATTAATAGCATGTATATATTTTTCATTATTATTCATTGTATATTTTTAAATGAATCCAAAGAAATTCTTGAGGAAACCTCTAAACAGTACTTTAAAATAATTTCTAGCCTTAAACTTACAGATTTTCAGGGATGGTAGGCACCTAATAAAACAGTCAAATCTGTACCTTGGATTAATAATAATAATTTGAAAACTCTGCTTATATTGAAAACATATTGATATAATACACCAGGAGCACAGTTTAGTAAAATTTAAATAATTAATTGATCTCATTGTTTAATGAAGGCAAATGAGTCTATCTTTATAAAGTAATAGACCAGGTATACAGAGATGTACATACACTGTTTTTCACTGGAACATTTCTCTAATCGCCCGGAACTATAAACAAATTCAATGTGTAAAATAAAGTAGTTTTAAAAGTATGCCTGTTTTTTTTTTTTGTTTTTTGTTTTTTTTTCATTTAATAAAAGATCCTATGGCATGAAAAAGAATTATATATCATTTCATCCACAAAGAAATATTTGCATCACAAATTATGCATAAAAAAGCAGGCTGAAAACATAATGTACAGTGTATGTTAATGTATAATCCAATAATATATGATTCAATTTTAATTTAATAATACATATAAATATATATGTGTTGGAGGTTATGTGCCATGGAGTCGGTTCCAACTCATAGTGACCCTGCACAGGGTTCCTGAGGCTCTAAACCTTTAATGGAGCAGAAAGCCTCATATTTCTCCAGAAATATATATGTACATGCACATATATGGGACTTGTGGTATGGAGCTATAGGATTAACAGTGGGCTGAGAAACCCAAAGTCAGAGGTTCAAACCCACCAGCTACTCCTCAGAAACACTATACAGGGTTGCTATGAGTTGGAACCATCTTAATGACACTTAACCACAACACACATATATGAACCAGTTCAGTGGCACATAACCATCATACCGCCATACACATTGTTGTTGTTGTTAAGTGCCTTCAAGTTGATTGGACTCATAGAGTCCCTGTATAGGGTTTCTGAGGAGCAGCTGGAGAGCTTGAACCACCACACACATAGATGCAGGAAATAATATATAGTGGGATAAATATTTAAAGTCAGTTTCTCCACATGGGAAAATTATTTAGTATGATTTTGTTTTCCGTTTACTTTGGATTTACATTATTTTATAATTAAATATTACTATTACTTCCTTTTGCTACTATATTTAGATTTAAAGTACGACTTACTAAATGACTTGTCTAGATGCAACAGTCTATCCTTTGCACAAAAGAGATGCACACTGGGTTAAGAATTTTCAACATAAAAGCATTTACACTCTGATGAACAGAGCCCTAATAGCACTGCTGTTGTTAAGGACCATGGAGTCAATTCCGACTCATAGTAAACCTGCACAGGGTTTCCAAGGCTTACAGGAGCAGAAAGCCTCATCTTTCTACTGCAGAGCACCTGGTAGTTTCAAACTGCTGACCTTAATGCTCATAGCCCAATTTGTAACCACTACACTACCAGATCTCCCTAATAGCACTATGGCCACATAAAAAGGGATTCATACATACTAAAACTTAAAAACTCATGTGCATCAAAAGACTTCACCAAAAGAGTAAAAAGGGACCCCACAGAATGGGAAAAAAATCTTACAATGACACATTTCTAAAATATTTAGGAAACTACAACACCTCTACAAGAAAAAGATAAATAATCCAATTAAAAAATGCGCACAGGACATGAACAGACAATTCACCAAGGAGGAGATGCATGCAGTCAACAGGCATATGAAGAAATGTTCACGATCACTAGCCATCAGAGAGATGTAAATCAAAACAACAATGAGATATCATCAGCAAAGATCAAAAAGGCAGAGGACAACAAATGCTGGCAAGGATGCGGAGAGACTGGGACCCTCCTACATTGTTGGTGGGACTGCAAAATGATCCAACCACTCCGGAAAGCAATATGGTGCTTCCTCAGAAGGTTGGAAATAGAAATACCTTATGATCCAGCAATCCCTCTACTTGGTATCTACTCACAAGAAATACGAGTCATTACACGAGTAGATATATGTACACCAATGTTCATAGCAGCACTTAAATGGTGTAAATCAATAGCAAAAAAAAAGGAAACAACCAAAATGCCCATCAACTGAAGAATGGATAAACAAACTGTGGTCCATACACGCAATGGAGTACTATACTACCTTGAAGAACAAAGAGGAAGCTGCAAGACACCGCATAACATGGATGAACTTGAGGACATTATGCTGAGTGAAATTAGTCAGTCACAATAGGAGAAATACTGCATAAGACCATTATTGTAAAAGACTAAGAAAAGGAACCCACCCAATAGGGAGGGGGGAAAAATCTAAATATATAAGTGCTGATCACCGATACCTAAGAGAAGAGAGGTGGGGAGGGAGGGGAAGAAAGAGCATAGGGTAAGGAATAGACACAGGAGAACCTGGGAGCGGGGTGGGGGTAGAGGCTGGCAGTACACAAGAAGGGAGAGGGGAAAAAGAAGAACAAAGCGGATGGGAGAACGGTTGGGCATGTACGCATGGGCTAGGTGAGACAGAGCTAAATGGCGAGGTATGCACAACCTTGGAATAACAGGGCTTCAGGATACAGGGATTGAAGCATGGCTTGAAAGGGGGGAAAGAGGGGAATAGTGCTAGGATGCTTGGCCATCTTTTGAATCTTGGTCTCCCTTGTCTACCATTGTGAAATAGACTTGAGGTGGGAGAACAGCCAGAAGCATCACAACACAAAACATGTGGGCCGGATCCAACATATAACTAACTGGAATACCTTTGGGGGAGGGGGAGAGGGAAGGGCAAGAAACTGCCCAGACCCAAAATGGCAGGGGGACTATGATGGTATAAGGAGCTCTGGTAGCGTAGTGATTACGAATCGGGCTGTGAACCTAAAGGTCAGCAGTTCAAAACTACCAGCTCTTCCATGGGACAAAGATGACGCGTTCTGCTCCTATAAAGATTTATAGCCTCAAAAACCTTGTACAGGGTCGATATGAGTCAGAACCGAAACCATGGCACACAGCCACCAGCCATCATGATGGCATGGACAGATGG
>NW_006408521.1:6180759-6200169 GCF_000296735.1 Chrysochloris asiatica | reverse complement strand
CAGAACAAAAGATATGTCCTGAAAGAAAGACTGACAAGAAAAATACAAAACAACATATGCAGGCCGACTGATTACTACAAGAACAAACAAGTGGCTCACCCAGGAGGCATCAAGGCAAGTGGTTGGTCCCCCTAAAGGCAAGCCCTCTTCTAAGACGAAGGCTCAATGGAAACACATGCTCTGATTGGTGACCATTTTCATCACCGATAAGGGGAAATGAGGGAAAAACAGCAATGAATTACGAACTAAGCCCTATAGCGCTCAATAGACTCCTGTGAACCCAGATGGAGACCTGGTTGGCCAGAAAAGTGCCAAGGTCAGGGGACTCTTGGACACAGAACCAGTGACATAGCCACAGAGGACTAGAGTGGAGAGTGAAACACCCAGCTGATAAGAAGAGAGGGCACATGCATAAGTACACCCATACTTGCAGAAATACCCACTTGACCTGGCTTCAATGGCTGGATGACCAGAGCTCAACTAGAAGAAGTACGAAGAGGGAAAAAAGAATAATCTGATACAATTTGATGAACTTGACACATACCTATGGAAGCAGTAGCTCAAAAGAGTGAACAAATCTGGACAGTGAGGATCATTCCCACCTCCTCCATACATGGAGAGGACAGGGATGGGCAACCTGGACATTAGCTACCCAGAATGGGCGGGCTACAGAGGCATGAAGTGACTGTCTTAAAAGTTTTCAAGAGGGAACCTAGATTCAGAGTGTGTGTAGCAAGGTAGAATCTCCACTGAATAGCATCCATTCTGCCTAGTTAGGGCTGATGAAAGGAGATGCAGATAGGTCCTTTGTGATACAATAGCGAATAATTGTTATAAGGACTGATTGTAAGGGCTGGATATGTAAAGGTGGACATTTTGGCGCAATGGGAGGGGAGTCATTAACCTTATAATCTAGGAACGGAGACCCCTAGGGACCATCAAAGGAGAAAAGCAGAGAATGGAACCTAGAGAAGCAATGATGCCAGGGATGGAGGCAGAGATGATGACGTGGGGAGATGGAGCAGCTGGAGACTTTGGACCTGGAGAGAGAGAGGGGCGGTGCGCAGATGACAGGGGACAGGCTTGTGAGGCATGCCCTTTGGTTGATGGATGATGCGTGGAAGGGATTGTAACCATGGCAAGGAAATGATATAAGAAGGGATCAATGTGAAGCTAATGTCCTCCCATGTAAACTATCACATAATTCACAATAAAGCATTAAAAAAGTGGGGGGAGGTGGATTCGTATGAACATTTAAAAATCAAAGCTAATGAAAAACAGAGATAAAAACTAGAATAAGGGGTTGAATTGAGACTTTTTTTCTACGATGGAAAATGTAACAGTTATCCAATATTTCAAAAAAACTCACTAAGATTGGGAACACAGCGGCTCTGCAGGATAAGCAATGGACTGCAAACCACAAGGTCAGCAGTCGGAGCCCACCAGCAGCTCTTCAAAGAATGATGAGGCTTTCTGCTCCCCAAAAGATTCGCATTCCCAGAAACCCTATACAGGGTCAATATCGGTTGATGGCACTTTACAACAACAAATTTTGAAATGTAAGATTCCTTAGCAATGTAAGACTAAAAAAAAAAAAATGGACAATTATTTGTCCAAGGCAAGATCTCTAATCTGGCATCTCTAGAACACTGATAGTCAGGAAAATATACAAAGACGTAACTTCTTTCTGTTTATCTCTGACTCCTTAATCATGTTACTTCTGAAAGCAAAACAAAATAAAAATACCCCTGTCTCCAGAAGGCTTAAGCTCTGTGGCACTGTAGGATAAGCCCTGAATTTTGAACCACAAATTTGGCAGTTCAAAACACCCTTTTGCTTCTCGGAAACCTTATTCAGGGTCGCTATGGTGTGTTTCAGCTGCCAATCTTGTGATTCGCAGGACAGTGCTTATTCTTCAGCACCATACCAGGGTCCCTAAACTCTACAGGCTTACATTGATTAACCATTAAATCTCAGAAGATGTTTTATTTAATATATTGCCATGTTTCAACACAACTGAACTGTCTTCAGCCATTTTTACACCTTGTAGACATCCAGTCTGCAGTGCAAACAATGGTCTGTGACTATGTTGCCCTGATAAAAAGAAATAGTGCGGAGTCTGTGGTGGGATGGGAACAACAGCAACTCTAACTGTTTTGTTTTCAGGTGGGGCAGAAGTTTATACTGAGCTCAATTCCACCATACCTATCTACCGCTACCCCACCACCATATGTGTTCAAAGACACACATCCTTTTGACGTAGTCCTAGGTTGCTTTCTTCCTCACTATAAAGTTCCAGTGTGGTGCCATAGGATAAGCACTCAACCTCAAGATTGGTTTGAACTACAGGGTTGCTCCTCAGAAACCCTATTTGGGGTCACAATGAGTCCAAACTGATGAAGACACTTACAACGACAATAATATACAGTTCTTAAAGACAGATATATAGAGAAGAAACTGCTTAAGATATCATCTAGTTATGTTTTAAAGGAAATACTAACTCTCAGGATAAAGGGAGATGACTCAGGTCCACAAAGCAGACTATCTGGTGCCTAAATGTTATAGACTGGGCATTAAGGAACAGGCATCTTCAGATTCACCATATTGATTTTTCTGAGTTTTCTATGCAACTACTGGTTGTAACTTCTCCTATTCTGCACCCCAAAAGAATGGAATGAAAATAAGAGAGAATAAATTACTTTAGAGATCTACCTGACTGGGGCATTGCCAGAACGTTTTGCTCCCCATTTTTTTCTTTTGTACAGCCACAATATTGCCACAGAACCAATGCTTACTGGTTGCAGAAGCTGCCCCATTACTTCGCCCACATAATTCTTGTCCTAAAATCAACACCTAAGTGAGTGGCACTCTCCCACTTTGCCATTGGGGGAGAGAAATGGATATGTTTGGGATTATGCCTTTCTCAAAAATTATCATCCAGTTTTTATAAATACTGTGTTTTCTCATTATTGAGAAATATAACAGCTTCCAGTATGCTAGAAGATACTAGAATGTTTCTCTCCACTTACATGTTCCTTTCCTTTCTCATTAAAAAAGAAAAGAAAGAAAAAATAAAAGGCCTTTGTCTTTTGCTTTCCTTTGTTTGATGTACCCAGAAATAATCATATAAAGACAACTTTTTTGTCTAATCAACACACCCATGCAGATAATAAAATTATAATGAAGTTTTAACAAAGAGGCAAAGAAACAAAAGATCACTAACATCTCTATCCAGAACTCTGCCTGTGCTGTTCAGGAAAAGCATTTGCTTAACAGGATCCAACAACACCCAGTAATCCACGTTGTCCTTTAAAGAGAGTTCTATGGTGGGATTTGGTCCTCCGGCAGTCCCTTTGATCAGCATGTTGTCCACTATAATCGTACCTGAAAACCAAAGACAGTTGTCTGAAAACACAGTCTACTTATATGCATCTTTTCTCAAAGATCATGTGCTTAAACACCAACTGCCTGACAAATTTGTTTTAAAATAGAAAATCTTTGATTTTATATCTATAGCATAAGATAGAAAATATCCTTTGTTAAAAGGGCAAAACTGCCTTATTTGTACTAGTTATGAATTATATTTTGGAGAGAGGAATGTGGGAGGCAGGGATTCAGACCCGTAGTGAGTTTCATCATCTATTTCTTGTTTCCATTTAACAACATGAATATGTTCCCCTCATTGTCCATCACTTCTCGCAGGAGTTATCACTGAATTTTATCACGAACAAAAGTAAATGTCTGTAATAACAGAGCCTGATATTTCAATTCACTCAGTAAGATTTTTATATGAAAAGAGATATCCCGGAAATAGAGAGAAAGAAAAAGGAAGAGATAAAGAAGTAGTAGAGTCTCCCATGGTGAAAACTGTTCCCCACCACCTTTGATCTGAGAGCAGATCTATAAAACATAAATCTTAATATGAAAGAGAAAACTAGCATGCAGACACACAATGGAAGTCATTCTTTAAGACATATCTAGAGTACTCAACAAGAACAGCATGCATTTCAATATAACATTCTGATGCCTTTTTTTCTATTATTTTTCAGTACACTGAATTGCAGACATTTGTTGAAAAGGAGTTGCAAAGGGAACAGACTCTAATCTTTGCTACCCTGGTAAAATGTCCATGTATTTTACAAGTTGATGCAAACAACACTGATGCACTTCAATTCCTTACCCCCAGTAATGATCCCTTTGTCAACCAATAGTGTACTATAGCTTGTAGGAGTCATTTTCAACTGATCTATTTAATTAAACTTAGGGCATACCGAAGACATGCAGCCATACGCTTCTAAACACACAGGGATCCTGGTGTGGTACTGTAGGATAAGCACTGAACTGCTAGCTGCAAGGTGGGCAGTTCAAACCTACCAGGTGCTCCTTGAAAACCCTATACAGGGTCGTTATGAGTCAAGCCAACTTTATAACACTTACAGCAGATACCTTAGAATAAAGGGCAAACATCTAGAGAACTTTTTGTCTTAGTTTACAATTCAGCAATATTGGTATAATCCATAACTAAAAACATGGATTAAAATATGCAAAATTAATCAGCTGCACTTTCTTGAAGCATGAATTTAACCTAATAGATATACCATTGCATAACAAGAAAGGAAAGGCCATCTTTGGAAGATTTTTCACCAAATTAAAGAGCAATGTTGTTGTTGTTAAGGTTCACTGTGTTGATTACGACTAATAGCAACCCTGTATAGAATTTTTGTCAGCTTGTCGTACTGTGGTGGCTTGTGAGTTACTGTGATTCTGAAAGCTATGCCACCGCTATTTTAAATATCAGCAGGGTCACTCATAGTGCACAAGTTTCAGATGAGCTTCCAGACGAAGACGGACTAGGAAGAAGGAGTGACAAACTACTTCTAAATATTTAGTCACTGAAAACCTTATGAATAGCAGAGAAACACTGTCAGATTTAGTGCTGAAAAACGAGCCCCTCAGGTTGGATGGACTCAACCGTGGCAACAGTAGTGAGGCTGGCCCAGGATCGGGCAGTGTTTCGTTATGTTATGCATAAGGTCGCTATGAGTTGGTACCGACTTGATGGCACCGAACAACAAAAACATAGGATTTCTGAGACTGTCAATCTTTGTAGGAGAAGAAAGCCTCATCTTTCTCCTACAAATGGTGGGCTCGGACTGCCAACCTTGTGGTTTGCAGTCCAGTGCTTATCATACTGAGCTACCTTGCTCTATAATAATAATATTTTAAAAATATTATTATTAGTGGACTTCATCTGTGCTTCAGGTTAATGCACTGTATTGCAAGGTTAGTTTGAACTGCAAGGTCAGCGGTTCAAGCTCAACAGTTGCTCTTTGGAAACCCTATACAGAGTCGCTATGGGTTGGAACAAACTTGAAAGTACTTAACAACAATAATGATCTGCCTAAGAAATGTTAAAAAGAACCAGTTTTGTTTTTATTTTGCAACAACAATGTAAATATTTAAGTACATAAATCAATTGTTGTTGTTATATGCCATTGAGTCAGTTCGGATCCACAGCGGACTATATAGTGCTTTTGAAGAAAGACTGGTGGGTTTGAACTGCCAATCTTGTTGTTCAAACTGACCTGTGGGCAAGTGCATTATCCTACAGTGCCACATCAGGACGCCTACTGAACACTTATAAAAATCATGAATCTTTTCTTCTACTTTCCATATTCTAGCAAAGCATAAATGTAATATTGAGGGAAACTGATGTTTCTAATTCTTGACTGAA
This sequence comes from Chrysochloris asiatica, assembly GCF_000296735.1. Classification (NCBI taxonomy): domain Eukaryota; kingdom Metazoa; phylum Chordata; class Mammalia; order Afrosoricida; family Chrysochloridae; genus Chrysochloris; species Chrysochloris asiatica. The sequence goes on along the minus strand of NW_006408521.1, from coordinate 6,194,435 downwards.
AGAGTAAGTAGATAGCTTACAGAAAAGACACTTATAAATAATGGCATTTTCTGAACTACCCTAAGAATATTTTCAATGCTTGAATATGTACTTCTTTGCAAATACATCACATAGCTGACCTTTGTGGAATTGTTTGGCCTGTATTTGAAAATGTAATATTTAAATAAAATGTGATTCTCTGTTCTCATCCAGAAAAAATTAAGAAACATAAACATGATAAGTAAATGACTATCATTATTTTTTCCTTGACTGAATAGTGCATAATTGCAGCAACAGTAAGTGTTCTTATACTATCCATACACAAATGGGCACATTAAAGGAAAGGGGCCTTTGACTCTTTTTTATAATACAACTACTTACAATCAGAGCAAGTTATAATAATAATTAGATTAACCATCTTTAAGTAGTGAAACAAAGCATCGCCGTGAACCTCTCAGCAATCTGAAAGACTGTGTTACATTAGATCAAAGGTTTGGAGGAGAGTCTAAGGCTGATAGAACCTAGAATACAAGCAATAATACAAGAATAAATTAACCTAGATTTTTTCTCTATCATACCTGGATGATACCCCTGTCCCACTCACCTCTATTCCATTCAACTGTAGTTTCAAAGGCGATGCCCAAGCTAAGGTTAGCTCTGAGCTAGAAGCCCTTCCCTGCCTCTAGTACAGCAATGCAGAATGCAGCTTCCATATGTCCTAAGATTTCCAGACATGGCAAGTGATGTTCTGCAACGATGCTGGTAAGTAGCTCACCAGCAGAATACCCTGGACACATTTGGAGACTGTGGCTCCATGCCTTCTCTGTTGATTTGCAAGTTTTCCATCTCTCCAGTAAAATGTTTTCTTTAGTTCCTTTCATTTCATCCATTTTAAATATAAAGAGAGATAGGGTTTTAAGAAACTGTAAAGAGGCACAAAATAATATGCACTGTGTTTGTTGTTAAGTGCCGTCGAGTCCGTTCTCACCCACAGTGATCCCTGTATAGGGTTTACAAGGAGCAACTGGTGAGTTTGAACTGCCGGTCCCTGTGGTTCAAACAACTTTACAGTCCAGCGCATTAACCCACAGTGCCACAAGATGCACTACTCGATACTAATAAGACAACTGAATATCTCTATCCATATCAGAATAGACAAGAACAGGGAATATTAGTAGGAGTAAAAAGCCATATTTCATGATACTAAAAGGGTAAATTTTTCTACAGATGTTGCTCCTGAAAGGATCTGCCTTACAGAATACATCATATCCAAAGATGGGATTCTTCAAGTATGAAAATGTCCTTTCATTATAATAAAAAGTGGTGGCTATCAGGAAAAAGTGAACCTAGTTTGATACAAACATAAAAAAGAAGCTGGCCTGTACTTGCCAGATTTAGAATTCAATTCTGGGTCTGTTACTTACCAGCTACTCTGATGTAGAAACAAATACCTAATTTAACTTCACTTACCCTTGATTGGGAAAGAGCTCTAGTAGCGTAGTGGGTATGAATTGGACTGCTAACCTCAAGGTCGGCAGTTCGAAACTACCAGTGGTTCCATAAGAGAAAGATGAGGCGTTCTGCTCCCATAAAGATTTACAGCCTCAGAAACCCTGTGCAGGGTCACTATGAGTCGGAACCAACTCCACAGTACTTAACAACAACAACAACAACCCTTGACTGGGAGAACTGATGTGGCACTGTGGGTTAGTGCGCTGGACGACAAAGTCGGTTTGAACTACAAGGTTGTCGGTTCAAGCTCACCAGCTGCTTCTTGGAAACTCTATACAGGGTTACTATGGGTGGGAACCTACTAGAAGGCATTTAACAACAACAACAACCCTTGATTTTGAGTAGCTGGTTAATGAGTTGGGCTGCTAACAGCAAGGTCAGCAGTTTGAATATACCAGCCGTCACATTGGAGAAAGATGAGGCTTTCTGCTCTTGTAAAGATTTACAGTCTTGAAAACGCTATAGAGGGTCACAATAAGTCAGAACCGACTCAACTACACACAAGAGCCACCACCACCACCATAAAACTGTTGTTGTTAAGTGCCGTGGAGTTAGTTCCAACTCATTGCATCCCTACATAACATTCCAAGGAGCAACTGGTGAGTCTCGACTGCTGACCCTGTGCTTCAAACTGACCTTGCTATCCTGCTCTTATCCTACAGAGCCACAATTCGTACCACAATAAAACCCATTTCTGTTACAACACTTTTTACTTGTGCGTAAATTAAAAAACAAAACAAAATATAACTCATATTTCTAATAAAAACCAAAGCAAACATTATGACCATATTACTGTCATAGGCAAATATAAATGAATCATTTAGCAACCTTCATTGTAAGTCAATCTTTTAAATATTTAGGTCTGTACTTCCTCCCCTCTAATGAGGGCCACTTGTTCCTAATACTGTTGTTGTCAGGTAAAATGGAGTTGGATCCAATTCATATTGACCCTGTGCCTAAGAGGATGAACCACTACTCAGAGTTGCACTATTCTCACAATTGTTATTATGCTTGAGCCCATTGTTGCTATCACTATATCAATCCATCTTGCTGGGTGTCTTCCTTTTTTTGTTGACCCTTTATTTTATCAAGCATAATGTTCTTCAGGAACTGATCCCTTCTGACAACATGTCTAGCAAACGAGACAGGAAATCTCACCATTCTCATAAGGAGCATTCTGGTTGTATTTCCTCTAAGAAAGATTTGTTTGTTCTTCTGGCAGTTTATAGTAATTTCAGTATCTTTGGTAACACCATAATTCAAATGCAGTGATTCTTCTATCGTCTTCCTTATTCACTGTCCAACTTACACGTGTACTGACAATACCAGGGCTACCCTGTCCAAAAATTGATATAGTTTCTCTTTAACAGTTTAAAGAGATTTTTTTTTTTTTTTTTTTATAGCATATTTACCTAATTGTAGGATGGTGTTTGACTTCTTGACTGCTTCTTCCATGAATGCTGACTGTAGGTCCTAGCAAAATGAAAGTTTTAACAGCTTCTATCTTTTCTACGCTTATCATGATGCTGTGTATAGGCCCAGTTTTGAAGATTTTTGTTTTCTCTGCATTGAATTATAACCCATACTGAAGGCTGTAGTCTTTGATGTTCATCAATAAATATGAACGTCCTCCTCACTTTCAGCAAGCAAGGTTGTGTCATTGCATATCGCAGGTTGTTAATAGGTCTTCCTACAATCCTGATGCCATGTTCTTCTTCATATAATTCAGCTTCTTGGATGATTTGCTCAGCAAATAGGCTGAATAACTATGGTTAAAGGATACAACCCTGATCTATAACATTCCTGATTTTAAACCATTCACTTTTGCTTTGTTCTGTTTGAAAGATGGCCACTTGATCTATGTACAGGTTCCTCATGAGCACAATTAAGTGTTCTGGAATGTCCATTCTTTGCAATGTTATCCATAGTTTGTTATGATTCATGCAACTGAGTGTCTTTTCATAGTCAACAAAGCACAAGTAAACACCTTTCTGGCACTCTCTGCTTTTATCTGAGACCCATCTGATATCAGCAATGATACCATTCATTTCATGACTTCTTCTGAATCTGGTTTGAATTTCTAGCATCTCCTTGTTGATGTACTGCTGCAACCATTTTTAAATTATCTTCAGCAAAATTTTACTTCCATGTGATATGAATCAATGATTACTGTATTCTGCTGTATCACCTTTCTTTGGAATGGGCATAAGTACGGATCTCTTGCAATAAAAAAAAAATCTGTATTACAGATCTCAAAGTGCTTCTAGAACAGACCATCAAAGTTATCATCCAGGGCTTAGCCTTTTTCATTAATACAGAGCAATGTCTTTATACCTTTTTCATATGGACTATTAGCATCACCAAACGTATTATAAGCCATTCCTTAATCACAGATATTCATGAAGTCACTAATGCAGACCATATATATATACTAAATAAAAGTACTTAAATAGATTTTACATTTTTAAATAAGATTTTCTCACATAGTTAACTTTTTAATTGTGAAAATTTTGTCCAGATTACTGTCCAAATTATTTATGTATTTATTTAAATAATCTGAGAATTATTTACATATAATTACATTTAAATAATCTAGAGATTATTTGAATAGACATATTTTAGTATTAAAATAATATAGACAATCAATTAATTTTAAAAGTCTATATGTACAAAACTGGACTCCTGATACGGAGCTGTGGGTTAATGCGCCAGACTGCAAAGCTGTTTGAACTGCAAGAGGTCGGTGCTTCAAGCTCACCAGCTACTCCTCTGAAACCCTATACAGGGTCACTATAGGTCGGAATCAACTCAATGGCACTTAAAAACAACAATATATACAAAACCACAAAACATATATACATACATGTATATATATATGTGTATATAAAAGTATATATTGTTAAGTGCTGTTGAGTCAATTCCAACTTGTATATAGGGTTTTTCAGAGCAACAGGCTTGTTTGAACCACTGGACTTGAGATTAGCAGTCCAGTGATTATCCTACAGTGCCATACCAGGACTCCATAAACATAGGCTTCAAAAAGTTAAAGGAAAATGGAATTCAAAGATAATGGAGGTGGTTTTATACAGATTTTTTAGACCTTTTATAGGGGATTCTGATGTGGCTCTGTTGTGGCTTAGGATAAATTCTGCACTGCTAACTACAAGGTTGGCAGTCCAACCCATAAGCCACTCCTCAGAAACCCCATATATGGTTGCTCTGAGTTGGAACTGACTTAGACAGCACTTAGCAAGCAACATATACATTTATATTTATACTCATATCTATGGATAATGACTTATGAATCAATACAACTTCCTCATTATATCAACTTTATTTCCGTACTTACCAATTGTATATTAGCTAAGGCATATCATGGAAGAGCTCTAAGAAACATTTCTGAAATTGTGTGCCAGAGACTGAAATTCTGATCTCAGTTCCTGGCATACATAAGGACTCAATAAATGTGAGCTATTATTTATTGTTGTTGATATAAATGTTTTTCTATTAATAAAGGCTAAGTACTTACGGCTAAAGCAAAATGACCTATTTTATGTCACAGAGCTCTTTATAACCTGTCTCCTGTACATGTCATAGAGCTAAGGCTATTTCTGGTCAATGCCTAGAGTAAAAAGCAATCTGGAAGGATTTATATTATTCTAAGACTTTAAATCTCAAACAATCACTTTTGGGTATAAGATCCTGGGTAGGGAATGACCCTTCTAGGTAAAGTTTTAAAGACCTCATGTCTCTAATGGCCAGGTTTTCCTTCACTGGTTTTCAAGGGAGGTCTGTCTCTTCCAGGCCTGCTGTCATTAGAGAAAAATCCTCACTCATCTCACTCCCTAAAGAGCCAATTATGAAATTTCTCAGAGTAACTCAAGTCAGATTTGATATCAGAAATACTCAGTGATTCAAAAGGAAAAAGGAGGTACTGAATGTCTTAAAATAAGGACAGGTATGTGCCAGGATTGTATCTTTTCATCATACTTATTCAATTTGTATACTGAGTAAATAATCCAAGAAGCTTGATTATATAGGAAAGACGAGGCATAAGAATTGAAAGAAGACTCATTAACAATCTGTAAGATGCAGATGATACAATCTTGTTTAGTGAGGAAAACTTGAAACGATTACTGAAGAATATTAAAGACTACATCCTTCAGTATAAGTTACAACTCATTATATAAAGAAATAAAGGAGCTCTGGTAGCGTAGTGGTTACGAATCAGGCTGCGAACCTTAAGGTCAGCGGTTCGAAACTACCAGCTGCACCGCGGGAGAAAGATGAGGCTTTCTACTCCTGTAAAGATTTACACCCTCGGAAACCCTATACAGGGTTGCTATGGGTCAGAACCGACTCGATGGCACATAACAACAACAAAAATATAAAGAAAACAAAAATCCTTACAAACAGACCAAGAAACAATTTCAATGATGAACAAAAGAATGATTGAAGTGGTCAAGGATTTCATTTTACTTGGATCCACAATAAATACACTTGATGCAGAATTCAAGAAATAAAGACCTATTTAAAATGTTGAAGAGAAAAGATGTCACTTTGAAGACTAAGGTGTGACTGTTCCAAGCTATGGTATTCTCTATCACTTCATATGCATGTAAAAGCTGGACTATAAGAAATACCAGAGAAGACTTAATGCATTTGAATTATGATGCTAGTGAAGAGTATTGAATATATCATGGCATGCTAGAAGAAAGAACAAATCTATCTTAGGAGAAGTCCAGCTGGAAATCTCATTACAAGCGAGAATGGTGAGATTTTGCCGCAAATACTTTGGACATGTTATCAGGAGGGACCAGTCCCTAGAAGAGGTCATGCTTAGTAAAGTGGAGGATCAGGAAAAAAAAGGGGGGTATGGGATCGAAAAGCAGATGGATTGACACAGTGGCTACAACAGTGGCCTTAAGGTCACTATGAGTTAGAATCACCTAAACGGCACTAAACAAGAACAACAGAAACAAATAATTGTATTTGAAAAATTTATACTAGAAGCAATTTCTAGATGTGAACATTTACTCATTATTAGGACAGCATTTGATTCTCACACACACATATAGAAATATAGGCAGACAATTCTATATATATGAAATGTATATATAGAATGTTGTTGTCAAGTGCTGGCAAGTCAGCTGACTCATAGCAACGTTGCATAGGGTTTCCAAGGAGTGGCTGGTGAGTTTGAACTGCTGACCTTGTGACTCAAACCAGCCTTGCAGTCCAGCAATTAACTCATAGCACCACACCAGGGCATATATATCATATTATATGGTGAAAGAATAAAACCCTGACACATATCTTTCCTGGTTTTAAGTCATTCAGTATAACCCCGCCCTGTCTGAACAACTGCCTCATGGTCTGTGTACATGATCCTCATGAGCACAATCAAGTGTTCGGAAATTCTCATTCTCTCCAATAATAGTCATAGTTTACTATTACTATCCTTCTACATAGTCAACTGCCTTTGTATATAGTTAATAAAGCACAAGTAGGCATTTTTCTGGTATTCTTTGCTTCCAGTCAAGATTCATCTGATATTAGTAATGGTATCTCTCATTCTATGTCCTCTTCTGAATCCAGCTTGGACTTCTGACAGTTCCCAGTCTATGTAGTGCTGCAACTCTTTCTGAGTTATCATCAACCAAATTTTACTTACATGTGATAGTAATTATATTGTTTAATGATTTCTGCATTCAGTAAAATCCCCTTTCTTTGTAATGGGTATAAATATTTATCTATTCCAGTCCATTGACCAGGTAGCTGTTTTCCAAATTTCCTGGCATAAAGGAATGATTGCTTCTAGCACTGCACTGGTTTATTGAAACATTTCAACTGGTATCCATTAATACCAGGGGATTTGTTTTTTTGCCAATGCCTACAGTATAGCTTGCACTTCTTCCTTTAATATCATTGGTTGTTGCTGTTGTTGTTATTGTTGTTAGGTGCCATCAAGTCAGTACCAACCCATAGAGACTTTATGCACAGCAGAACAAAACACTGCCTGATCCTGGGTCAACCTTACTACTGTTGCCACACTTGAGTCCATCGATGCTGCCACTTGGCCAATCTATCTCTTTGGGGATCTTCCTCTTTTTCTCTGACCCTTCACCTTACCAAACATGATATCCTTCTCCAGCAACTGGTCTGTCCTGACAATATGTCCAAAGTATGAGAGATGAAGTTTGGCCATCTTGGCTTCTAAGGAGCACTCTGGCTGTACTTCTTCCAAAAATGAATCTATTGGTTCTTTTGGAAGCCCATGGCACTTTCAATATTCTCTTCCAACATCTACAGTGATTCTTTGTTTTCCTTCCATCTTCTTTTTGATGATTTCTGTATCATTCAATATTTTGTCTACTCAATTTTTCAGTGGAATTAAAAAACAGAATTAAAATGTAATGAAACTGTTCCATGGCTTTCCTTCTCGAGGGACTAGTCTCTCTGATAGCATGTCTGAAATATGAGAGAAGATGTTGTACCATCCTGGCTTCCAATGTTGTTGTTGAGTGCTGTCATGTCGGTTCTGACTCATGGCTACTCTGCATAAGGTTTCCAAGGAGTAGTTGTTGGGTTTGAACTGCTGATCTTGTGGTTAGCATCCTGGAGTTTATCCTACTCTAGGAGTCCTAGCTTCTGATTTGTTGTTGTTAAGTGCAGTTGAGTTGGATCCAACTCATGCCAACCTTGCAGTTCAAAGCGACTTTGATGTCCAGTGCTTATCCCATAGTCCCACACCAGGACTCCTGGTTTCCACTTTATTGTTGTGAAGTGCCGTTGAGTCAGTTCTAACCTATAGTGATCCTATATAGGGTTTCTGAGGAGCAGCTGGTAAGCTTGAACTACCTGACTTGCAGTTCAAAAGACTTTGCAGTCTAGTGCATTAACCTACAATGCCACACTAGACAGTGCTTATTTATATAATAAATATACACATTATTTATTTATGTAAAATGTATTGTTAAATTATCCACATAATATATTTACTTACAATATATAATAAATAATTGAGCATTTAATGTGTTTTACTGAAAAAAGATACGTGCTTGTTTCAACTGGCAGTTATAATGCAAATAGATCACTCTAAAAATATTGTGGAGGTAGTATTGTGGTGTAGGGGAAGGTCACTTCCCCTGAAAAAGCGTTTCCCTTGCCTTTCTAATTAACCTAATTCAATGAAGCTGAGAGAGTAGTTTCTGCAGGGATACGCAGATTAATTGACTATTTGAGTTTAGTCCACATATTAAAAAACAAACAAAATAGAAAAACATTCCATGCCTATAACCCATTACTTGTTCCAAAGAAATCAAATCCACTGCCACTGAATCAATTTCAACTGATTGTTCTCTTAGAAGACATGACTGCCCCATTGGGTTTCCACAACTAGAATCTCTAAGGAAAGGAGCCCTGGTAGTATGGTTGATTATGAGCTGAGTTGCTAACTGCAAAGTCAAAGCTTGAATCTACCACTCACTCTGTGGGAGCAAGATGAGGTTTCCTGTTCCAGTAAAGATGTACAGCCGCAGCAACTCTACACAGGGCCACTGTGAGCCAGAACTGACTCCACGGCACATAACCATCAAAATTTAAAGATGCTTGCTGCCACATCTTTCTCCTGCAGAGATGCTGGTGGGTTCCAACAGTAAATCTCTCAGTTAGCAGACCAGTACTTAACATAATAGGTCACCAGGTCTCCATCTTGCTGCTGTAAAGCAACAAACTGAATTACTGTTTACAGATATAAAGCAGTTAATAATTCAAAGTTGTGCAACCAATATATGTTGTGGTAAGCACCATCAAGTCAATTCTGACTCATAGCAACTCTGTGTAGGGTCTCCAAGGAGCAGTTAGTGGGTTTGAACTGCCAACCTTGTAATTAGCAGACCAGTGCTTACTCTACAGTGATGCAATAGCATGAAAACAGTCCAAAAATATTTTTTTCTAGTTTAAATCAACTTGTTGTTAAGTACTGTTGAGTCAGTTCTGACCCATAGCGACCCTGTTTAAGGTTTCGGAGGTTATAAATCTTTATGGGAGTAGAAAGCCTCATCTGTCTCCCACAAACCTGCTGGTAATTTTTAACCTCTGGCTGTGAGGTTAGTGGTCCAACTCGTAACCACTATGCTACCAGAGCTCCTTTTAAGTCAACCAGAAGGATGTTTAAGGAGCCCTGGTAAGATAGTGGGTTACAAAGTGGGCTACTAACTATAAGGTCAAAAGTTCAAATCAACTCATTACTCCATGGGAAAAAGAGGAAGCTTTCTGCTCCCATCAAGATTTACAGCCTCAAAACCCTATACAGGGTCACTATGAATCGGAACTGATGTGGTGGCACACCACCAACACCTCCACTGTCACAAGGATGTTTTTCTACATTGTACAACCAGAAGCATCCATGACTTTCCCTTTCATGTTACCTTGTAATGAAAACAAAAACAAATGTTCTAAATGTACATTATCTTATTAAAACAAGTTAAAATGGAGTGAATCTGTTTTTTCAGTTGAGCAGTATGAATTTCTAGTAAATAATTGTTTGTTATAGACAGTGAACAAGGAAGACCATAGAACTGATGCATTTGAGTTATGATATTGGAGGAGAATATTGAAAGTGCCATGGGCTGCCAAAAGAACCAACAGATCTGTGTTGGAAGAAGTGTAGTCAGAGTGCTCCTTGGAGGCCAGGATGGCCAGACTTTGTCTCTCATACTTTGGACATATTGTCAGGAGGAACCAGTTGCTGGAGAAGGATATCATATTAGGTAAGGTGGAAGATCAGAGAAAAAGAGGAAGACCCCCCAATGAAATGGAAACGCAAAGTGGCAGCATCCATGGGCTCAAGCGTGGCAACAATTCTGAAGTTAGCCCAGGACCAGGAAGTGTTTTGTTCTGTTGTACATAGGCTCACTATGAGTCAGTACTGAATAGATGGCACTGAACAACAACAACAACAATAGACAAAATTATGGATACATGTGTTGTACATCCTAACCTCTATGTTTATGATTATAATCCCATATGGGAATGGGTTGGCTTCGTTATGCTAATTTGGCAGGATTGTTGTTGTTGTTGTTAAGTGCCATGGAGTCAGTACCTACTCATAGCGGCCCTGCACAGGCTTTCCTTACAACTGGACCAATGAACAACAACATGATAAATTAAGAAAAGATTGAAGTTGTTAAGGATTTATTTTTACTGTGACCAAAAAAATCAACATTTATAAAAGAAGCAGTCACAAAATCAAGTGACATATGGTATGGGGCAAATCTGTTGCAAAATACTTCTTTAAAGTGTTGAAGAACAAAAATGTTACTTTAAAGACAAAAGTGCACCTGATACAAGTCTCATATGCATGTGAAAGTTGGGCAGTGAATATGGAAGCCTGGAGAAGAATTCATGCATTTGAATTTAATTATGGTATTGGCAAAGAATATTGGGAGTACCATGGTCTACTATAAAAACAAACATATCTATCTTGGAAAAAGTAAAGCTAAAATTCCTTTTAGAAAAGACAATTTTGAGACTTAGTCTCAACATACTTTGGATATGTTTCCTATCCCTGGACATTATGCTTGGTAAAGTAGAGAGTCAGCAAAAAAGAAAGAAAGAAAACCCCCAATGAGACTGATTGACACAGAGGCTGCCACAGTGCATTTGAACATGATAATAACTGTGAGGATGTCATAGGACCAGCCAGGGTTTCATCCTCTTGTAATGGGTACGGTTCAGGTTGTAATGAGTCAGAGCTGACTGGATGGCACCAACAGCAGCTGGGGACTGCTTCCAGTTAACAGCCAGAAGTACACTGACAACAAAGATCTCTCTTAGGAGAAAGTTAATTTATTACTACACAATGAAGTATTTTATTCATTTGTTAATCTATCCTTCAACCCATTCATTCATTCATCCATTTATTTATTTATTTTCTCTCCTGCAGACCAATTTGTATGATAGAAATACAGGTTTTCAGTACTTTAGAGCAAAGGCTAAGTGGTCATAATTCTAAAGCTAAATCTGTTTTTTTTTTTTTTACCTCTAAGATCATTCAAAGAAACAAATTCCTAAAAATAAGACAATGTTCTTTCATGTGAAATTTAGGTAAATGTATGATTCATAATACAATGGTTTTCTGACTATGCCAACTGACAATTAGAAAGGCATCAGAGAAAAAAAAATTTTTTTTCTCCAATTTTGTATTTGAATAATTTACCTTAACAGTTAGTAGTAATTAATTGGAGGAAACGTCGGAAAAACTCTGTGTGTTCCAGTAGAGTGTGCTTTTAATGAAAGAGCTGAAGAGTAACATGAGAGTAATTTTCATCATTTTTCTATCACAATATGTGTGTAATTTTAAAAATATATAAATTTAAGTTTGATAATGAAAGGAGCCCTGGTAGCACTGCGGATAATAAAAAAAACACACAAACATACTCAGATATTAACAATTTCCAAAGAACAAGACTGCCTTTTCAAAGTATTTTAATCAACGTTATTTTAAATAGCATAGATTTAAAACACAACAAAAAATGTGTATGAAGTATAGGATGGTGAGATCATCACAAAAGAAGCTGAAGCATCAAAGTAAATTTAATTTAATGCACTAACTGCAAACAAAACAAATTTTCTAGGTTTGGTCTGTGTCTGTACTAAAGGTAGCTTCCATTTTCTGAAAATCAAATAAATAAACCAAGCTAAATTAAATAGGCTTCTTTCAGAAAGTTTAAGTTTTTTTTTTTTTTTTTTAATTTACTTCATCTCCAGAATGATGAAAGTCAGAGAAAATCAAACTATGCATTGAAGACGCTGTTTTAAATCACTGAGACAGTTCCTTTTCTACGATGTGTGTGATCCTGCTGTTCTCTCATCTCCAGGAGAGGACGGTTCTGCTTGAGTTGATCCAATATCAATCAGAGACCAACCTAAATATATTCACATTCTACATATAACTTACTGCAACAATAAATAAAATTAAAAGTTGTATAAGATGAATTAAGATGTCAAGAAAACTATAAATATTCACTAGAGTTTATTATTAAGTATTAATGTAATAACTGAGTATAAATAGCTCCTCCTGCACATAAAACTTCTTCACAAAATGAAGGGGGAGAGTATTTTGACAAACATCAAGAGGAATAAAAACATGAATTTATAATTCAATTTGCTTTAATTTACAAATCAATCAATTCAGCAAGTGTTCTCAGAATACTCATGCTGTCTCATGATAAGAATTACTGGCTAGATATTAAAGAAATTTATGCAAAATTAAGATTTGAATGCTAGGAAAGTTTCTAAGTAAGCAAAGAAAAAAGCAAAATGATTCTAGATAAAGAAATCAGTTCAAAGATAGTATAATTATAATATTATATTTTTAATTTGGAAATATAGAACAACTTTGACAAATATAATTCAGATAAGCTTATCAATGTAAATGATAGTTAAATTTAGCAAGTTTGATTATTAGTTTTTAAAAAAAACCCACCATATGATATTAATGGTATTGTTAGATGATGTCTACATTCTGTTGGGTCAACTTTCTTTGGAATGAACACAAATATAGATGTCTTCTAATCAGTTGGCCAGGTAGCTGTCTTGCAAATTTCTCGGCATAAATGACTCATTGCCTCCAGGGCTATATCAGTTTGTCAAAATATTTCAATTCACACTCTGTCAATTCCTGGATCCTTGCTTTCCACCAATACATTCAGTGTACCTTGAACATCTTCCTTCAGTACCATCTGTTCTTCATCAAATGCTTGAAGTGATTGAATGACTATTTCTGTTTTGTCCAGTGACTCTATGGATTCCTTCCATCTTCTTTTGATGACTTTTTGCATCATTCAATGCTTTGTCCATGGAATTCTTCAATTTCAAATTGAAATCCTTCAATTTCAAGTTCGAATTTTTTTCTTCAGTTTTTTTCTCTGAAGAAATGATAGGAATGTTCCTCGCTCATATTCTTGAGCTATCCTTTGAAATTTCCTGATAAGTTCTTCTACTTTCTCATTTTTTTTCCCCCATTCGCTTTAGCGTCTCTATGACCAAAAGCAAGTTTCAGAGTCTTTTCTGAAATACATTTTGGTCTTTCCTTTCTTTCTTTCCTGTCTTTTAAATGATCTTCTGTTTTCTTCCTTTGTGATATTCTTGATGTTATCCCACAACTCTCCTTTTTTTTT
>NW_006408521.1:6175847-6180659 GCF_000296735.1 Chrysochloris asiatica | reverse complement strand
TTTTTTTTTTTTTTTTTTTTTTTGTCGTTAGTGTCTAATGCATCAAATCTGGAGCTGGTCTCTAAAATTAGGTGGAATATATTCAAGGCTATATTTTGGCTTTCATGAATTTATTTTAATTTTCTTCCGTTTTACCCCAGCTTGCATTGGAGCAATTGATGATCAGTTCCACAGTCTGTCTTTGGCCTTGTTTTGGCTGGTGATAATGAGCTTCTCCATCACCTATTCCCACAGACGTAATCAATTTGATTACTGTGCAGTTCATCTGGTGAGGTCCAGGTGTATGCTGTTGTTCTTGTAAAGCGCCATCTAGTTGCTTAGAAAAAATATTTGAAGTGAGTAAGTCATTGGTGATGGTGTTTATGTGCCACCTAGTTGGTTCGAACTCATAGCTACCCTGCATAGGTTTTCTAAAGCTGTAAATCTTTAGAGGAGCAGACAGTCTCATTTTTCTCTGGTGGAACAACTAGTAAATTCAGACTGCTGACCTTGCCGTTAGAAGTTCATAATCCACGATGCTACAAGGGCTCCTTGAGTAACTAATTAATCCTACAAAATTAGATCTCCAGCATTGTTTCTATCACCAAGGCCATATTTTCCAACTACTATCCTTCCTTTTTCTGTCCAACTTTTGCATTCCAATAACCAGTCATTATTAATGCATCTTGAGTGCATGTTTGATCAGTTTCACACTAAAGAAGTTGGTAGAATTTTTTAATTTCTTCACCACTGGCTCTAAGGGGCAGTGCATAAATTTGACTAATGGGGGTATTAACTAATCTTCCTTTGTGGTGTATGGATAGTATCCTATCACAGACAGCATTGCACTTCAAGAAAGATATTCTCTTTGGCAATGAATCCGTTGTCATTCCATTTCAATGTGATTTTCCTGGCATAGAAAACCATATTCAATTGTCAAATTCAAAATGGCCAATACCATTACATTTCAGCTCACTAATTCCTAGGATGTCAATCTTTATGCATTTCATTTTTTCTATATTCATATTTAGTGCATTCCATGTTCTGACTATTAATGGCTGTTTTCAGCTATTATTTTTCACATTTTGAGTTATGGTCCTGGAAGCCTTGCTCCATGCATGTCATTATGGTCAATTCTAGTTTGAGGAGGGAGCTCTTCTTTATTCTTGTTTTGAGTGCCTTTCAACTTGTGGATCTCATCTTCTGGCACTATATCTGACAATGTTCCGCTGCTATTCATAAGGCTTTCATTGGCTAACCATTCAGAAGTAGACTGCCCCTCCTTTTTCCTAATCTGTTTTATACTGTTAACGCCACTGAAACCTGTCCACCTTGAGTGACCCTGCTGGTATTTAAAATATCAGTGGTATAGATTCCAGAAACCCAGCAAAATATAAGCCACCACAGTATGACAAAATGACAGACAAGGATGTGTTGTTGTTGTTAAGTGCTGTTGAGTTAGTTACAACCCATAGTGACTCTGTATATGGTTTCTAAGGAGCGGCTGATAAGCTTACACTGCCAATCTTACATTTCAAATCGACTTTGCATGCAGAGCATTAAACTACAGCATCGTACCAGGACTCCAATTAATTCCCATGAGAATACACTAGTAAAATTGAAACCCGCTCAAAACAGTCTGTTGACTCCTAATTGCCCTCAGAATAAAAGTTAAATCCTTAATTATTCTAAAATACCTCATATGACTTTGTTCTTCTTAAACACAAGCCTACTTGCTACTTTTCCGACTTAGTACTGATGCCTTGCAAATAAACTTCCAATTTAGTATGATGCCTTATTTCCTTTGTCTGGAATGTCCTTTTCCCTGAAAATTAAAGATTTGCTCCTTTATCACCTTCTGTTTTTGTACTCAACATTGCTTTCTCAATTAAACTTTTTCTAACTACTCTATTAAGGACCTAACATATCATATATGAAGATAAGACAAAAATATTGGTATAAAGTTCTACTTCATGTACTCCATGTTTAAGCATGTTTCCGTGATCAGTGGTTGGCTACAGATACGTCCTCTCAGTAATACACTTGCTTTAATCTCAAGAGGGGTGACTTCAAAAACAATTAATGGTGACTTTAAAAACATTTGTTATTATTAGTTTTATTTCAAATGAAGTAACCTTGTTAGATTTTCTCAAAGGACACAGAACAAACATGGGATCTATTCTGAAACAGTTTAAAGAGCATTGATAAAACTACACTGATGAGGAAAAGGTCAGGAAATTTGTTCCAAATTAGTTTTCCATCATGGCAATGATTCTGCTCATTCTTTGAGGACAACATGGGTGATGCTGGAGAATACCACTGGGAAACATTATCTCATTCACAATACTGCCCTGACCTTGTCCCTTCAGACTTCTCTTGGTTGCCCAAACTTAAAGAACAATTAAACAGAACATGATTTGAGGTCCACAAGTTTACCAAGATTGCAATTTTCCTGGTGTGGCACTGTGGGATAATGCACTGGACCACAAGTTTGGTGGTTCAAATGCACCAGCCGCTCTTTGAAAACCATATGCAGCGTCGCTATGAATCAGAATGAACTCGTCAGCACTTAATAACAACAACAACAACATACACTGAAGAGCACAGCATTCTTCAAAAGAATAAAGAGATAAAAAACACTTCTTTCAGCAGTGTATAAATTCAGTTGAAGGATATATTGAGAAATAGTAACTTTACATTTTGATATTTTTACTTAATAAAGATTTCTATGGAGTCCTAGTATGGCACTGTACACTAAGCATAAGACTGCAATGTTGATTTGAACCACAAGATACGTGGTTTAAACTCTTCAGTCACCCCTTGGAAATCCTATACAGAGTCACTATGAATCAGAAGTGACTCATCCGCACTTAACAACAACAACAACAAAGATTTCTATGAGTTCACGCTGTTGTTGTTGCTGTTAACTGCTATTGAGTTGATTCCTACACAAAGTGACAGTGTGTAGGGTTTCCAAGGCCGCAGATCTTTGGAAGAGCAAAAAGTCTCACCATTCTCTTGTGGAGTGGATGGTGGGTATGAAACACCAACCTTGTGGCTTGCAGTCCAGTGCTTATCCTACAAAGCCACCACACTTCCCTATGATTTTATAGCATTACATTTTTTATATTAATGTTGTTCTGTTCCCTTCAACAATGAATTATGTTTCTTCCTCCTACTTTAATCTCCTGAAGAAATTCTACTACATGATCAATGAATAATTGTACCTTTCATGAGTAATGGATTTGTTTTAAATTAAGAGAAATTTTGAACTTTGTAAATGCAAATATAGCACTTTTTTTTCTGATTACAGGAAAGCTTTGGTTTGAACCACAAGGTCAGTCATTTAAACTTACCAGTCGCTCCTTGGAAAACCCTATACAGGTTTACTACAAGTCGGAAGCAACTTGATGGCGCTTAAAACAGCAAAATAGGAAACATTAGATATAGAAGCACAGAAGGGTGTTTCAAAGGTTCATGGAAGAGCTCCATTATTTTTTTCATTGTATTTTCCGTGAGCATTTTGAAGCACTCTTCTATATGAATGTAATGGAGAAATAAGTAATCATTTATGTATTTTAGTTTTAGGTCTTAGTTTATATTATCCTCATCTCCATTTGTTCCTTTTACTTCGGTTTCCATTGATGTTATTGTATAATACTTTATACATTTAACATTATATACAAGAATATAAATACATAAGTATTAGGCACATATAATGTTTCTTCTTGTTCTACTACTGTGGTTCTAGTAGCTCTGACACTAGATATGCAATTAGCCTTCTCAAAAAGCAAAATTATAATAAATATAAGACCATTAAAAGTGCTTCTCAGATGCTGTTCGGTTTCAAGATTATCATAAGACTTTACTTGCTAAAAGAATCAGTACACAGTATAAGAAGATGTATATTGTATCTGTCCAGTGGTCGCTGCTAGGGAAATCCTCCTAATATGAGCTCTATTTTTTACCAAGAAACAATTACTAAAACTCATCATCTATCTGTGATCCAACAATCTTACTTTTATGTTAAGAATAAAGAGAAGTTTTTGCAGTAACATATCAGAAGTTGTGTGGGTTTAACAAAGAGAATCAAGTACAAAGAAAAAAACTTAACATCTTTAAATTGGATAAAAATGAACATGTATACATATTTTCTCACATGTAGTATTAGAAACATGTATGTATATAAACAGGTTTGTTTCAATTTAGATTGTATAATTTAATTACATGATAACTTTAACAATGAAAATATTTCCTCTTCTTAGCTCTATAAATTGTCCAAAAGGAACGAATTTAGATTGAATAATGCAATGTCCATAGACTCATCAGAACATCTGGCAGATTAGCTATCAGGCAGTTCTGGCCTAGAATTACAAGCCAAAATCCCAGAGAGAAGGATTTCTTCCTTTTCATTTGGCAGCACCTTTTTTATATACTCAGGTTTCCTCCTTTTTAAGAAATCTTGCTAGAGGAAAGAAACAAAAACTAACATACTCATTACTATGCAATAATTGAGATGTATTAGTAACAAAAAATAAAGATGAGAGTTGGAGAGAGGAAGTTCTCAGAGAGTTTGAGCCTATAATTTCTTTTGTTTCTAGTGCAGAATTTTTCAATATGATACTTCTGTATCTGTTCATCAAGCTCCCATTTTGATATAGGCATATAGGTAATTTGATGTTCCTAAGGAATCATTTAAAAATATTTGTGAAATAATTGCAAAATGTTGTTGATGTTGTTAAGTGCCAGTAAGTTGGTTATGACTTAAAGCAACCCTATATAGGGTTTCCAAGGAGCAGGTGGTGGGTTTGAACCACTGGCCTTTTTGTTCAG
>NW_006408521.1:6142272-6161418 GCF_000296735.1 Chrysochloris asiatica | reverse complement strand
AAATTAAAATTCCTTGAAGGTTGGCCTGAAAATCTTCCTTCAGAAAAAAAGGTTTTCTTCATTATTGCAAGGATCTTCTTTCAAAATGAAGAAAATCGGTTTGAGAGAATGCTCTAATTCCCCGAAGTCTTTAAAATACAAGGACAGTCTCCAGGGTGACATTCACAATGATCGTTAATTCCTTGCACTTAAATACTCAGCTGAGTCAGGTTTTATCAAACCAATTTGGTTTATAACCCAGTTGGTCATAAACAAGACAGTTTTCTTTTAATTAATGAAAAGTATGTTTTTCATTCCCTGCTGGAATTCATTTAAGTCTTAACTTAGGCAGAAGTTAGATGGTGAAATTTAAAAGTAGTGATATGAATGTTGGACTTGTTTCCATGTAACACCAATTCCAATTAGCACTCCCTTTAATTTGACCCCTTTTTAACCTAATTTCACATATAGAACATAACTACACTTAGTATCGGAGTCCTGGTGTGACACTGAGGTTCAATGTGCTGGACTGCAATGTTGGTTTGAGCCGCAAAGTAAGGGGTTCAAGCTCACCAGCCATTCTTAGGAAACTATACAGAGTTACTATGATTCAGGACCTACTTGATGGCACTTAACAACACTTAGTATTCATGCTTTTCTTCAAAAAAGAAAAAGAAATGCTTAAACTACATTGTTTTAAATTTTTAAATAAAAAATTAAAAAGCAACACCATTAAAGAGGATAACATAAGTTTTTAAAAGATTAATATTATCCTCATGACGTTAAAATATACAAAGAAGATTCATGTAACGATTTCATAATCTTTTAATTCCACTTTTCCATGAACTTTTTTAAGCTCCCTTATATAAATCAAAAGAGGTGCAACATGAAAACATGGTTTCATAATTCTAAATCTCAATATATATATGCAGATAGTCAGGCACAAGTGCTGTATTATAAACTTAGCATGAATCTAGAACAGAATTATGACAGACAGGACCAAACTAAATAGGCAGTCTTTAGTTTTATGCTTATACAGCTAAAAATAAAAAAATGTTTCAATGACTTCTATTGTGTTGAATGAACATTGCGTTCAAACTGTCCTCTTCAAGGTTAAAAAGCCTCGTTTGCTAAAAAGAAATCAATCAATAAAACAAACAAAATCAAAATGTATGTGAATTATTTTAGCCTAAGAATTATGTTGCCAAATACTTTTTTTTTTCAATCTCATTTTCTCAGAAACTCTCTTTTAGAATAGAGGAACTTAAAAATGCATACATATATATGAGCATATACTTATATATATTTTCCAAAACACATATGTAAAAGAACAGTGTTGTTGTTGTTAAGTGCTGTTGAGTTGGTTCTGACTCATAGCAACCCTGCATAAGGTTTCTGAGGAAAAGCTGCTAGTTTTGAACTGCCAACCTTGTAGTTCAAAGTCCAGTGCCTATAAATAGGTTTGATTTTAGTGGATTCCTAAGACAAATGGTATCATCTATTTTCACAGTCTGAAGTGACTGCCAAGTTATTTTTGTAGGACTTGGAAAACAAATGAGTGGAAATCAGTGTGTAATATTAAGCCACTCATTTACTTAGTGTTGCACATGTAAGTGTGAAGATTTGGGAGAGGAGAGGCATTAATGTCACTGGAACAATGAAAGAAGGATGAACCTGCATTTTCTTCTTTATAATCTTGATGAGAATGGTTTCAACAAGGTCTGTCTGAGAAGATCTGAATTTATGGAAGTGTAAACTAGCTTATGACTCACACTTGACAATTTTGCTGACCAGAAGAAGGGGTTGTTGCAGGAGACTTAAGGGCTGCATATAGTTAGAAAGTAACTGTGCTCTGTCTAGAGATTGGAAAGTATTTTCTGGCATGAGATATGGCTTTTGAAATGAGTAAGAAAGAAAAGTCTTGCCCAAGAGACCCTCCAGGGATAGAGCACAAAGAGTGAGAAGAGTTCTACAGGAGTTTAGGTGATATGCATGTTTTTGTTGTTAGATGCTCCCCCAGTTGGTTCCAACTCAACCTGTTCTCCATTTGTCATATTATTATTTATTGGTCCTGTTGTGAGAATTTTTGTATTCTTTACATTGTGTTGCAATCCATATTAAAAGCTACAGTCTTTGTTCTTGACCAGTATTCCAAGTCCTCTTCACTTTCAGCCAGCAAGGTTTCAGCTGCAGGTCACAGGCTGTTAATGAGTCTTCCTCTAATCCTAATGCCACATTCTTGTTCATATAGTCCAGTTTCTCAGGTTATTTGCTCAGCATACAGATTTAATAACTATGCTGAAACAATACAACCCTGGTGCACACCTTTCTTGATTTTTAAACCATTCAGTACACCCTTGTTCTAATGATTGTCTCTTCTTCTACTTATAGGTTCCTCATTAACATGTTCCTCTCAATGTTATCCATAGTTTGCTATGATTCACATAGTCAAATGCATTTGCATAGTCAATAAAGCACAAGAAAACATCTTTCTGGTATTATTTACTTTCAGCCAAGATCCATTTGATGACAAAAATGGGATTCTTCCTTCTAACTCTTCTTCTGAATCTGAGTTCAATTTCTGGTAGCTCCCTGTCAATGTACTGATGCAATCAGTTATTGATTATCTTCTGAAAAATTTTACTTGCAACTGACATTAATGGATCTCTTTCAGTCAGTTGGGACACATACATGAGGGCCTTCAGTGCTACATCAGTTTGCTAGTAAAAGTCCATCACCCAATGGAGAATATACCACATAGATCAAGAAACTGCCAGCATCTCAGTTGTCACCAATGCCAGTCCAGGACAGCATAGCACTGACATCCTTCCTTGCTCCTTTCCTCTCTTTTCTCCCCCAGACCAGATGAGTCAAAAACAAGAGAGGGCAAATTAGAAGAAAAGGCTGAGAACAATGAGAATAACACTGTCAAATTTCAGAATCCTAGGCAGCAGGCAGAAATAATTTTATGAGAAGTCATAAAGTTATTTTTCATCAAACCTTAAATCTCTGCATACCAAATGGATTTCAAAATAGAAGATAAAGTATTTAATTAAAGAAAAGCATCAGCAGATAAATCTAGAAGATATAATATATGCATAATTACCATTAAGTTACTGATTATCCAATCCAACAGATTAAACAGATGTGTCGCTGTGGGTTAATGTGCTGGACTGCAAAGTTGGTGTGAACCATAAGATCAGTGGTTCAAACCCATCAGCCCTCCTCAGAACTGTATACAAGATGACTGTGGGTCAGAACTGACTCAGTGGCACTTAACAACAACAACAGCATATTTTTCCTTTAACCAAGTAGCTTTAACGTAAGATATGAAGGTTATCAATATATTCTTTTTCCACAAATAAATGAATGAAGCCCCTTATACTCTCCTGTTGCTTTATTCATTTTTTAGTATGTTTATCTGAAAATTTTCAGCATAAATTTGATAGAATTCCTCAGCCACATGCATAATAAAATGGCTGCTAACCACATTTTCGCTCTCCCTACTAGAACTTCTCTTCCTACTGGAATTTACTCTTCCCCTACTGGCACGTCATCCCTAGTCAACCTATCACCTACCTCCACTAATCTCAACCCCTCCCTCCTCTTCGACCGGTATAAAAATCCTTCTCCTAGCAATACCTCTCTCTTTTTCCTTCTGACCTCCAATAAAGCCTTACACATGGGTGTTTGTGTTCTGGCTCATTCCATCTCATAAAATTAACCATAGATTGTTCTGGTATAAATTAATCTTTAATACTTATAATATTGTTGTTAAGTGTCATTGAGTCAGTTCTGACTGAAACAAACCCTGTATGGGGTGTCTGAGAGTGGCTACTAAGCTTGAACTGCCAAGTTTGTGGCTAGCAGTCTAGTGATGATTCCACAGCACAACACCAGGGCTCTTAACAGTTACTGTTGCTATTGTTAAAGTGCCACCGAATGTGTTTCAATTCATCGAGACTCTGTAAAGGGTTTCAAGGGAGAAACTGGTACGCTTGAATCACAGACCTAGTGGTTAGCACTCCAGTTTGTTCTACAGTGCTAATAGTTATAGAATGCATATACAAGGGTGAGTCAAAAATTATCCATACTTGATTATATTATAATGCCCATCCAGGTCCACAGCTCATGATAACATCAAGCTTGCATATGAAATGATTCTGTCAGATAGATGAATGACAGTAGAGTATGTGGCAAATCATTTGCAAATCAGCATGACTCTATGAAATAATCCAAGACAGGCTTGGGTTTCAAACTGTTTGTATGAAATGGGTACTGAAACAACTGATGAAAGAGCATAAACAGAAGTGTTTGAACATCTGCAAACAAAATTTGGATTGATACTCGAAGGAAGGTAAAAGTTTCTTAAAATAAATCATTACTTGTGATGAGACATGGATTCATCATTAGGATCCTGAGAGTAAATGGAAGATTATGGAATGGAAACATCCTCAATTGCCAATGAAGAAAAAGTTCAAAAGTCAACCATCAGCTGGAAAATTGATGCTTACAGTTGTCTGGGATTCTCAAGGGTCAGAATTAGAATACTATCAGAAAACAGGTTCAACAACCAACAATGCTCCTTACAGTGAGATGCTTACTGAAAAGCTGAAACCTAAACTTCAGATCAAACACAGTCGACTGTTATCGAAGGGCACTGTGATCTTGCACAACAATGCACATCCACACGCCTCTGCCCACTCTGTTGATACTCTGCAAAAACTTTGTTTCAAGGTATTAAAGCATCCTTCCTATAGTTCTGATCTTACTCCTCTGGACTTTCACCTGTTTGGTACCCTTAAAGAAGCCCTTTGAGAATGAAGACTCATCTCTGATGAATAAGTGACGACAGTGGTGCATTCATGGCTTTCAGCTCAGCCTAAAATATTTTTTAATAAGGGAACATGGAAGCTTGTTGACAGATGGACAAAATGTACAGGAAAGCAAGGAGATTATGTTGAAAAATGATATATCTGTCTTTTCTAAAAGTTTATTAAACTAAATTCTATAGCCATAGTGTGGGTAATTTTTGACTCACCCTCATATTTCCATTATGTGAGTATGTCATATGTGTCATAAAAGATAGTTCCATGAGTTATTCTCAGCAATTAACCCAAATTTTCAGTCAATGTACACTTGTGGTGGTGAGCTAGGTAACAGAGTCTGTTCTGACTCTATCTATATACAGGATAATGAAACACTGCCTGGTTCTGCACCATTCTCATAAATTGCTATCACTTTTGAGTCCATTGTTTCAGACCCTGAGTCAATCCACATCATTGTGAATCTTCCTCTATTTCATTGACCAAACATAATGTTCCTTTCCAGAGACTGGTCCCTCCTGATAATATTTCTAATATATGTGAGTGTGAGATGAAGTCTGGTATGTATGTGGGAGGAAGTCCCTCCAAGGAGCATTCTGGCTGCACTTCTTGCAAGACAGATTTTGGTTGCCCAAGGTACTTTCAATATTCTTGGCCAATGCCATGATTCAAATACATCAATCTTCTCCAGTCTTCCTAATTCATTGTCAAGCTTTCATTGTCACGCATATGAAGAGACTGAATCAGGCACACTTTAAACCTCAAAGTGACATCTATGCTCTTTAACATTTGCATCAGAATTTAACACTTAACATTTGCATCAGAATTGACAAAGTGCAAAATGTCCTTTGATTTCTTGCCTAATGCTTCCATGTTAGTGGATATAAGTAAATGGATAGCCTTCACAAGTTTAATCTTTTCTCTCTGCTTGTTATTCTTTTATTTAGTGGTTCACTTGCAAGAATTTTTGTTTTACTTACCTTGAGATATAATCCATATTGAAGGCTGTAGTCTTTGATCTTCTTAACACATCAAGCATTCTTCCTTTCCCTCAAGCAAGTTTGTATCATCTGCATATCTCAGGTTGTTGATGAGTCTTCCCTCAATCCTGACATCTAGTTCCTCTTTATATTATCAACTGTCTCAGATTTATTTGCTCAACACAAAGACTGAGCAAATTGTATGGTGAAAGGATACAACCCTTACTTACATCTTTCTTAATCTCCAACAAAGGATTATCCCTTTGCTCTGTTTGAGTTAATTGCCTCTTGATCAAATTATAGGTTCCTCAAGAGCATAATTGTTGGTTGTGGTTATGTGCCATGGAGTCCGTTCCGACTCATAGCAACCCTGTAAAGGGTTTCCGAGGCTGTAAATCTTTACAGGAGCAGAAAGCCTCATCTTTCTCCTGTGGAACAGCTGGTAGTTTCAAATTGCTGACCTTGTGGTTCGCAGCCCAATTCATAAACACTACGCTACCAGAGCTCCCTAAGAGCATAATTAAGTGTTATAAAAATCTGACTCTTCTCAGTGTTATCTGTAATTTGTTATGATCCACACTGTGCCTCATAAGTACAGTCTGTCCTGGTGTGGGTCTGGACTGCAAGGTCAGTTTGTACACCAAGGGCAGCAGTTTAAGCTCACCAGCAACTCCTTAGAAACTCTACACAGGGTCACTATGATTCCAAACTGATGCCATGACACTTAACAATGACAACAACAACCACTGTAGGATCAGCACTGTACTGTAAACCACAGGGTTGGTGGTTCAAACCCACCAGGTGTTCCTTGGAAACTCTGTACAAGGTCTCTATGAGTTGAAACCAACTTGACAGAACATCACAACACAACAACAACCACTGTAGGATAAGCACTGGACTGCAAGTCTGGTCCCTTAAATCCTATACAGGATTTCTATGGTTTGGGACCAACTTGACAGCACTTAACTACAAATATACCATTGTTGTTGTTAAGTGCCATTGAGTTGGTTCTGACCCATAGCGACCCTGTATAGGATTTCCAAGGAGTAGCTGGTGAGCTTGAATTGCAGTTCAAATGGCTTTGCAGTCTGGTGCATTAACCCACAGCGCCACACCATTTCTCCCATTGTAGTAGGCTAAAAATAAACTACAGAAATTAATTTTCTAAGTAATAGATATTCTTTGAGGTCTATTAATGAAGCTAGAATAGGAGCCTGGTATAATTTGTTAGTTTTTTAGAGACAAAATTAGCTCAAAATCATTTATTCATCATTAAAATGTCATTTCCATGATGAATAATATAGGGAAACCAAAGAAAGATAACAACAACAAAAAATGACTTTGGGTCCAGATTATTTCAAGGTGTTTACCAGCAAGAATTCATTAAATCAACAACAAAAAACAATGAAACCAGCTTTCATATAAATAAACGTGAAATGCATTTCTTCATTTATTTTTATAGAGACTTGTATTATTCATATAGTTTGTGGTAAAGGGAACATGGCTATACACAGGAAACTGTCATTAAGGTGAATTTGGTGCTTGAAAGTAATCAGTGACTTTCAATGCAGGGCATGTGTTTCTGAAACAATTGATTATTAAAAGGTTAAATACATTTGAGTCTCATTTACAGAAAACGGAAGACATAAAACACTAAAGCGCCATTAATTCATGCAAGCATTGACTGGCTTTTGCAGATTCGCCTATCTATGTACATGCAAAAGCCTTGCTTTATCTAAAAGAAACTTTAACATGGAGCTCCTGACAACATGGCCAGAGTATATGAGATGAAGTCTCACCATTCTAGCTTCTAAGGCACATCCTGGCTGTACTTTTAATACAGATTTGTTTGTTCTTCTGACAGTCCATGACACTTTCAATATTCTTTGCCAACAAAATAATTCAAATGCATCCATTCTTCTATAGCCTTCCTTATTAATGGTTGAACTTTCACATCCATGTGAAATGATTAAAAATACAATGGCTTGGGTCAGGTGCACCATAATCCTCTTGGTGCTTGAACACATTTTTTTTTTTTTTTTAAATAAATGTTTTATTGTGAATTGTGTGATAGTTTACATGGGGAAACATTAGTTTTACATTCATTCTATCATACATCGTTTCATTACCTTAGTTACCATCCTGTCCATGCATCATCCCCCAACAAAAGGGTATACCTTGCATGTCCCCCCTTCCCCCACGGTCCTCAGCACACAGTCCCTTTCCCTCTCTGGATCTCAACTCCCCAGTCACTCCATCTCTTCACATCATCCTCTCTGTCTCCATCTCAGGCCTCACTGCTTCTCTGGTTGGGGTCCCACTCTCTGTTCTTCTCCCTTGATGGTCCCAGGGCCCTCCGCTCCTAGACTGCAAAGTTAATCACTCTCCTCCTTGCTATAAAATATCCGCCTTTACATTTCCAGTCCTCACAATCAGTCCTGGTAACAATTTTCACCATTGCATCACATGGGACTCATCTGCATTTCTTTTCATCAACCCTTCCTAGACAGGTTGGGTACTAATCACTGGAGACTCTATTATCCTCCCTGCCCTGTGAATCTAGGTTCCCTCTTGAAAGCTTGTAAGCCAGTCACTTCTTACCTTTGTATCCATTCCCCCATTTTGGGTAGCTAATGTTCAATTTGACCATCCCTTTCCACTCTTTTAAGAAGCCTTTTGCAGCTGATTTGCCTAATGCAGTAGGTTGTTTGATTTCTTGACTGCTGCTTCCATGAATGTTAATTGTGGGTCCAAGCAAAATCAAGTCTTTGAAAACTTAAATCTTTTCCCCATTTATTCTGATGTTATTTATTGGTCCAGTAGTGAGAATTTTTGCTTTCTTTACAGTGAGGGGCCACCCATACTGAAGCCTCTAGTAATTGATTTTCATCAATAGTTCAAGTCCTCTTAACTTCCAACAAGAAAGATTATAATGTCTACATATGAGTTTCCATCCAATTCTGATGCCATGTTCTTCTTTACATAATCCAGCTTCTCACATTTTTGGCTCAGCATACAGACTGAATAACTATGGTGAAAGGATGCAACCCTGACTCACACCTTTCCTGATTTTAAACCACTCAGTATCCCTTTATTCTGTTGTAATCACTGCCTCTTGGTCTATGCACAGGTTCCTCACAAGCACAATTAAGTGTCTGGAATACAGATAACATTTTTCACAACATTATCCATAGCTTTTCATGATACCCACAGTTGAACACCTTTGCATAGTCAATAAATCACAAGTAGCCATCTTTCTGGCATTCTCTGCTTTCAGTCAAGATCTAGCTAATGTTAGACATGATACCCTAGTTCCAATTCATCTCTGAAATTTGGCTTGAATTGGTACAACCATTCTTAAAAACTGTATTGTATTTGATCCCAGGGGAAATCAATGACAACCATACTTTATTTCTAAGTGTATAACCGACTGAAGAAATCCTGGTGTGGCACAATAAGATAAGCACTGGATTGCTAATCAAACCACCAGTCACTCCTTTGAAACCCTATAAAGGGTCAATATGAGTCAGTGCAGATTCAATGGTACTTAAGAACAACAACAAACTGACTGAAATGGTTGGATACGAATGCCAAATTTATATAAAAAAAGGTTTATTGCAGGCTTATATTCTGGTTCCAAACTAGAGAAAATTTACATGTGCATCAATAGTAGAATCAGTTAACATATTTTTATAATCATATTGTGAAATTGTAGGCAAACTAAACCCACTCCCATCAAGTCAATTTCTTTTGAGAGACCCTCTAGGACACAGCAGACCTACTCTGCAGGGTTTCCAATCTTTTAAATCTTTACAGAAGCAGATTGTCACATCTTTCGGCTGATGGGTTCCAACCATTGTCTTTTTGGATAGCAGATTAGTACTTTAACCACTGTACCAATTAAATCTAAAGAACAAACGATGACCTAGGCATCTGATGAAAAATATCTTTTTTAAAAGGACACAAAATTAATACAGTTAATGTCAAGAAGAAGACAAGGATGTTCAATCTTACCACTTCTCTTCAGGATTGTACTAGAAATCATAGTCAGTACAATAATGCAAGAAATAAAAAGGTATACGGATTAAGGAGTATAACTCCTATTAAGAGACAATATGATGACTTATGTATGAAATCACAAAGGGTCAGACAAATAGCTACCAGAACTGATATGTTTGTCATGGTCCAAGACTTAAGGTGAATACAAGATGAGAAATGGTTATGAACAGAAAAAATGAAAAACATAAAATTCTTATTAAAATGGCACAAAATCCACACAATGCTTAGATATACATTTAACAAGAGACCAGAAAAACCTACAATATGTTGCTAAGAGAAATAAATAAGATCTCCATAGATGGGGAGATCAGTATCCTAGACATTGTTGTTGTTAAGTGCTGTCAAGTCTGCTCTGACTCATGGTGACCCTGTATAAGGTTTCCGAGGAGTAGCTGGTGACTTTGAACTGCTGACCTTGTGGTTCACTGTCCAGTGCTGACCCTACAGCACCACATGCTGGTGTGGCACTGTGGCACAAAGCACTATACTGCAAGGTCAGTTTGAACCATGAGGTCGGTGGTTCTAACTTAACAGCTGTTCCTTGGAAACCCTATACTGGGTCCCCATGAGTCAAAACAGTACTTAATGAAAAAGTTGGAGAGACATGCCATGTTAAGAATTAGAAAATTTAGTATTATTATGTCAATTTTCTTCAAATTTTTTGTAGATTCAGTGAAACTTCAAGAATAAACCCAGAAATATTTTCATAGAAATTAGAAAATGGATAAACAATGTGTAAATATGCAAACAACCTAGAATAGCCAAAACAAATTTGAAAAGCAAAATCAAAACCTGTAGTCCTTATGCAATCTTAGTTTACTTTAAAAGTTACCATAAAGCTACAGAAAGCAACAAAGATTGGCATAGAATAATAAAAAAGTTAATGGAATGGAACAGAGAAGTAAAATATGGATGACTGAAGGGAAAATAACCACATGAAGAATTACTTAATATTCACTGATACGAAATTCTTAAACAGGCAAAATTAATTTAGACTTAAAGAAATCAAATCAGTGGTTACTCAAGGAAATGTGAGGGAAATTGATGGCATAGGGGTGCTTGGGAAACTCTGGGGTAATTTACATGTTCTATATTTTGCACCTAACCCAAACCATGGTATTTTCAATAACCTCATATGCATGTGAAAGCTGGAGAGTGAATAAGGAAAACTGTAGAAGAATTGATGCTTTTGAGTTATGGTGTTGGAGAAGAATATTGAAAGTGCCATGGGCTGCCAAGAACCAATAGATCCATTTTGGAGTGCTCCTTAGAGGCCAAGATGGCCAAACTTTGTCTCTCAGACTTCAGACATATTGTCAGGAGGGACCAGTTGCTGGAGAAGGATATCATGTTTGGTAAGGTGGAGGGTCAGAGAAACAGAGGAAGACCCCCAACGAGATGGATTGGCCCAGTGGCAGCAATGATGGATCAAATGTGGCAAAAGTAGTGAGGTTGGTCCCGGATTGGGCAGTGTTTCATTCTGCTGTGCATAAGGTCACAATGGGTTGGTACCAACTCGATGGCACCTAACAACAACAACAACATATTTTGATTGAGGCAATAATTGCATGTGTACATATATTTCTCAGAGTTCTTGTGTGGCACTATAGGATAATCACTGGATAATCAGTGGATAATCACTATACAATAATCAATGGACTTCTAATTGAGGTTGGCAGTTTAAACACAACAGTTGCTCCTGAGAAATCCTCTGCAGGGCTACTATGAGTCAGAACCAAGTTGGCAGCACTTAACAACACATGTGTATGTCAAAATTGTATTTAGGTATTCTGATGTAAGTAAATTTTATTTTATTTATCTATAAAAATAAGTGTATACAATGTGGGCAATGTGTAAAGTGAAAAAAAAAAAAGCAAAATGTTGACAATTTTTGAAGCTAGGTAATGAGTAGACAGAGGTTTATATTGCGTTTAGAGTCCTGGTATATCACTGTAGGAGAAGTACTGGACTGTTAACTGAAAGGTTAGTGGTTCAAAGCCACCAGCCACTCCTCAGAAATCCTGTACAGAGTTGTTATGAGTCAGAACCAACTTGACAGCACTTAACAACAACAATATAAATGTTCCAAAATTTAACAGTTCTTAAATGGAAACTGCTAGATTTCAACTAATTACAGAAGACTTCTAACAATGATTTTCCTTTTTCCCAGAAAAGTCTGACTACAGTTCATTTGTATCACTAAGGGAGGTAGGCAATCCAGGAGAATCTGCTTCATGACTTTTTCCTTTTCTTTACATTAAACTAGCTCCAATTTCTTTTGATAAAGGAGAGGAAAGGAAAGATTAAAAAGAAGAAAAAGAGAGAGAAGAAAAACTTTCTGAAGGTTAACTCTCTTTGTAGTTTTCTTTATTACATTTAGGAATATAACCCACATGCTGCTATACCTGCTGCTATCAAGTTAGTTCATACTGACCCTATGCATGGTTTCCAAATTGGAGCAGGGAGCCTCATTGCTCTATTACAGAGTGCCTAGTGGGATTGAACTGACGGCCTTGTAGTTAACAACCCAATGTCTAGCCCACAGTGCCATCATGATTCCTTAATAACATATATGTTGTTGTGAAGTGTCTTGAAGTTGGTTTCAACTCATAGCAATCCTGTTCCTGGAAGTGACTGGTGGGTTTAAACTGCTGACATTGCAGTTACCTTTCAAGTGCTTATCCTACAATGCCACACCAGTGCTGAATAACATAATTAATTATGTCTAAAATTAACTCATGTATATTCTCTGCCTGTGTGTGTATACATCTTGTAGACACTTTAATGATATTTACCAGATTAGGATGTTTTTTCATAAAAGTATAATGTGTTCCTTAAAAGTACTATCAGAGTGGGATAAAATATGGAACAAAATCCAAAATCATAAAAAGGACTAGGTATACTAGTCAGAAAGAGACTGCTGAAATCCCCAATTTATAAACCCTTGGTCACCCTTAAGGTTTGGAACTGAACTCAACACCATGGCTCAATTTTAAACCCACCATAGACTGGTCAGCTATTTGAGATGAAAAAGGTAGAGTTTACCTAAAGACCAAATTCAGAAGGGTGGGAAAAGATGGAGAAATTGAAAGCAGAAACATAGGAGGGAAGTGGAATAAGAGATGTCATATTGATGAGATTTTAATCAAGATGAAATGAAGTGTATGATTTATTCAATTTAAGACTGATGATCTGCTCTCTGTAAACCTTCACTCAATTCATAATAAGACGTGAAGAAGAAAAAAAGCACTATCAGAGATGGGCATCATAATATAGCCTAAATGTGTACAGGTAAGATGAGCACTGAACTGCTAAACACAAGGTCAGCTGTTCAAACCCACCAGTTGTGCCTGGGAAACCCTATACAGCACTTACCAACAAACAACAAACACATACTCTCATGTTGCTGAGTGCCATGGAGTCGGTTCTGACTCACAGCGACCCTGTATAGGATTGTCAAGGCTGGAAATATTTACTGGAGCAGAAAGCCTCATCTTTCTCCCGTAAAGCGCCTTGTAGATTTGAATACGGACCTTGCCCTTAGCAGTCCATCTCGTAACCCACTGTACTACCAGGGCCTATAAACATCAGAGTAGGACTTGGCTTATCATAAGACCATAACTGATGTTTCCTTTGAGAATCCTTAAAGGGATATATTTGAAGAGGGTTTTAACGTATGTATATCAAACTCTTACAAATATAAACATAAATCTGAGGGGGAAAATTGGGCTATCAGATTCCTTTTTATAGCTGAAAATCACGTTACAACTTTCTGACATACTTTTCTTAACAAAACAAGTCAGCTTGCAGAATTATCATGATTGAATTTGGTCACAATTTTTATTTATTTCTTTAGACACTACTTAGCTGGGAAGCTCTGGGAGCTAGAGTTCAAAGGCAGTCACATGCTCAGAGAAAGTACGAAGGAATATTCTAAAAGAAACCAATGAGTTTAATAATTTTTATAGATATTAGAAAAGCTTTTGAAATGCTATCATTTTTGTAAATAATTGCACAGAAACATCCTTCTTTTGGAAAAAAAATTACTGAGAGTCTTCTTTTATCAATTTCCAAATAGTCTCCTTCACTTTCTGATGAAATTCACAATGTACAAAATTTCTGAAGGAAATGAAAAGTGGAGGCTTCCTGAAGATACAATAATATGATTATCTCAATTTTCAATCCCCGCAGGTAGGCTCCTACAAGTTAGGCTAAAATGAAAATTTAGTGAAGGCCCTATTACAAATGCAAAGTCACCAGTAACTTTCAGAAATAACTGACCCACTGGGAGCAAGAGAGAAGATAAAAAAGCCTGGCTGAGCTGGCATTGTTGAAACAGGGTTCTGATTTGCTGTTCAACAGTTAACTCTACAGGCTTCAATTATAGAAAAAACTGAGTATAACTAGTAGAACTTACAAAGAAATGATATATAGAATCTAAGTGTGTTTGAGTGTGTGTGTGCACTATGGAAAGAAAGACATTCGAAGGAAAAGTGCCTGCTTTTATCATAAAATACATGGTCATAAAATCTATCTGCTTGTGAAAGTCAAAAACCGAACTCAAACCATTTGCCATTGAGTTGATTCCAATTCATGGTGATTCCATGTGTGCAGAGGAGAACTGTACTGCACAGGACTTTCATTCAAGACTATGAACTTCCAAAAGCAGATTGCTGGCCTTCCTTTGAAAAATCATCTGTGTGGATTTGGACTGCCAACTTTTCATTTAATTGCTCCACTGCCATCCAGTTGATTCTGACTCATTGCGACCCTGTATAGGGTTGGTTTCTAAGGCTGTAGTCCAGGGTTGAACATTGTACCACCCAGAAACTCTATTTGTTGAAGTAGTGGACAATTACTAATAGAATATTTAACCAAACAAATCCTTTTTTTCCCCATTATATATAGGGCCCACTACACTTCTGAAGTGATACGCTAGGCTCTTGGTGGATTTTGAGAACTGACTTCCAAAATATACACACTGTCAACATAGTTTTAATCAAATCATTAACTGCTGAAAGAATTATAAGTGACAGCTATAGACTCACTGATTAAAATAATAATAATAATAAAGTTGAAAGACCAATATAACTTTAAAGCATAGGTTAGAACATTTTTACTAAATAGTCCTTATATTGGGTAAATGGTATTGATATTGAATCTATCTTATTCAAACTCTTTTTATTTGTTCACCACAATCTCAAAGGAATCAAGAATTTAAACGTCAACTCCTATTCCATATCATTAAATATATTTTTTAAATAATTTGTTAAATTCCTGACTCAAGAACTATTTTTATGTATTTCTCTCTTCCATACAATATATAAGCTTACTGATTAAAACTGCCCAACAATATACAGTACATTTCCCAGCCATAAATTCCCTTTTGGCAGAATTTTACTGAAAACAGACTTATCTTACAGGAAATAATCACTAAAACTAGCAACTGGGAAATGAATGGGAAAAAAAATCAATAAAAAGCAGATGGAACAGCAGGTAGACACATTTTTACTATGAAGTTTGGTGACAGAAAAAGGAATTTGAGGTAGATACATGTAGAAACTGCCATATGTCATTCAGTTTGTTGTACTGTGTTGGATTGTGTACTGCATTTTAGATACCAGCTGGGTCATCCATGGTGGACAGATTTCAGCAAATCTTCAAGATTAAGATGGACTAAGAATACAGAAAGACACATCATTTCCAAAAAATTAATCACTGGAACCTTATGACTAGCTGCAGAGCTGATATAGTGCTGGAAGATAAACTCCTCAGGCTGGAAGGTACTCATATTGAGATTAGGAAAGAGTGGCCTCCTCAAAGTAGAACTCACCTTAATGATGTGGATTGAGCAAAAAAGGACATTCACTTTCGATGGGATACAACTCAAAATGTAAATAAAGAGCTGCAAATGTCAACTGATAATCAGAATGTGGAATATATGAAATATGAATCTAGGAAAATTGGAAGTTGTCAAAAATGAAATGGAACATGTAAAGATTGATATCCTAGGCATTGTGAGCTGAAATGGACTGATATTGGTCATTTTGGATCTGACAACCATGTGATTTACTATGCCAAGTACAACAAATTGAAGAGAAATTGAATTACATTCAGCATCAAAAAGAAAATCTCAAGATCTATCTTAAAGTACAGTACTGCTTGTGACAGGATAATATCCATACAACAACTAGAAAGACCAGTTAATACCATCATTATTCAAATTTATGCACCAACCAAAAAGTCAATAATGAAGAAACTGAAGTATTCTACCAACTTACTTGGAATTCTGGTGTGCCATTATAGAATAACACACTAGACCACAAAGTTGGTTTGAACCTCAACATCGATGATTCAACTCACCAGCCACTCCTCAGAAACCCTTTACAGGATCTCTATGAGCTGGAACCGACTGGAGGGCACTGAACAACAACAACAAAACAATCAATTTCCTCAGTATGAAATTGATCACACATGCAATCAAGAGGCACTGATAACTGCTGGTGACTGGAATGCAAAAGTTGGAAACAAACACAAAGAATCAGGAATTGGAAAATATAGCCTTGATGACAGAAACCAAGCATGCATTATAGGATTTTATAAGGTCAATTACTAATTCCTTGTAAATACCATTTTTCAACAACTTAAATGGCTATTATACCTACGGACCTCATCAGATGGAATATTCAGGAATCAAACTGATTATATCTATAGGAAGAGATTGTGGGAAATCTCTTATTATCACCCAAAACAAGGCCAGGAGCTGAATACAGAACATATGCAAGTTCAGAACAAAGTCTAAGAATATTTAAACAAGTCTACAAGACTTAAAATATGACTTTGAGTATATACTACCTGAATTTAGAGACAGTCTCCAGAATAGATTTGGTGTGTTACACACTATTGACCAAAGACCAGAGGACATCTGGGATGACATCATACATGAACACAGTGAAAGTCCATTAAAAAAAAAAAAAAAACAGAAAACAGTAAGAGACCAAATGAGATATTCAAAGAGATTCTGGAACTTGCTCTTGAAAGCAGGGAGGCTAAGTGCATTTAAAAAACTGATGAACTCAAAGAACTGAATAGAAGATTATACAAGGTACTCCTAGAAGTTATTAAACTATTACAATGCAATGTGCACATACCTGGAGTCAGAAAACTAAAATAGAACAAGCTCAGCATTTCTCAAGCTGAAAGAACTGAAGAAAAAAATAAAGCCTCATGTTGCAATGTTGAAGAATTCTATGGACAAAATATTGAATTATGCAGGAAGCATCACAAGAAGATAGAAGGAATACATACACAAGTTACTGTACCCAAAAGAATTGGTCAACAAGCAACCATTTCAAAGGGTAGTATATAATCAAAAACCAATTGCATTGGAATATGAAGTCTAAGCTATACTGAAGGCACTGGTCAGAAGCAAGGCTCCCAAAATGAACAGAATACTAACTGAAATGATTCAACAAACAGAATTACTACTGAAAGTGCTGACTTGTTGATGCCAAGAAATTTGGAATACAGTTAACTGGTCAACTGATTGAAAGAGACACATATTTGTACCCATTACAAAGAAAGGTGACCCACCAGGATGTGGAAATCATAAAATAATATTATTAACATCACATAAACATAAAATTTTGCTGAAGGAAATTTTAAAAATGTTTGAAGTAATGAATCTACAAGGAGCTGTCAGAAAGTCAAACTGGATTCAGAAGAGGGCATTGAACTAGGGATATCATTGCTGATGTCAAATGGATCTTGACAGAAAGCAGAGAATATCAGAAAGTTATTTACTTGTGCCTTATTGACTGTGCAAAGGTATATGATTTTGTGGGTCATAACAAACTATGGATAACATTGTGAAGAATAGGAATTCCAGAATATTTAATTATGCTCATGAGAAACGTGTACATCAAGAGGCATTCATATGAACAAATCAAGGGGATATAAATCAGGAAAAGTGCACATCAGGATTATATCCTTTTACCACACTCAATCAATCTGTATGCTCAACAAATTATCCAAGAAGCTGGTTTATTTGAAGAAGAACATGATGTCAGGAATGGAGGCATATGAAGGTGACTCAATTTTTCTTGCTAAAGAGAAGAGAATTTGAAGTACTTGCTGATTAAGATTAAAAAAATGTTGAAAGGAGACAATAACTTTCCCCCAGAGCTGACAGACAGAGAATGACTTTCCCTACAGCTCGCACTGTGAGTTTGGGCTCCTAGGTTTCTTAACTGTGAGATAATAAATGTGTTTGTTATCACATTCAATTGTGACACTTTTGTAATAGTAGTACTACATAACTGTTGTTGTTAAGTGCAGCTGAGTCTGTTCTGATCCACATTGACCTTGTATACGGTTTCCAAGGAGCAGCTGGTAAGTTTGAATTACTGACCTTGCAGTTCCAACCAACCTTGCAGTTGAGAGCTTGTCCTACAGCATCACACATGACCGCTTTAAAGTATTCAAAAGCAAAGATGTCAGTTTGAGGACTAAGATGTGCCTGACACACTCCAGGTACTTACAATAACCACATATGCATGTAAAAGTTGGACAGTGAATAAAGACGACCATAGAAGAATTGATGCATTTGAGTTATGGTGTTGGAGAAGAATATTAAAAGCACCATGGACCACCAAAAGAACAAACCAATCTATTGGAATGAGTACAGCTAGAATGCTCCTTAGAAGCCAGACTGGCCAAAACTCCAGCTCTCATATTTCAAACATATTATCAGGAGGGACCAGTCCCTGGAGAAGGACATCATGCTTGATAAAGTAGAGGGTCAGCAAAAAAGAGGCAGACCGTCAACAAAATGGATTGGCACAGTGGCAGCAGCATAGAGATCAAGAATAAGAATGAAAGTGAGGTTGCTGTAGGATTGGGCAGTCTTTCATTCTGTTGTCCATAAGGTAGCTATGAGTTGGTACTGATGTGATGGTACCTAACAAAAACAACAGCAAACATAGCTAAACCAGGTACACAGAAAATAATTTTAGTAAAGGCATGAGATTAAGACGTGTGCAATGTTTTGCATTAGGCAAATCAACTGCACAAGACTTTTTTAAAGTGTTGAAGAGCAAAGATGTCAGCTTGAGGACTAAGGTGCACCTGGCCCAAGCCATGGTATTTTCAATAACCTCACATGCATGCGAAAGCTGGGCAGTAAATAAGAAGGATCGTAGAGGAATTGATGCTTTTGAGTTATGGTGTTGGAGGAGAATATGGAAAGTGCCACGGGCTGCCAAAAGAACCAATAGATCCATTTTGCAAGAAGTGCAGCCAGA
>NW_006408521.1:6123325-6140198 GCF_000296735.1 Chrysochloris asiatica | reverse complement strand
AATGAGTGGTGGCTGTTTGTTTTTGTGTTGAAACTGTCACTCTAAATTTTGAGGAGATCTGTGCACATGCGTATTAGAACCCTCCAGGGATGGTAGTGGGGTATCCATTCGCTTAGGTATCCCCTCTAGTTACCACAATGGAGGTGCGCAGTGAGCGAGAGACCAATGAACAGATACCGAAAAATGAATGTCCACACCTGTATTTCCTTGGTTCTGTCAGGCATTCATGGCTGTTCTGATCCTTCCCCCACTTATTCTCTCCCAAGATGGTGGCTCTGGGAATAGCTGAGTGTCTTGAATTAGAAAGCAATGCCAAGCGGGCTCAGGGGATGGTGCCAGAACTCTGAACCACATATAAAGGAATATTTAGAAGATTGGAAGGCTTACAACTAGAGGAATTTGTAGAAGAATCAAGAAATCCATCATTCATAGTTAGCATATTTTACTATTGTTGTTGTCCCCCCTATATATCAATCTACTAATTGGTAAAAGTTGGACTATGAGATTGAGTTCCTTTTCA
This sequence comes from Chrysochloris asiatica, assembly GCF_000296735.1. Lineage (NCBI taxonomy): Eukaryota > Metazoa > Chordata > Mammalia > Afrosoricida > Chrysochloridae > Chrysochloris > Chrysochloris asiatica. The sequence continues at coordinate 6,139,678 of NW_006408521.1, read as the reverse complement.
GACCTGAAGGGTGACATCTCAGGTCATAGTCTCAGGTTCCTTTAGTCTCTTTCTGACCAAAGCTTTTATATCTTGGGATATACAGGGAGTCCTGGTGTGGTTCTGTGGGTTAATGTGCCAGGCTGCAAGGTTGGTGGTTCAAGCTTACCAGCTACTCCTTAGAAACCCTATACAGGGTCTCTATGGGTCAGAATTGACTCGACGGCACTTAACAACAACAACATACTAGTAGAGGGATTTCTGGGTCATACAGTATTGCTATTTCAAATTTTTGAGGAAGCTCCATGCCATTGTCTACAATATTGTACCATTTTACTATGCAACTCTAACAAATAATAATGAGCCCCAAAAAACTAATTATAACCTGGGAAGCATAATGTGAAGTGATATAAATCAAGTGTATATGGTTAAGTATTGTATGCTCCATTTTTAATATGAAGACAAGAATGGATATATATACAGATACCAATTTTCATTGGTGTTTCCCAGGAATGAGAGAGGTGGGGAAAGTACCCTTTATACAGTAGAGACTATTTTTCATGATGGAAAAAGTGAATGTAGTGAGTATAGCACAATCAAAGTAAAAATTAGCATACATGGACATATGAGTATAAACATAAAATTATATAAAGTAAAAATTAGCATACATGGATGGGTATAGGTAAAACGGTGTATGAGTAGGTTCACATGTGTACAGAAGTGAGAATTGATTGAAGTATCAGTAAGTACAAATACAAATATGTGAGTACAGGCACATATATTAATTGAGAGAAATATGGATGTCCTCAGATATACTCAAACATCTTCAAACTTTCTCTGAGTTTTAAGGCTCAGTCTCATGGGACAACTCAATCAATTTGCATAATACCATTCATAAAAACCATGATCTGCATCCTAGTGAAGTGAGTAGCATTTGATCTTAAAAGCCTATGAGTGGCCGCCTAAGATACAACTATATGACTCAACTCACCAGGAGACGAACAGTAAGAAGGCAAGAACTGAAGTGTCTTAACTTACCACTGTTATAAAACAAACACCGTAAGACATTGACTTTCTGAGTACATATAACTGAGTAAAATAGGAATAGATGTCTGGCTTAATAAGAATTTAATCAGACCATAAATTTTCTCTGTAATTTGAATTTCTTGTTGTTGAATCAGTTCTGACTCATAAAACTCCTATATAAAGTTTCCGAGGAAGGGCTGGAGAGTTTCAACCACCTACCTCATGGTTCTGAATAACCTTGTGGCCCAGTGCTTACCCTACAGAGCCACAAAAGGACTCCACTAATTTGAACTCTGGAATTGAATATTGCAGTGTGTTGACTATAGACATTTAAACAGAGAGGTCCAGGAGTTGTTGTTGTGATGTGCTGTGGAGTCGGTTCCCACTCATAGCGACCCTGTACAGGGTTTCTGAGGCTGTAAGTCTTTACAGGAGCAGAAAGCCTCATCTTTCTCCTGCAGAACAGCTGGTAGTTTCGAACTGTTGACTATGAGATCCAGGAGTAGAGGGCTATAAATGTTACTAAGGCAACCTAAAACTATGGGTAAACCTTTTAGGGAGAGTAAATACTAAAACTCTTGTGCAGGAACAGATAGATAGAGACTAGAAAACCTGTATATCCAATTGATAGAGATAAAACAAACACTTATGTAATGACTTCTCATTCCCTTTGAATTTGAGAGATTCCAATATTCTCTATGCTAAAACACTGCATTACTTGGGGGGGGGCGGGGCGGGGAGGAGAAGGTATTTGTACCTTACAATCAAATTACACTTAAGACAACTTCATTTTTTTATGACTAATTTAGAGGCTTTCACTATATTCCTCATATAATTAATTTATGATTGCTTTAATTATTTTACATAGGTCAGTTCCCTTACATTCGCTTTCAGGAGTTACATACTGATCTGTTGTTTATCTCAACTAAAGTCTGGCTACTGGGGAAGTAATTATTTATGTTTCAAGTGAATTTGAAGATCTTTAGGTTGAGTATTTAGTTTCCACTTTGCTCTATATCTCACCAGTCCCTGTTGTCTATTTGCTATCGGTCTGACTCTGGAGAATTGTGACTATGAGTTTGCTTCTTGTATTATAAGGAAGTTATTTATTTTTTAATTATTAAAAATCATGTACTTTTATACAGAAGGAAATCTGGTTCAAATTCCCCAGTGGATCCATAGAGAAAAGATCTAGTGATCTACTCATATAAAGGTTACTGCTTAGAACATACTATATGGCAGAGTTCTATCTCTGAAAGATTGCTCTGAGTTGGAATGGACTCAGGGGCACACAAAACACAACTTATAGATGCTATAACTTAGTAAGATATATTGTTGTTAAGTGCCATTAAGTTGATTCTGACTCATAGCTACCCTGTATAGGGTTTCCAAGGGGCAGCTGGTATGTTTGAACTGCCTAACTTATGGTTAGAAGTCCAGTGCTGATCTTATAGTGCCACACCAAGATATAATAAGCAATTAATAAACATTTTAAATCATTTTTTTTAATCTTCTAGAAAAACAGTAAGGAGTACTACGGTCACAATAGGTTAAGAATTGGGCTATTAAATTCAAGGTTGGTGTTTCAAACCCACCAGCTTCCCTGCAGGAGAAAGAGGAGACTGTCTGCTTCCATAAATCCTTTGTCTCAAAAACCCTAAGAAGCAGTTCTATTTTGTCCTATAGTATCTCTAGGAGTTGGAATCAACTCATTGGTTTTGGGTAGGGGGATATAATAAAAGAATCAACAAAAACAATTTTGGGGGTGCTTAAAAGTGCCAAACACAGTCCAATATAAAATACTTGTAATAAAGCATTTAACTTAAGCATTGGTCTTTAAAAAATTTCAGTCTTAAATGAATAAGCATATGTATATAAGGTTGTTGTTGTTAGGTGCCATTGAGTCAGTACCGACTCATGTTATAATGTTATGTGCCGTGGAGTCGGTTCCAACTCATAGCGACCCTGTACAGGGTTTCAAAGGCTGTAAATCTTTACAGGAGCAGAAAGCCTCATCTTTCTCCCATGGAACAGCTGGTAGTTTCGAACTACTGACCCTGAGGTTTGCAGCCCGATTTGTAACCACTACGCTACCAGAGCTCCTTCATAGTGACCCTATATACAATAGAACCAAGCACTGTCTTGTCCTGGGCCAACCTCACCATTGTCACACTTGAGCCCATTGCTGCTGCTGCTTTGCCAATCTATCTCCTGGGGGTCTTCCTCTTTTTCTCTGACCCTCTACCTTACCAAACATGATATCCTTCTCCAGTGACTGGTCCCTCCTGACAATATATCGGAAGCATAAAAGATGAAGTATGGCCATCCTGGCCTCCAAGGAGCACTCTGGCTGTACTTCCTCCATCACAGATCTGTTGGTTCTTTGGGCAGCCCATGGCACTTTCAGTATTCTCCTGCAACACCATAACTCAAAAGCATCAATTCTTCTACAGTCTTCCTTATTCGCTGTCCAGCTTTCTCATGCATATAAGATTATTGAAAATACCATGGGTCAGGCGCACCTTAGTCTTCAAGCTGACATCTTTGCTCTTCAACACTTTAAAAAAGTCTTGTGCAGCAGATTTGCCTAATGCAATACGTCATTTGATTTCTTGATTGTTGCTTCCTTGAGTATTGATAGTTGATCCAAGAAGAATGAAGTCTTCGACAACTTCAATCTTTTCTCCATTGATAAGAATATTGTTTATTGGTCCAGCAGTGAGGTTAGAGTTTATATAAAAGTAGCTCTTTTATTGAATTAAGCATTTTCTGCTATATGGAATCTTACCAAGCTTGGATTTTCACTTTATGGAGCTATCTAGTACATTCTACGGTTGGCAAGTGCTTTTTTTGTTTTGTTTTGCTTTGCTTTGTTTTCCTTCTATTTCTTTCTTCAGACTTGCTCTCTCTTATTTCTAACAGGACGACAAATTAAGTCTTTTGTGTAAATAGAATCTAAGACAATTTTACAAAAAGTTGTAACAGTATGTAGAAATATAAAACTTCATTTTTCTCTTTCTTCTTTTAGAATAAACCAGGTAATAATTAAAAGGATTTAATCTTACATAGAACTTTTTGTAGCCTGACAATGCATAAGGCTACATGGCACTGCAGGATAAGCTCTGGACTGCTAACCACAAGGTTGGTAACTCAAACTCACCAACCACTCCTCAGAAACCCTATATGGGGCCCATGTTAGTTGGAACCAACTCGAAGGCATTTGACAATAACACACACATTTTTATGTTTTGTTTTGTTTTGTTTTGTTTCTTTTTTAACTTGGAAAAAAACTAATGCTAATAAAAGTTCTTAAAATAATTTAGCACAAATTTTCTTGTGGAGCTGTGGGTTAATGCACTGGACTGCAAACTCAGTTTGAATCACAAGGTAGGTGGTTCAAACACCTCAGAAACTCTATACAGGGTCGCTATGGTTGGAACTGACTAGACGGCATTAACAAAAATAGCAACAACAAACAGCAATAGTCATTTACACAACCATTTGTCTATTTTCTATTAAAAACAGAAGTGAAAATTCTTTAGAGAATCTCTTCTTAAAAACAAACAAAATAAATTAGATAAACACATAAACAAAACTTAGCTTTTAAATATCACTCTGGAAACTTACATAAAATAACTGAATGAACTAGAGATTATAGTAGTCCAACTTGATCCCGCCTTCGCAGATACACTATCACTCAACCATGGGCTGCTCTTGGTAAGTGTCATCCAATAGGTTTGACTCATAACTGGAGGATTTGAATTGCCCACCTTGTGATTAGCATCCATTGCTCATCTGACAGCACCATGTTGTTGTTGTTATTAACTGCCATCGAGCCAGTTCTAACCCGTTCCAACCCAATATGGGATTTCCAAAGAGCGCTGGTGAGCTTCAACCTGCAACCTTGTGGTTCAAACTGACTTTGCAGTTCAGCACATTGTACCACAGTCTTATGCAGTATCAGCTTACTGAAATTTCTATGTAAAATTAAGGTTAGTAGTCCAGTGTTTATCCAACAGTGCCACACCACGAGACCATCACTCAACCATGTGGTTGTTATTGTTGTTAAATGCTGTCAAGTCAGTTCCGACCCATAGCAACCCTGTACAGGGTATCTGGGGAGTGGCTGGGGAGCTTGAACCGCTGAACACTTGCAGTTCAAACCAGCTTTGCAGTCCAGTCCACAGTGCCACACCAGGACTAAACCACAAGTAATATCAATGTTTGAAAGTCAGATGTGGGTCCTTCACGAAGCATTACTCCAAGTCAACATTCTTCAACAATTTGCACTGATTTTACGATTAAATATCTAATCTTGATTAAGGACTATAAATCCTTAGATAATTTACAGAACTTTGTTCTCTTCCAATGTCTCCAGCTGCACCTCACACCTTTTTGGTCTCTCTGTTTTAGCCATGCCAGTATTCTTAGATAATTTTACTTATAAGAAAGTCCAGAACAGTCAAAGCTGCACTGAAGGCATTGTTGAAAAGAAAGGCTCCAGGAATTGAGGGAATGAGGAGCTCACTTGTCTATGCCAAGACTTTTGAAAGATAGTTACCTAGCCAACCAAAGGAAGAGATCCATATTTGTTGCCTTGGGTTACGTTTAGTGAAGGACCCACATCTGACATGCTCCATATATACATAGTTATATATATTACTGCAACTACAGAGCACAAATTAAACAGAGTGCATATATTGCTTAAAATGAATTTTAGTTAGAATCCAAAACATTAATTAGAACAGCTTTTCTTTTTTTTGTCTCTAAGAAAGAGCCATTTAAAAAAAATTTATGATATTGTTGTTGTTTTTACTAAGTGTTGCTAAGTTGATTCTGATCTATAGCGGCCCTGTATAGAGTTTCCAAGGAGCAGCTGGTGAGCTTCAACCACCGACCTTGCAGTTCAAAGAACTTTGCAGTCTGATACATTAGCCCACAATGCCATACCAGAATTCCTTTTGGATATTAAGGTTCCTAATAATAAGCAAGAGTCCTGGTGTACCACTGTGGGGTAATGCACTGGATTGGAAAGTTGGTTTGAACCACAGATCAGTGGTTCAACCTCACAAGCTGCTCCTCAGAAACCATATAGAGGGTCACTATGGGTTGGACCCAACTCGATGGCACTTAACAACAATAACAACAATAAGCAACGTTGCCAGAGTCGCTAAATTTTAAAGTTTATTGTCAGTTTTTTCAATGTAAGTCATTTTGAAAATTGTTTATATTTCAAAACGGAAAATAGGAAGCCCTTTTCACAAGCCAGTGAGGAATTTGTTCAAAACAAGCGATCACATTTACCAACGCAATTGGATTAGGATGTTGTTCATTAAAGCAGAGGTTCATGTCCATTGCATTCCCTTTCATCTGGTCAAAGGGATAATATGAGCATTCAGACATAAATCTATGTAGGATTTTTCTCATCATCTTAACTAAATGTTTCTTCTTTTGATATTTAATGATTTGTGCCACTTTTTACTCATACAGCTCAATTAGCAGCTCATCTAACATTCTATAACCCATGTCTTACTATGTGAAAAAAACTGAATCTTTGGGATTATTTGTGAACTTTAGAAGTCAGTACACTTTGAATGTGGCATTATGGGTTAATGTGCCAGACTGCAACGCTGTTTGAACTGCAAGGTCGGTGGTTCCAGCTCACCAGTTGCTCCTCAGAAACACTATACAGAGTTGCTATGGGTTAGAGCCAACTAGACAGCACTTAACAACAACAACACTTTGAACTGTATGGTTCCAAGGGGGTGCAGAAAAATAAAATGGAATTTATTTTATTTGTATCCACAATCAATGTCCTTAGAAGCAACACTCAAGATATCAATGTATTGCATTGGGAGAATTTGTTGCAAAAGACTACTAAAGTGTTAGAGTCAAAATGTCACTTTGAGGACTAAAGTGTGCCTCATATGCATGTGACAACTTGACAGTAACTAAGGAAAACTGGAGAAGAATCCATAACTTTGCATTATACTGTTGGCAAAGAATATTAAAATTACCATGAATTTCCAGAAGAACAAACTAATCTGTTTTAGAAGAAATACAGCCAGAAATGTTTTTGGAAACTAAGTGAGACTTCATCTCCTGTACTTTAGACATGTTATCAGGAGGGACAAGTCCCAGAGAAGGACATCATGCTTGGTAAAGCGGAGGATCAATGAAAGAGAAGGCCCTTAGGAGATGATGGATTCAGTAGCTGCAACAGTAGTTCAAGCATAACAATTCTAAGGATGGCTCATGACCAGGAAGTGCTTCATCCTGTTGTACTTGGGGCTGTTATGAGTCAGAACTGAATCATGACACCTAAAAAAAGGATGCAGAGAAAATTTCTCAACATAGAAATGCAATTCCTAAGAAAGATCTGTTGTCAAAAGCATCAAATGCATATAATATTTAATATTTGTTCAGATTTTTCTTTTGCTTCTTATGTCATGTATTTCTACAAATCCCCCTTGAACAAGGCAAGCTAATACTGTAATAATGAGTACTAAAATGCCCTCAGATTCTTAGAAAAAACATTAAATTAATAAGAGATTAGAAAATATATTCCACTATAGTGGCATTGTAGGATCAGAACTGGACTGCTAACCAAAAGATCTGTGGTTCAAATCCACCACCTGCTCTTTGGAAACCCTACACAGGATCATTATGAGTCAGAATCAACTGGATGGCACTTAACAACAACAACAACAACATATGTATGTAATCACTTTAAAATGTCTATAAATCTATATTTTCTGTTTGATTAGAAATAGGCATCAAGTATTTCTTTTTAAAATAGTAAGAAAAATTTTAAATGATCCATAATAGAAATCTATTAAATTTCAGCTTTGATTGTAATGGACTAAAACATTTTTGAAATTCTGGACAGTGTCAAAACAGTAAATTTTCCACTTTCCTATAACAGTAGTTTGTTGTTGCTCTTCAGCCTCTATAATTTTAACTCTCTTTGAGTCATCCATCATTTACAAATTTCTTTAACTCGTTTAATTGATTGGACTGAGTCCCCCCAAATCTGTGTTATAAACCCTAACCTCTTGGTATGATGCTGCTGGGATATGCCAGACCACAAGGTCAGTTTGAACCACAAGGTGGGTGGTTTCAACTCACCAAGGTTTCTGTGAGTCACAATGACTCTAAGGCACTTAACAATAACAACAAATGCCTGAGGTTACAATTGCATTTGGGAAAGGGTTATCTTTATAATGTTGATGAGACAGGATTAGTTTAAGGTGTGTCTTGAGTGGTCCTATTTTGAGATACAGAAGTGATTGAAAATGCAAACCAGCAAGAAGAGGCTGGAAATGATAGAGGCTATGCCACATGGAGGTCTCCTAGAGACAAAGAAACAGAAGCTAAAGAGGCAAGGACCTTCCCCCAGAGCCAACACAGAGAGAAAACTTTCCCCTAGACCTGGCACCCTCAATTCAGTGAGAAAATTAATTTCTGTATGTTAAAGTCATCCACTTGTGGTATTTCTGTTAGAGCTGTGCTAGATAACATATACTGTTACAGCAGCTCTGACTCCTAGAGCTCCAGATCCGACTTCGAAGTAACCGAGGTCACTCACATAGGTGAAGCCGTTTCAGATTTATTACACTGGCTGGCTCACAAGAGCTAATCTCCAGATTCCGAGCCCCAAGAGTAGGTTTAATATAGGCAGCTGTTCCGCAGGAGAAAGATGAGGCGTTCTGCTGCTATAAAGATTTACAGCCTCAGAAATCCTGTACAGGGTCGCTATGAGTCTGAACTGACTCCACGGCACATACTCTGGTAGCGTAGTGGTGTAGCGTAGTGGTTACGAGTCAGGCTGCTAACCTCAAGGTCGGCAGTTGAAAACTACCAGCGGTTCCGTGGGAAAAAGATGAGGCTTTCTGCTGCCATAAAGATTTACAGCCTCGGAAACCCTGTGCAGGGTCACTATGAGTTGGAACCGACTCCACGGTACTTAAGAACAACAAACAGGGATAGAAATGGGAAAGGGCTAGGCTTTGGACCTGTTTGAGGACAGGGAGAAATCAGAAGTTTGGTCCCACTCAGTAACCTGATTAACATTCTAGATTGTCTCCTGAGCTGGGAAGGAAGATTGGTCCTACTCAGTAATCTGATTAACATTCCAGCTTGTTTCAAATTCCAGTTTGTTTCCCAGGAGGAGAAGGCAGTGAATATTTTCACCCATTTCTGTTCAAGACAACTCCATAGCTGATTTCTGACCTTTTTGTAGTGTGTGGTTACTCAGTTTTGTGTGCTAGTTATGTAGCAGTAGTCAACAGATTGTTGTTGTTGTATGTGCCGTGGAGTCGGTTCCCACTCATAGTGACCCTGTACAGGGTTTCCAAGGCTGCAAATCTTTACGGGAGCAGAAAGCCTCATCTTTCTCCCATGGAACAGCTGGTAGTTTCAAACTGCTGACCTTGTGGTTCACAGCCTGATTCGTAACCACTATGCTACCAGAGCTCCTTAGTCAACAGACAATTAAAACTGGCTGCTCATTTTATAAAATAGTCTATTCAAGAAAAAATATATATATTTGTGTTGTTGTTGTTAAGTGCCATTGAGTCAGTTCCAACTAACAGTGACCCTGTATAGGGTTTCCAAGGAGCTGCTGGTGAGTTTGAACTGCTAACCCTGTAGTTCAAACCAACCTTGGGTCCAGTGCTTTATTCCACAGCAGAACATAAATGAAAAATAGTAAAGTCCAAAGTGTAAAATAAATAAGCTTCTGTTAAATTTTTTGTGGCTATTAAAATAATACATATTGTTTTGTTTTATTTTTGTCCTGGTGTGGCCCTGTGGGTTAATGTGCCAGAGTGCAAAGCCGTTTGAACTGCAAGGTTCAAACTCACCAGCTGCTCCTTGGAAACAATATACAGGGTTGCTATGGGTCGGAATAGATTCCACAGCGCTTAACAACATCAACACCAAGTATCCTAGTCAACCATTCCTTTTAAATTAGTTGGTCAAGGGTCTATCCATGGTATGGTTTTACCCCCATGAGATATCAAACCATGATATATTCATCATAAAATAATGGTCTTAACAGACATCATCTAGGTTAAGAGTTAGCTAGGGAAGAGAGAAGGAAAACTGGCTCATATATTTATAACAAATTTTAATTTACATTACTCTGCATAGATTATGTGACTTAAGCTTTTAAAACAACATTAGCAGCCTGGTAAGGATTAACATATTTGACAGATAAAGGAAAAAGAAAAACATAAATTGAATTAATTTAGGGTTATTCTGTCTAAAGAGATTGAGAGCAAACAAAAACAGTTAAAATTTCCTTTGTTTTTTTCTGTACCAATCTAAGAGGAAAGTCAGAGTATTGAAAATACTAAGACTCTATTTTTTCTTTTTGAGTGATTGGGATTGTTTTTATTTCAGCCTACTGACCAGTAAATCCTACTCCTGTTTGTTTCCTCTCTAGATTTTGATATTCACATATCTTTCTTTGGCTTTTCATGACTTTTCCTTGGTTGTAACAAGAAAAAGGAGATTTGAAACAAAGAGGCAGAAGCTTTTTTAAGCAGCATGGCTTTCTTTTTTCCCTCTCTGTTTTATATGACAGGCAGTCATTTAAATGATGGGTCTATCATAAGGTAAATATGTGAGTTTTTCGGATCTCTTTCCCATATAAAGTTTTCTGAAGTGGATAACTTGTTTTTCCACTAACATCTTTCAACTGCCTGGCAGTGGAATACCTGTCATGAATGAATTGAGTCCCCTCAAACTATGTGTCAACTTGGCTGGGTTATGAGTCTCAGTGGTTTAGCAGTTAAGTAATGATGCCATGTGGCAGTTATGTGAAGATTCCCCATGATGTGATCTAATGTGATAAACCAATAAAATTAAGGTGAACTGTAATACCCTTAATCCCATCCCAACCCTGATGAGATGTAAGGAATTTCCCAGGAGCATGGACTGTCCCATCTGTGATCTTACAAAGATAAAGGGAGGCGTAAGTGAGTAAGTAAAGAAGGGCCTATTCCCGCCAAAAAAGAGAAAAGAGTGGAGTGCATCCTCCAGACCTGAGGAGGGCACTGCACTGTGATCTCCTAGAGCCACAGAATGATTGATACCAAGACACATGAGGAAATTCAAAGAATGCAGGGCCTAAGCATGCTGTAAGGAAACAAAAGGTTTTCCCCCGGCCCCAGGGCTGACCAAAAGAGAAAGGATTCCCCTAGAGTTGGCGCTGTGAGTTTGGACTTCTAGTCTCCTACACTGTGAAGGAATGTGTTAATAACATCCATTTATGATATTTCTGTTATAGGAGCACAAGGTAACTAAGATAATACCCAAGTTTCACAATTCACTTAGCCTACAGATATTCACTCATCCAAAACGTATAAATAAGAACAATCTGAGAATTTTTTCTCTTTCCTCACTTGGCCACCACAAACTGATTCAACAAGCATTTATTCTGCAGACTTTTGAGAATAAGAAACAAATAATATTGTCTGATCTAGTCTGGATGAATTCCAAAATCTGGGGAACATGTACCAAACTTTCCCATCATTCACAGTTGCATTTCAGTTCTGAAAACAGATGTTGAAACCCAACGGGAGAGTGATATTCCTCTTGCTTCCTTGAAATAATAATTTTTCTCTTGGACTCTCTTCCCATTCGACTAGAGGATGAAACATAAGCTTCATTTGCCCTCAAAAGGAGAGAATAATTTAATGTACTTTCATTGTCTAATTCTCTCTACATACGAATTGAACTGATTGAGATCTATAAAGTTTGGGGATATCCAAAGTGATTAGGCTATTTTTTTTTTTTTTTAATTAAATTTTGCAAAGGCTTTAAGACTCTTATTTATAATTTAGGGTAGTTGTTATTAAGTGCTGATGAGTGGATTCCTACTTATAGCGTTTCCAAGGAGCAGCTGGTGAGCTTGAACCGCCGACCTTGAAGTTCAAACTACTTTGCAGTCTGACACATGAGCCTAAAGCACCACTCTCGGATTTAGGGTCATCCATCATTTATTTTTGTAGTCCCAATGTGGCACTGTGATTTCATGAACTGAACTGCAATGTTGGCGGTTTCAACTTACCAGCCGCACCTCGGCAACTCTATACAGGATCGCTATCTTTGGAATCAACTCAATGACGCTTAACAACAATAATTTATTTTGAGTTGAGCAAAAACTATGAGACATAAAGCAATACTCTGTGGCAATTAGGTGACTTTTATGATGAATTAATATCAATTTTCAGATGACACTAAGCTGGGAGAGATGTTGTTGTTAAGTGCCATTGAGCCGGTTCCAACCCTGTATAGGGTTTCCAAGGAGCAGCTGGTGAGCTTGAACCATCGACCTTGCAGTGCAAATGACTTTGCAGTCTGATGCTTTAGACCACAGCGCCACACAGCTGGGAGTAATAGACAATAAATCGTTACTTTTAAAAGTCAGCATCATCTCAGTGTGACACAGGGAGCTGAAATAAACTTGAAGAAATTTAAGAATGATAAGGAAAGAATCCAAGTAAGCGGAAGTCTACAAACAAAACATGTTTTACTTAGGTACAAACATGAGGGCAAGTTAAAAAGTAGTGATACCAGGTTTCCAGTTTATACATGCACAGGTTTATTCCAAACAAAGATTTTAAATATGCCTCTGTGATCAGTGGATGCCTTCAGGCAAGTTATCTCAGTAATAAACGTATCATTGTCTCCTTCCTTCAAATAAAACATCCTATCAAAATGATCCTGGTGTGGTACCATAGGATAAGCACTCAACCCCAAGGTCAGTTTGAACCACAAGGTCAGCAGTTCAAACTTAGCAGCCACTCTTTGGAAACCCCATACAATGTCACTATGAGTTGGGATTGACTCTACGCGTAGAGCAATAACAACATTAGAATGGTCCTTTCTGAGCTAGTTTAATTCAAGGCAGAAAAGTCAGTTCTAAATGTTAGGGTGACCGTTTGTTGTGGTGGTTTTTTTTTTAATTCCAAAGGGGTAATGTAAGAAGGGCATCAGAGCACTTTCTGACATCCTCTAGTTTGACAAGTAAGGACAAGAATCATGTTCAATGTCAACACAAGGCTGATTCCTATTAGACAGAGTTCAGACAAGCCTCTACCCTCCAACCTTATCTTTTCTAACATCAGCCTTCCCTCCCACAGCACACTTTATGTCTCTGTTGGGTTCAATAATTCCTTTCAACGACAACATAAAATTCACAGACAATGCTCACAATCAATAGGATGCATTTCAGAGTTTGAAATGCTCTGGATACAGGTCTTCAGTCAGGACAGTGTCTTTTCAGCTATGCTCACAGGCAGGCTTCTCCCTGGCCTCAACCTCTCAAGTCACAGGTTTCCTTGGAATCTGCCCTGCTCAGGCAATGTTACAAAGCTGTGTTAGCACTGCTGATATATGCCCAAAGGGCACATCACTATTTCATAAGCTTCTATCTGAAGGTACTCAGCGCTAACTCTGTATGTCAGCAAACTCAGTTCCCCCCAAAGAAGACCTGGAGGTACCCCACTTTGCAAGTGCATCTCCTGCCCCAAAGCAGTCAGTTTTACTCACTCCATGGGTCAGGAAGCCTACCATGGTGTCTAATGCTCTGCTTCTTGATTCTGCTATGGTGGTCTCCTCTTCCATTCCTCTGGTGTCACAGCCTGTTTCCTGGATCAAAGAGGTTCAATATGCAAGGATCTTGGGGTCCAAAAGACAAAATCCACTCCTGTCTCTTCTTCCTGCTTCTGAGGTGTCTCATTTTATACCCAGCTGGATGGCAAAGTTGACCAATGCCCATATTAAAGTATTAAGTATTTGCAAACAAAATCAACCTTGTTGATAATCACTCATAAGTGAATCATATAATCCTATCATCATTTTTTTACCACCTTCTCTTACCATCAGGAAAAGAAGAAATGCACCAAATCAGGGTCTCAACTAGCTGTTTGTTGGGAGTTGCAAAGATTATCACTAGAAAAGTGATATTAAGTAACTCACTGCATCACTAACAATCTTGATAGAGTTTATGACAGATACAGATCAATCCTGAGGTTTATTAAGAAGAAATTTTAAGATAATTGAAATCAGCACTGCAGTGAAAAATGCAAGAAACATTATACTAGGAAACGTTTTTGTTTTCCTCATTGTCACAATGCCCATTCTTATTCTTCCAGGGTAGCAAGGTCTTTTCTATGAGAATTTGTTGGGTGCATCCACTTTACAGGCCTGTTCTTGTCCCTTTTTTGTTTGCCCAAAATAGTTAAAAGGAACATGATTTGAGTCCTTCAAGGATGCCTAAACAGCTGTTTTGTGTGCAGTGAAGACCTCGGAATTCTTTGGAGAAAGGTTGTTGTTGCTGTTGTTCAGTGCAATTAAGTCAATTTCAATACATAATCACCCTGTATAGGGTTTCCAAGAAACAGCTGGTAGGTTTGAACCACAAACATTGCAGTTAGCAGCCCAGTGCGTATCCTCCAGAGCCATATAGAAACACCACCACATTCTGAAGTGTATGGAGAAGTCAGGTAGAGAATATGTCAAGAAATAATAGCTTCACATTTCAATAATTTTGTTTAATAATGTTCTATAGGACTTTGTAGCAATACTTATTTATTTACCCTCATAAAATTGGAATCATCAGTCTGATGTGACTGCCAAAACAACCACAGAAAAAAGACTCATACTATTAATTATGAGGCAGTGTGAATAAAACAACCAAATAATAGAACCGAGTCTTGTTATCTTCTTTAATCACACCCATCTGGTAAGGTATTTTAGAAAGACCTTAGTAAATTAAAGTAAGGCAGAGGAGTGAAGTGTCTTAAAAACTTTAATAATTCTATTACTAGAGTAAGGAAAGGAGGAAAAGCATAGCATTTAAAAATATTGGAACAATTCCACGTAGAAAAGGAATAGGTTCTTTTTTTTTTTTTTTTTTTCCTCAGAAGAACCAAGTATATGGGTAACTGTTGTAAGAAAATGCATTTAAGCATAAAATAAGAGAGGGCTTACTTAGAAGTCATAGTTGGCAAGTTGTGGAGAGAAATGATCATAGGAGAACTTAATACTCAGTGCAACCTCAAATCCAGGTTTTAGTGACGATGTATTCTATTACCACTTCAATCTCTAACTTTAGTGACTGTATATCTTTTGTGTAGGGTCTGGCCACAAAAAGCCTATAGACCAAATCTAGCCCAGCTTTTGTAAACAAACAGTTCAAATAAGTAAAAAAATAAACTCATTTGTCCATATATTATATATAGTGCTATTAACAGCAGAATTGCTAACTGTGGCAGATGCCTTATTGCCTGTAAAGTAAAATAGAAAGGATATATAAAAATAAATTTTTTTAGGTTCCAGTTCATACATGCAAAAATTTATCCCAAACAAAGCATGCTTAAATTTGTTTTCATGATCAGTGGATGGCTGCAGATAAATTTCCTCAGTAATACACTTGTCTCAGTCTTGTTAGGATACCTTCCAAAAATAGATATTTTTTGTACCATGGGAAGAAATGATTTTGAGGTGAGGACCAATATCAGATTTTTAGCAAACCTCAAATGGACATCTTCCCAAATCAATGAATCATCACAATACATTTATGCAATGCTGTCTGACATGAAACAGCAGTTTTTAGATAGATCACGTTTTTAAATGAAGGTCTAAAAGAACTCAAAGATTAATTCAAGGTAGAGATGTCAGCTCAAGAAGTTAGGATGACAGTATTGTTTTTATTTCCAAAGAGAGGATCTTGACAGATTTTCTTGAATAATACAGGATGATTTCAGGTTTATTAGGAAGAAATTAAAGAAAACTGAGAATTGTTTGGTGAGAAAAAGACCAGGAAAAAGTGCAGAGGGACTCTTTTTCATCACAATAACACACTGGCTCATTCTTTAAGAGTAGCAAGGACTGTCCTTCAAGAATTTTGATGAGAAACCTGATCTCATCCATCTTATAGCCTTATAGCCTTGCTCAACACCTTGCAGACATCTTTTTATTTTTTTCCCATTAAAATTCAACAAAACACATTTGAATTCTTGAAGTATGCCAAACCTATTGTTTTAGCATGGCATAAACTGAAGAGGGAGTCCTGGAGTAGTGCTTCACGTAAGTGCACTGGACTGGAAACCTGGTTTAAACTGCAAGGTCAGTGGTCCAAGGTCATCATCCACTCCTTGAAAACCCTACACAGGATCACTATGAGTTAGAATCGACTCAACGGCACTTAACAACAACAGCAACAACAAACTGAAGTGAGCAGAAGTCTATAAGGAGGGGTTAGAAAGATAGAAACACAAAACAGAATATATCAAAACTAATAACTTCACATTTTTATATTTTGGATTTTTTTAA
>NW_006408521.1:6121669-6122900 GCF_000296735.1 Chrysochloris asiatica | reverse complement strand
AATAATTCATAAAAAGAGATTTTCAAAATATTTACGACTAATAATTCTACTTATAGGCAACTTTTTTGAGATTTAACCCTTTTATGGAATGTGGTATATCTAATGACCACTGACATTTTCTGCTTCTGGAGTTCAGTGGGAACCTGCTATCATACTTGTAGTGAATGCTGCCATCTGGTATAGACTGATATAATTGTGTGACTCTGAAGAAATGACCCTTCTCCCACCAATCCCAGCACCAGAAATACTTCAGGCCATATCTTCCCCACAAATTTCATCAAGGAGTCCTGGTATGGTGCTGTAGAATAAACATTTCACTGCTAAACATAAGTCAATGGTTCAAACCCACCATTGGAAACCATGTGCACGGTTGTTATGAGTTGGTACCAACTCAAAGGCAGTTATCAATGATAACCATATAAAAATTCATACTATCTAAAACAAAAGTCAATTTAATTCACAAAACATGGTTTCAATACAAACTTGAAAGCAGAAAATAATTTGGTCTTGAATTAGATAAGGAAGATGAGTTTCATTTGGAAGCAGTAAGAAAACATGTAAATGTTGGGCTTTCAATGAAATAAGTGCTCCATTTACTTTTAGTTTTTAATTAGATATACTTTCTGAAGGCCATGCTTTTTAGATGTTTTTTAAAATAGCCCTCATCCTCTTTGCCCAGTGAAAATCCATTAAGATTTCACTTAGGTCATTTCTAGATTAAATTAGTAACTTTGTTTTATATTTTTAAAAAATAAGCAGAAATTATTTTTCATGGAAAGTAATTAATAATGCTGTGAAAACATGAAGGGAGCATATACTGTAATACTTTAACTTTTTTCAATTGGACATTGGGGAAAGATTTAGTATATGAACTACAAATGTTTCTGGTTAGATTATGGATAATCCCTGGATTAAGAAAGTGCATATTTCCTAACTTTATTTTAAATTAAATGTATACATAAACTGGAAGTTAGTAATAGTTTTCATGGGATGTCAGTTAATCAAATGTTTATCTTACATATAGTATACTGTTGTTGTTAATAAGTGCTTTGGAGTGTTTTCAAGGACAGGCTGGTGGGTTTGAACTTTTGACCATGCAGCTAGTCGTCCACAGATTATCCTAAGCCCCATATGAGGACCCCATATATACTATAGTGTATACCTCTCTCCATATACAGTATATGGAGTCCTGGTGTGATGCTGTGGGTTAATGCACTGGACTGCAAAATCT
>NW_006408521.1:6111526-6118265 GCF_000296735.1 Chrysochloris asiatica | reverse complement strand
AGGTTGGCCCACAACTGGGCAGTGTTTTGTTCTGTTGTACAGAGATTTTGCTATAAGTTGGTACCAACTCAATGGCACCTTCCAACAATAACAACAATGGGTAAAATATTGAATGATGCATAAAGCATCAAAAGAAGATGAAAGGAATGCTCAGAGTCACTGTATCAAAAAGAAATGGTTGATGTTAAACCATTTCCAGAGGTAGCATATGATCAAGAGCCAATGATACCGAATGAAGACATCCAAGGGGCACTAAAGGCGTTGGCAAAGTACAAGGCTTCAAGATTCATGGAATTAAAATAGAAATATTTCAACAAATTTATGTGGAACTGGAGGCTCTTACTCATCTATGCCAAGAGATTTGGAAGATGGCTACCTGGTCAACTGACTGGAAGAGATCTGTGTTTGTGCCCATTCTGAATAGTGGTGGCCCAGTGGAATGCCGAAATAATCAGATAATATTATTATTATTATTACATGTAAGTAAAGTTTTGTTAAAGATCATTCAAAAATAGGTACAACAATACATTGAGAGAGAACTTTTACAGGTTCAAGGCAGTTTTATAAGAGTGTGTGGAATGAGGGATACCATGGTTAATGTCCGATGGATCTTGACTGAAAGCAGAGACAACCAGAAAGATGCTTTACCTGTGCTTTACTGACTACACAAAGGTTTTCGATTGTGTGGATCATGACAAGCTATGAATTAGATTGTGGAGAACAAGTACTCCGGAACACTTAATTCTGCTCAAGAGGAACTTGTACATAGACTAAGAGGCATTTGATAAAACAGAAGAAGGGAACACCGAAAGGTTTAAAGTTAGGGAAGTTGTGCTCCAGGTTTGTATTTTTCACTATAATTATTCAATATCTATGCTGAACAAGTAATTAAAGAATCATGATTGGAAGAAAACTTGTTAACTACCTACAATATGCAAATAATAAAACTTTGCTTTCTGTAAGCAAAGATGACTTAAAATACTTACTGATGAAGATCAAAGTCTACAGCCTCAGTATGGGTTGCATCTTAATGTAAAGAAAACAAAATCCTGACTGCTGGACCAATATATTGTTGTTGTTATGTGTCATCAAGTCAATTCTGACCCATAGTAACATTGTATAGGATTTTCAAGAAGCAGCTGGTGAGCTTGAACCACCGACCTTGCAGTTCAAACAACTTTGCAGTCTGACACATTAGCCCACAGGGCCACACCAGGACTCCAGACCAATATATATCATCAAGATAAATAGAGAAAAGATTGAACTGGTCAAAGACTTCATTTTTCTGGGATTAACCAACACTCATGGAAGTAGCAGTCAAGAAATCAAACAACATATTGCATTAGACAAATCTGCTGCACAAGACCTCTTTAGAGTGTTGCGGAGGAAAGATGTCAATTTGAGAACTGATGTGCCCCGGACCCAAGCCATATTATTTTTAATATTGCATATACATGTGAAAGTTGGACAGTGAATAAGAAAGACTGTAGACGATTTGATGCATTTGAGTTATAATAAAGAAGAATATTAAAAGTATCATGGACTGCCAAAAGAACAAATAGCTAAGTATTGGAAGAAGTAGAGCCTGAATGCTCCTTGGAAGCCAGGAAGACCAACCTTTGTCTCTCATACTTCATACATAATATTAGGAGTGACCAGTCCCTGGAGAAGGACTTCATGCTTGGTAAAGTAGAGGGTCAGTGAAAAAGAGGAATATCTTCAATGAGATGTATTGGCACAGTTGCTCTCAAGCATAAAGAAGCTAACGCAACTGGAAAAAAAAAGAAGAAATTACAGAGGTAAATTTCAAAGGAAAGTTTAAGAAGATAAAATAATGTATTATAATGAAATGTGCAAAGATAGAATTAGAAACCCAAAAGGGAAGAACATGCTCAGAAAGAACAATGAAGAAAAATTTCAAATTTCAGATTGTAAAACTGAAGGATTCGTGGGCAAAAATCAATGATATTGAAAGAAAAGGTAGAAGCTACCCTGAAAGCATTTGTGAAAAACAAGGCTTCAAGAATTGATAGAATACCAATAGAAAAGTTTCAAGAAATTGATACAGCATGGAAGGTGCTCACTTGTCTATGTCAAGAAATTTGGAAGACAGGTACCTTGTCAATTGCATGGAAGAAACTCGTATTTGTGTCCATTACAAAGAAACATGATGCAACAAATGCAGGAACCATTAAACAATATCATTAACATCATGTATAAGTGAAATTTGCTGATGATAATTCAAAAAACAGATGCAGTAGTACAATGGCAAGGAGTTATGAGAAATTCAATCAGGATTCAGAAGAGGACATGCAATGAGGGATATCACTGCTGATGTCAGATGGATCATGGGTGAAAGAAGAGAATACCAGAAAAACACTTACTGTGGTTTATTAACTATGCGAAGGCATTAGACCATAAGAAATTATGTATGACATTGCAAATATGTGTGTTGCAGAACACTTAATGTGCTCATGAGGAACCTGTACATAAAGAAAGATGCAATTATTAAAAATGAGACACTGAATGGTTTTAAATCAGAAGAGGTGTTTTCCAGGGTTAAATCTTTCCCAATATTTACTCAATCTGTGTACTGAGCAAATAATCTGAGGAACTGGATTATATGTAGAAGAATGTGACATCAGAGCTGAAAGAAGAGTTATTATCAACCTGTGATCTGCATATGATACAAACTTGTTTGCTGTATTCAAATAAGATTTAAAATACTTACTGATGATTATCAAAGACTATGCTTTCAGTTTGGATTGCACCTCAATTTTAAAATCCTCACAACTGGCCCAATAAATAACATTATGATAATGGAGAAACAAATAAAGTGGTCCATGATTTCAATTTGCTTGGATCCACAGTCAACACTCATGGAAGCAGCAATCGAGAAATCAAAGGATGTGTTTCATTAAACAAACCTGCCGCAAGATATTCAAGAGGACAAATACCAGTTTGAAGAGTAAAGTGTGCCTTACCCAAACCATGGTAATTTCAATCACCATGGTAATTTAATGCATGTGAAAGTTGATCAATGAATAAGCAATACATGAGAAGAAATGATGCAGATGAATTATGTTATTGGCAAGAATATTGAAAGTACATGGACTTCCAGAAGAAAAAAATATTGTTTGTCTTGGAAGAACTACAGCCAGATGTTCCTTAGGAGTGAGGATGGCGAAACTTCATCTCTCATACTTTGGGCATCTTGTCAGGAGGGACCAGTTCCTAGAAAAATACATCATGCTTGGTAAAGTGACTGGTAATAAAAAAAGAGGAAAAATCCAAGGAGATGGACTGACGCAGCGGCATGAACAGTACGCTCTTAAACAATAGTGAGGATAGTGTAGGACAGAGCAGTATTTTGTGCATAGGGTCGCAATGAGTTGGAACCAGTTGGAGCGCACATAACATCAACAACAATAGTGTTTAGATGTGTCACACAGTAGCATCCACTTGTTGTTACCAACTATTGTACAGATCTCAAACTTTTCAGTGGTTGGTTCACATCTAAGAGATGTATCTGTGTCAGAAGTTCATAATCTGGAGACTACGTCTAGTTAAGAAATGTTTGGCTCTTGCGCCATAAAAAAAAACTGGTCTTTTTAAAGTCCTGACTGTTCTGAAAGATGGAATGCAATTATAGTAAAGGGTAATTTGACTATGGGAAAAAATAACTCCCATTTTTAAAAAGAATGGATCCTGGCAATTGGATGCCTACTGTTTATTCAAAGCTTATAGATTAGCAGCCAGATGTGACAGAATGTTGGCTGATTCTACATTTAAAACAAAAAGATGCTGTACTTCATGAACAGAGGTTTGTTATCTTAGTAATAAGTAAAAGGAAGATGAAGTCCCTTGCCTCTTATTCCCATGCAAATCAGCTATTTGCAGGTGGCTTTGGGACAGGAGATAAAATATCATTAAACAACTGGGTCAAGTTTTCTAAGCCTTAACATTAGTAGCTATCACAAAATCTCTTGAATGTTTATTATGCTTTTTTCCCAAAATGAATTAAATATCCATTCACTTATCAATTATTAGTTCTAATACATATAAAAATTAGTTCCTTTATAACTTCATAGTAACTTAGGACATTTTAGATGATTCTAAAATACTTTATAGCTTCTATTATGATATCAAATCTCATCTATACTCTTTAGTTAAGAAAATTAAATTCTTAAAATGGTATTGAACATTTAACATTCCCTCTTCATTATCCACATTTTCTTCTCTAAATCACATTTATACACAGATACACACCTGCATATTTCATTAAATTTCCTAAAAATCCACTCACTGCTGTGCATTTGATCGTCACCCATAATTCTGACCTATATATTTTTTTAAACAAGCTACTCAATAAACAACTGGAATGCCACAAGTAAAAAAAAAAAAAAAAAGATTCTAGTCAAAACACTGTTCTATGCTTGAAATAAAAATGACAAAAATGCATACATGTATACCTCAGAGAGGCTGGCATTTTAATGTTGTACCACCACAACACAGCAGATGTCACAATTAAGCAAGTCCCTTTTTTTTGTCTTTTTGTTTTTTGTTTTGGCTCCTAGTACATCGAAAAGTTAGGCCTAAATTATACTGCACTATACTCAGTGTAAAACAGTATTATGAATAAGTTGGAAATATTGTGAAAATAACCAAAATGTCACCCAGAGACATGAAGTGTGCACAAACTGTGAGAAAAATGGCACCCACAGACTTGCTTGATAAAGGGTTCCCACCAACACTAAATTTCTAAAAAATATAATATCTGTGAAGAACAATAAACAAAGCACAATAATGTGAGGCATGCCTTTGTTAAGAACAGACAAACAAAAGCTCATGGAGAAGGCTCACAGGACTACTGTTATAGTTCTACTTGGGACACCAAACTCCAAATAACATTAGGGAACGTATTTCACACTTTACTCTAGTTTTTGTTATCTATTAAAAAAAACAACCTCACTACCAAAAAGTTTTTTACTACTATCGATGACTCAGCAAATGTATTTAAATTATTTTAGAAACATTATAAAATCTCAAATAATCACTTTAAAATATACGTATGTCTAATCTCAATCTAAGGCAGGTCTGCACTCTTTATGCCCGTTCATGTTTCTGTCTTCCCCAAGACTCACATAGACATGTGATTGGCAAAGAATATTAGAGTGCTGTAATTGAATTACTTTTCATTCACGAATCACTTTTAGGGCAAAGACACTGGAAGTATTGTGTTTTGATTGTAATACTCCTTCTACCACACACAATTAATTGTACATCCATTTCATCATGAGAACTCCAACACTGATATTTGTGAGAAACTGAAGATTTAAGGATTACTATTAAACTCAATGTATCTTTTATTTACGATGAGACTGTCTATGGGTCGGATTTCCTGACCCTCTGAACAGTCTTCTAAAGTCACTGATCTCCAACCATCTAATTGAGTTCAGACTGATATGTGGAAAACTACTCTAGGTTTAGCCACTGGAACACATTTTATGTCCTGGCATTCTGGTCTACAATTCACTCCCTCCACAAGGAACCCCGGTGTCTTAAAGGGTTATGAGCTGGGCTGGTAACCTCAAGGTCAGCCGTACAAATGTATGAGTCACTTCAGAGGAAAGAGATGAAACCTCCTGCTCATGTAAAGATTCACAGCCTTTGAAACCTTGTACAAAGTCACTACGAGTCTAAACTGACTCCACGGCACACAACTACCACCAACATCTTCAATCAGTCATTAACTTTAGTTATTAACATCTCAATCTTCTTACTCATAAAATGGGACTTGCAACCTACAGCACAAAATTTAGTAAGATAATCTAAGTAAAAAGCAATTGTTGTTATTGTTGTTGTTGTTAAATGTCATTGAGCGGATTCTAACACATAGGGTTTCCAAGGAGCAGCTGGTGAGCTTGAACTGCTTACCTTGGGTTCAGACCAACTTTGCAGTCCAGCGCATTAATCCACAGTGCCACACCAGGACTCCTTTGTACCAATAAATGTTTACTAGTTGCAACAACTGGTAATTTTTCAACTCCATATCTTCACAAATTTGAGAATTCCTGTCTACTCAACATGTACTTCTTGAGAAGCTGAGAATATGTATTAGTGAAGAAACATTACTCTAGACATTTACTATTATTTTTGTTGTTAAGCAGTCCTGTATAGCCATAACAAAAAGTGAACAATAATACTTTAGAGACAAGAAACTCAGAGACACAGAACCAGAAGCAGAGAATTTGAAGGAAAACTTGAAATGGGTGAATAAATAGAAGAGCAGAAATGTCCTAATAGAGAAACCCATGTAATTTGTAGCCATTGCTGAATATTGAGGATGATTTTATCTAATTTTATCTGTTCTTCCAAGCTTTTCTCTAAATTCTGTCATTGTGATTCTTCTCCCATCCAACTGATTTCGAATCACTTTTTGCCTACTACATGGACCTCGCCAGATGGAATATATAGAAATCAAATTGACTACATCTAAGGAAAGAGGCAATGGAAAACCTCCATATCATCAGTCAAAACAAGGCCAGGGGCAGACTGTGGAACATATTATCAATTGCTCATATGTAAATTCAAACTGAAGCTGAAGAAAATGTAAACAAGTCCATGAGAACTAAAATATGACCTTGAATATATCCCACCTGAATTAAGAGATCATCTGAAGAACAGATTTGATACATTAAGCACTAAAGACCTAAAACCAGAAGAGTTGTTGGAGGAC
>NW_006408521.1:6107934-6110832 GCF_000296735.1 Chrysochloris asiatica | reverse complement strand
GGAGGCACTCACTCATCTATGCCAAGAAATTTGGAAGACAACTATTTGGCCAACTGATTGTAAGATATCCATATTTGTGCCCATTCCAAAGAGAGGTGACCCAACAGAATGCAGAAATCATCAGACAATCTCTTTGATATCCCATGTGTGTAAAGCTTTACTAAAGGTAATACAGAAATAGCTGCAAGCATACATTGTCTGAGAACTTCCAGAGGTTCAAGCAGGATTCGGAAGAGGCCATCGAATGAGGGATATGATTGTCGATGTCTGATGCATCTTGGCTGAAAGCAGAGAATATCAGAAAGATGTTTATGTGCTTTATTGATTATGCAAAGGCTTTCGATTGTGTGGATAATGTCAAGCTATGGACAAGATTGGAAAGTATAAATATTCCGGAACACTTAATTGTGCTCATGAGGGAGCTGTACATGGACCAAGAGGCAGTTGTTGGAACAGAACATGGGAACACTGAATGGTTTAAAATTAAGAAAGGTGTGCGACATGGTTGTATTCTTTCAACAAACTTATTTAACCTGCCTGTATGTTAAGCAAATAATTCGAGAAGCTGTGTTATATGAAGAAAATCATGGCATCAGGATTGGAGGAAGACTCAATAACCATCTGTGATATGCAGATGATAGAACCTTGCTTGCTGAAAGTGAAGAGGACTTAAAATATTTACTGATGAAGATCAAAGAGCACAGCCTTCGATATGGATTTCATCTCAATGTAAAGAAAACAAAAATCCTCACCACTGGACCAATAAACAACATTCCTATCAACAGAGAAAAGATCGAAGTTGTCAAGTACTTCATTCTTGTTGGATCAACTATCAACACTCATAGAAACAGCAGTCAAGAAATCAAACTATGTATTGCATTAGGCAAATCTGCTACACAAGACCCTTTTAAAGTGTTGAAGAGCAAAGATGTCAGCTTGAAGACTAAGGTGCGCCTGACCCAAGCCATGGTATTTTCAATAGTCTCATATGTATGTGAAAGCTGGACAGTCAATAAAGAAGACCATAGAAGAATTGATGCTTTTGAGTTATGGTATTAGAGAAGACTATTGAAAGTGCCATGGCTTGCCAAAATAATAAACATATCTGTGTTGGAAGAAGTGCAGCCAGAATGCTCCTTGGAGGCCAGGATGGCTAAACTTTGTCTCTCATACTTCGGACATATTATCAGGAAGGACCAGTCACTGGAGAAGGATATCATGTTTCTTAATGTGGAGGGTCAGAGAAAAAGAAGAAAACCCCCAGTGAGATGGATTGGCAAAGTGGCAGCATCAATGGGCTCAAGTGTGGCAGTAACTTTCAAGTTGGCCCAGGATCGGGCAGTGTTTCATTCTGTTGTGCATAGGGTCGCTACGAGTTGGTTCTGACTCTATTGCACGTAATAACAACAACTTTTTCAAGCAGTTGCATTCTACTGTTCTTATACACTTTTATAGACTATATCTTGTTCTTTGCACTACATAAGTTCTTAGTTTGGAATTCTCTACTGTCTTGGAAGACAGCACTGTTACTTTGTTGGACAAGCAGTGGACTGCTAGCCACAAAGTCAGTGGTTCAAGCCCATCAGCTGTTTCATGGGAAAATGATGAGGCTTTCTGCTCCCATAAAGATTTACAGCTTTGGAAACCTAATACAGTGTTGCTGAGTCAGAACCAACTCTGCAGAACACAACCACTACCACCAACAATTCTGATATTTGATTGAGTGTAAATCTTTCCCCTTATGAAAACAAATAGTTTGAAACTACCAGCTGTTCCGCAGGAGAAAGGTGAGGCTTTCTGCTCCCGAAAGATTTACAGCCTCAGAAATCCTGTACAGGGTCGCTATGAATCACAACCGACTCCACGACACTTAACAACAATAACATTAAAGGTATAGCCTCACTAATATGGAGTCCTGGTGTGGCACTGTAGGTTAAACATTGGATTGTTAACCATAAGGTCAGCAGTTCAAACCTACTAGTTGCTACTCAAAATCCCTATATAGTATTGTTATGAATTGAAACTGACTCGATAGCATTTAACAACAACTCTCTAATATATACAGAATCGATCTATCCTTCAAAGAATACAGTTCTGTCAATTACTCATGTTGATCGACTACGGGAAAAGTACACATAATTAAAATGTACCTTTTATTATTTCCTCTTCTAAGAATGGCATTTGCTTCACTAACCTAACCTCAAAATATGGATTAAAACAAATAATAAAATGCTTTGAAACCTCATTGAGGGCTGCCAGTCTCAACTGCCATCTAAAGTGATTTTGAACTATGATATGCCTAGGTGAAGGCCACCAAAGAAGCCAAGAAGAAAACTCAGCTTCCAGAGCACCTATTAATCATGCTTTGGGTGGCTGATTATTTTATAACTTCCACAAACAAGTTGAAGGATTGCCAAAATCAATAGAATTATTTACATATCATTATTCATATTGAAAGTGCTGCATATTAATGGAAAAAACCCCTCAAGTCCATGCTAATTTGCGGTAATTAAGAAGATCTAAACAGATAAAGTAAGTTTCCTATGCTTAAAAAAAAAAAAATTAAAAGGAGAATCTTAAGAACCACTACAAATAAACTAATAAAAAATAAATTTAAGCAATATAAACTATGTTACAACAATATTATTACCACATGCCAACTGCCATCATCTTTTATCTCCATTAGTTAAGTGGAAACATTAAAAATCTTTTCATACTCTCTACACTCTTTTCTTTAAAATGATACAAAATTGTATACATGTGACATTCATAATATCCTTTAACCAAACTCATTTTCTATTGCTATTTACCTGTTCAATGAATGGATATTAATCTTTCTAGAAAAATGAGACGGCTTGGCACAGTGACAGTAGCAAAAGGCTCAACCATAGTAGTGAT
>NW_006408521.1:6093600-6107739 GCF_000296735.1 Chrysochloris asiatica | reverse complement strand
TGGTGGTTCAAGCTCACCAGCTGCTCCTCGGAAACCCTATATAGGGTTGCTATGAGTCAGAACTGTCTGGACAGCACTTAACAACAACAACAACAACAATATAATAGGAATCCTGTGTAGCGCTATGGCTTAATGCACAGGATCGCACAGCATGCTTGAACCACAAGGTCGGCAGTTTAAGCTCACCAGCTGCTCCTCAGATACCCTATACAGAGTCATTATTGGTCAGAAAAGATGCGACGACACTTAACAACCACAATGTAACAACCACAGGAAAATATAAATTCTTAAGTAGGTAGACACCACATCTCTCTCTCTCTCTTTTTTAAATTTTCTTTATTAAGTTTTTATTGTGAATTATGTGTTAGCTTACATGGGTGAGAATTATCTTTACATTCATCCTATCATACTTTGTTAAATTACAATGATTACAATTCCCTGCATGCATCATCAAAAACCCAAAGGGTACACCCCACACTCCTGCTCCCCAGCCACCAGAACACAACCCATCTCCCTCCCTGAGTCCAGAGTCCCCAGCCACTCCTTCTGTCCCTTCATCATCTCTGCCTCCATCTCTAGTGTCACTGCCTCTCTGGACAGTCTCACACATGCTTTTCTCCCTTGATGGTTCCAGGGGTCTCTGCTCCTAGAATGCAAAATCAGCCATTCCCCTCCTTTTGTTACCAAACATTTATATTTACCTTTCCAGCACTCACTGTCAGACCTGATAGCAATCATTCCCTACTGAAACATAGGAGTTCTTTCCCCCTCACCTTTTATTAACCCCATCCAGACAATTCAGTGGAGGTTCTACCTTTCCCTGTATCTTCTGGAACTAGGTTCCCAATGGAAAACTTATAAGCCAGTCACTTCTTGCCTTTGTAGTCCCCCCATTTTGGGCAGCCAATGTCTAAGTCCCCCTCCCTATTGACCCTGTGTACCAAGGGGGTGGGAATAATCCTCAGTGTAGCGATTTGTCCGCTCCTTTGTCATACTGCATTCATAAGCATAGGTCAAGATCATCCACTTACAGTGGGATACTCCTTTTCTTCCCCCCTCTTCTTTCTTCCTCTAGTCATGTTCTGATCATTCAGCCACTGATGCAAGGTCAAATGGGTGCTATCTGCAAGTGATTCACACTCCATTCTAGTCCTCTGGGGCCATGTCTGTCCCTGACCCTGGGCCCAGGAGTCCCTAGGTCTCATCATACTGCTGGTTAACCAGGACTCAGTCCAGGTTCACAGGAGTCTATTGCATGTAGTTGGACTTAGTTCACAACTTCATTGCTGTTTTTCCCCCTCTTCCCCTTATTGGTGACCAACGTGGTCAGCAGCAGGACCATATGCCTGCTAGTGTATCGCATTTGAGTTTCCATCTTGGAAGGTGGTTTGCCTTGAGGGGACCTGACCACATGCCTTGATGGCTCCCTGGGGAACAACTTGCTTGTTCTTCCAGTAGTCAATTGGACTGCTGTTAATGGTGTGTGTGTGTGTTATGTTTTTTCTGCTGGTTTTTCTTTCTGGACATATCTTCTGTTCTTTTAGCTGCTCCAGGCTGATCTGCTTGTCCTTTCATGTGGGAATATCCCACTTCAGAAGATTCTGGATGATGATCAGGATTTCACCTATGGTCTTGTGCCTTGCAAAGGCTCTGCAGGGAGCCTCCTTCAATTGGGCAAATTCTAGCCCCATTTTAGTTATTCCAAACAGTTATAGGCTGAAGATGGACTTGCAAGCTTTCTCTGGTGATGTTTCTGGCTATCCCTCTCTCTTCCCTTCAAGTGTCTATTTTACAATAGTAGGCAAGGGAAACCAATATTCAAAAGATAGCCAAACAACATCATTTCTCCATTTTTACTCATTCAAACCATGCTTCAATCTTTGTATCCACAAGCCCTGTTGTTTCACTTTTGTGTTTAGATTGTTACTTACCTCTGTACCATGTAATCCTGCCTAGCTATTCTCCCATCCGCCTTATTTTTCCTTTCTGCTTCCCCTTCTAGTGTATTGCCCTCTCCCAACACCAAACTATCCTATGTCTATTCCATACTTTGTGTTCCACTATCCTGTGCCTATTCCCTACCCTGTGCTCCACCTCCCCGTCCCTCCCCCTCATCCCACCCAAAACACCCCGGTAAACAACAACAAAATAAAAATTTAAATAATAATAAATAAATAAAAGTTCATTTTCCCCCTTTCAGTGTGGGTGCTTTTTTCTTAATCTTTTACAACAATTGCCATATGCCATATTTCTCCTTTTGTGACTGACTGATTTCAGTCAGCATAATGTCCTCAAGGTTCATCCATGTTATGCGGTGGCTTGCTGCTTCCTTGTTATTCTTCAGGGTAGCGTAGTATTCCATTGTGTGTATGTACCAAAGTTTATTTATCCATTCTTACATAGATGGGCATGTAGGCTGACTCCATCTTTTTGCTATTGTAAATAGCGCTGCTATGAACATTGGTGTGCATATATCTACTCACGTTATGGATCATATTTATTGTGGATAAATACCACATAGAGGAATTGCTGTATCATAAAGTGTCTCTATTTCCAATCTTTGAAGAAGCGCCATATTGTTTTCTAAAGTGGTTAGATCATTTTGCAATCCCACCAATAATGTAGTAAGGTCCCAGTCTCTCCACATCCTCTCCAACACGTATTGTCCTCCTCTTTTTTGATCTTTGCTATTATTGCTGGTGTGAGGTGATATCTCATTGTTGTTTTTATTTGCATCTCTCTAATGGCTAGTGATCATGAACATTTCTTCATATGTTTGTTGGCTGCATGGATCTCCTCCCTGATGAAGTATCTATTCATGTCCTGTGCCCATTTTTAAATTGGGTTATTTGTCCTTTTCTTGTAGAGGTGTTATACATTCCTATATATTTTGGAAATTAGTCCCTTGTCTGATGTGTCATTGCAAAAAATTTTTTTCCCATTCTGTGGTCTCCCTTTTTACTATTTTGATGAAGTCTTTTGATCACATAAGGTTTTAATTTTTAGTATGTCCCATTGATCTATTTTGTCTATTTTTGTTTGTGTAAGTTTCAAAATGTTTGGTAGTCTGTGCATGCCCTGTATTAGAACTCTCACATTTTTCCCTATTTTTTTTAATTGATGACCATATCTTTTATTTTCAACCTCTCAGTTTCTTATGATTTTTTTTTACACTGTAATAAAAGATCTGACTCCATTTTTTATGTTGATTTCTAACAGTTTCCAAATCCTCATTTTGTCTTTTCCCTTTTGTGGTACATCTAAGCAAGCTATTATGAAAGCCACAGAGCCCCCTCCCTTGACTGTGCCTTATTTTGTTGCTGTTAGGTGTCTTCTAGTTAATTTTGATTCAGTGAATTCTGTGTGACCATGTAGAACTGCCCCACAAGGTCTTCTTGGTTATAATCCTTATGGAAGTAGATAACTAGATAGTTCCCAGTGAGGTGATTAATCCCTTGCACCACAATGCTTCCACCCCAGCAATGAGCCAACCTGATGATATAGCAGGTTCTAGTGGTATACCACATTAAGTAACAGAGTCACATAGCCCCTTATGCAGTTTACTATGTGAGGAACAAACTGTATGCATAACTATTAGTTCTTATATGTTATTCTTATTGATATCCATAAATTCATAGGAATCAGTGACTTCAGAGCTACTCAGCATCCAGTAAATAAAGCAAATAATACACAAACACCATGAAAACTAGAGAAAAACTCCTTTATTATCATAAAAATGTTCCCTGCTTACTTTTGGTACATATAAGACTCACCATCTGCGTATTTATTTATTTGACCTATTGCTGACTTACAGAAGGTTCCAAGCTATATTCTTGGCATTAAGAGTATTAAAAAGTCTAGACTGGCCTACATTTTTTAATGGATCTATAGATCCCAGAGATAGAAGATGGAAATTTTTAAAATAGAAAACACCGAAAAGAAAACATTCCTTTTATAGGATCAAGTTTGAAGTGGCAGGTGACTATTTCTATCTTTAATGACACTTCCTTTGCTCCCTGTCATGTAATGTGACATTAACCATTGAAGCAACTTGTGACATGCTACAATGAAATAAGTGTTATTTTTCATTAATTTTTGTTTCTCTTGTCTTGTTTGTTTATTCAGAATGGATAAAGTTTCCAGTTTTCCCACATCCTTGCCAATATTTGTATTTCTTCTTTATCGTCTTTTTTTTGTTTTTGTTTTAATTCTTTTTGCCAACCTATTGGGGGTGAATGGTATTTTGTTGTGTTTTGATTTGTAATTTTCCATTGGAAAATGATGTTTTTTGTGTTTGGTGGACATTTTAGTGTGCTCTTTAGTGAAATGTTTATTCAAATTCTTTACCTATTTTATGATTGAACTAGCTATATTTTGGTTGCTAAGTAGTTGATGTCTTATATATATAATGAGTCTTCAAAAAGCACATGAAATACGGAATTAAACAATCATGGAATTTTCCACTAAATTCTGAATCCTCCTCATGTAGCTTGCCTTGTCACTTTTTGGGTAAAGTCTTCGATGAAAAAAAGTTAAAAATTTTAATATATCTGATTTATTTATCTTTTGTTGATTGCACTTTTATAATTAGATTAGATAATCCATTGTTAAAAGCTAGGCCTGCACTGTTTTCCCAGGACTTTGAAAATTTTAGTTCTGACACTTAAGACTGCTACCCATTTAAAAATGTTTCTGTGTATGGTATGACATCCTGTTTAATTTTTTTGCATGTGAAAATCCATTTTTATCAGCACCATTTATTGAAGAGACTCTTTCCCATTGAAAGAACTTAGAATCCTTGTAAAACATCAGGCAGCTGGAGATGTATGGACTGATTTCTTGATGCTTAATTTTGTTCCATTGGTTTTTGTGTCTATTCGTATACCAGTGAAGGTATGATGGTTATAGTTGTGTGTTAACTCGGCTAGTCCATGGTTCTCAGTGGTTTGGCAGATATTATGAAATAATCATCCATATTTTATATCTGTGAGTAATCAATCAACTAAAAGGGAAGTTTCCTTGAGTATATTCTGGCAATGTTTGCCCTTTCTTGGTCCTACATCTGCCAATAGAACCAGGCTTCTTACTCCTTTCTGAAGCTTCCCCAGGCAAACCACTGTGCCATACGCCTCCATCTAATGAGATTAGCCCACTTATGCTTGAAAAGTTATCTGAGGTAGCATGTGAGGCAGATGCCTTACAAGTCCAATGAAAGCCATTAGAAATACACCTGCCTATGAAAATAGTAAACCAAAAGCAAAATCACATTCTGGAAGGATTACAGGGATTAGAGCTACCATGGGGGACTTGAAGAAGTGTTGATTCCCACCACATCACCACTCATTTCACCTGTTTGGTGTATGCAAAAAAACATATAGTGATCTTGGAGAATGACGTCTGTGGTGCTGTAGGATACATAGCTTACTACTAACTACAAGGTCAGTGGTTCAAACCCACCAACTGTTCCTCAGAAACTGTACACAGGGTTGCAAAGTCAGAACTGACTTGACAGCATTTAATAACAAAAACAAATCTCATTAGATTTATCAATTTTCTTGACTGTTTCAAAGATTTAGTGTCTTAAAAAAAAAAAATTCTATTGCTTTTGTATTTTTAATTCTATTTGTTTCTTGTCCAGATATTTTTTATTTCTTTCTTCCAGTAGGTTTTGATGTAGTTATCTCTTCTCTTTCTAGTTCCTGGAATTATCCAATTAGGATGCTGATTTGTTGTTGTTGTTGTTGTTGTTAAGTGCCAGCGAGTCAGTTCTGACCCATAGCGACCCTGTACGTGGTTTCCAAGGAGCGGCCGGTGAGCTTGAACCGCTGACTTTGCAGTCCAGCGCATTAACCTCCAGCACCACAACAGTTCCTCTTTATTCATGTAGTCATTACTGCCACAAAGGTTCCCTCCCTCTGAAAACAGCCTTTGCTGCATCACATATGTTTTGGTATGTCATCATTTCATTTTCACTTGACAATATGAAACTGCTGTTTTCTCTGATTCCTGTCTTAGCTCATTGGTAGTTTAATAGTGTGTTAATTTCCATATGGTCACATTCTTTTCCAACTTTGTTTTTTGCTTTCTGTCATTTATTTCCAGCTTCACTCAGTTGGCTCAGAGAAAATACTTTGTTTAGTCTAGTTGACTGAGTATCGCTTCGGTCCTCTGTTTTCTTCTTAGTCTTTTTCTAGAAAATACAAAATCAATAGTGGAGAGACATAACATCACCATACAAAGTTGGTCTGTAGCAGTGGGTTCAGTTCCAGGCTCGAAGGCCCCAGCCATAGGCATTCTCCAGTCTATCAGAACAACAAGTTTGGTACCTTATATCTTTCAGATCTCTTTCTATGATTTCCCTTAACTTGTTAATTATGCTTAAGGTGGTTTCATTATCTCTTTGATTCTTTTCATTATCTGAACTTCTGTAGATACACTTCCATTCTCTTCTTTGTGTTCATTTGAATAGATGCTCATTTATCTTTTTTGCATATATCTTGTGCTTTTTATGTTGGGACATTAGAATTTTCAAGGGTATTAACTTATTTCATTCTTCCCAGTATTTGCTAGTTTCGTTCTAATTACTTTCTGCAAAAACAAAGTAATGCAAAATTAAGCAAATCTCTTAGGCAGGCACAGCCTTCTCCCATTGTTTACTATCTTCTCTCCGTGTTATGATGGCTCCTTTCAACGCCCCAGTTCAAATGGGATTCAAAAGTTCCTGTTCAACTCTCAGTTTTCCCCAAACACACCCTTGATCAATCTCTTCACAAGCAATGAGGCAAGATATTAGGCACTATCCAATCTGTCCACCAGAAGATGCAGCCCTTTCTCTCTACTGTTCACTTCCCATATCTTGTTTCTTCAACCATGTTTTCTATCAAATAACCCACATCCAATGAACTCCCTTTGGAGCTGCATGCTACTCTCCAGCTTTGGTTGAGGTTTCCTTTCGAATACTCTGAGTTTTTCGTAAATCAGAGATGGTATTTATGGGACACACAGATGGTTCCTCCATTTCAAGAGTGACACTTGTTGCTGAAACTATCAAAAAGGTCTCTGAGAAATTTATCTTATTGGTTTCAGAGCTCTAGGGGCACTGCGGTAATTAGAATAGTCTCCATTTAGGTAACCTATCTTTGACTACATGTCAAAAACCGTCTGTTGTTGTTGTTAAGTGCCATCGAATCGATTCTGACCCATAGCGACCCTGAATAGGGATTCCATGGAGCATCTGGTGAGCTTGACCCGCCGACCTTGAAGTTCAAACGGCTTTGCAGTTTGAGACCACAGCGCCTCACAGCTGGGTAGGAGAGGGACTGTCATGCTCTGATTAGAGCTCCCAGAAGGTTGGCTGTATTGCTATCAGAGATCCCCTACTATACTTCTAATTGTGAGTAAAGTCCCATTACACCCACCTCAGTCAGTAGTCCTCATCATGGATGGAATAGGGTATAGACCTAACTGAGTCTCAGGGAAGCCTCACCTGTACCTTTAGGGAGCCGAAGCTATGCAGTATGCAGGGAGACTGGCAGAGTAAAGCAGAAGGGAGCAAACTCCATTCCGAGGGCCTTCTGTAGCAATCCACAGCAGACTGGCAACTCAGTTCCCAGGTTGTGAAGGGGTGTCACTCTCTGATTACATCACCACAGAGGTCTACCTTGTTGGTATCAGAACACACCCTCCTCCCATAGTATCTTTACTGTCAGTGTCAGATACCTATATTCTACCACAGTAAGTAGCCTTACTCATCAATCCTCAGTGTTGACTGAAAATGTAGCAGACAGACCCAAACCAACCCCCCAGGAAGGTCTGTCCTGTTGGTTAGAGAAGCCTGGGCTGTGGGGATGTTCAGGCTATGGAAGCAGATTCCACTGTTGTGGATCGTCTATAGTAATTAACAAGAGGCTTGCTTCCAAAGGTGTCTAGGTGGGGCGGTGCTAGTACACACTGAACCCTCTCCCCCAGGAAGGTCTGCTTTGAAGATTTCAGAGCCAAAGTTTGGAGTCCTGTCTCTCTGGAATACAGGCAGTTTCTTTGGCCAAAGCCAGTCCCTAGAGGCCTGTATGAATGAAGAAAGGAGTAGTCACAGTAGAAGTGATTTTCTATTATATGTAAGTCATTTTTGATTCATTGATTTTTGCCTGTCTGCAATTCTCCGTTGCTTTTCCTTGCTCCTCAGTGTAGAGTCCTTCAAGGCTGAGCATATTATCCTTGATGCATTTATTTTTATATTTGTAGGAGAGGATCACAACAATGATCTTATTATACTTCCATCAGACCAGAATTTGTTCTTTCTATATATATATATAAAACCAGTAATACTTTTATTTGACAGAAAGTTTAGAATTTAGATATAACAAAGAAAATTTGTCCTTTAGACAGTGTGTGTTTACATGCTTCATTATGAAGACTGTATTTGGCATAATAAAATATTCCATGCAAATGGAAAGCTTAGCAACCCTATGCACAACAGAACAAAACACTACACAGTTCAGAGCCATCCTCACAATTGTTCCTAGGTTTGAATCTATTGTTGCTGCCACCATATCAGTTCATCTTGTCAGTTCAGCTTACTTCTGTAAGTTCATCCTCTTTTTCACTGACCCTCTACTTTTCCAACAGTGATATCTTTCTTCAGGGACTGGTCCCTACTGATAATATGTCCAAAGTGTGAGAGATGGCCCTTAGTTTTCCTTAAGTCCACTCTGCCTCATCATATACGGAGCCTACTAAAGGCACAAATGTTGTCATTGTTAAGTGCTGTTGAGTTGGTTCTGACCCATAGTGATCCCATGTAGGGTTTCCAAGTAGCAGCTGGTGAGCTAGATCCACCAACCCTGAGGTTCAAATCAACTTTGCAGTCCAGCACATTAACACACAAACTAAACTAAACTAAGCTTACACAGTTATGAATAAGGTTAGGAAAGAATAACTTTTCTCTTAGCTATGTTGTCGTTGTTGTTGTTAAGTGCCATCGAGTCGGGTCCGACCCATAGCGACCCTGTACAGGGTTTCCGAGGGTGTAAATCTTTACGGGAGTAGAAAGCCTCATCTTTCTCCCGCGGAGCGGCTGGTAGTTTCGAACCGCTGACCTTAAGGTTCGCAGCCCGATTCGTAACCACTACGCTCATGCAAAACCTAACCAATCAAAGTCACTGTAATTAAAAAAGAAAATACTACAGAGTCTATGAAGTCCTGATGTGGCACTATAGAATACGCATGGGACTGCTATCCACAGGTTGGCAGTTCACTAGCCTGTCTTCAGAAATCCCACACAGAGTCACATCGAGTTGAAACCGACCCAACAATACTTAATAGCAATAGCAGCATAGATGCTATGATACTCCCATCATTGCCAAAGGAAGTTCATGGTAAACAAAATCAGCTCACATTGTCCAAATATTAGATGACATATATGATTTTACTAATGTATTTTTACTATTATTTATATTTTACATATAAGATAATATATGTAAAATAAAATTTTAAAACTAATGTATTATTAGTAAAATAACATATGCCATTTATTTCTCCAGAGACAAAATATCTCCTGGACTTTTTCAACAAAATAAAATTAAACAATAGCAAAACAAGTCTCTCAAAGGGTGTATGACCTTTTGATAAAAAGTTTTTTAGATATACTAATTAATGAAGACCAGTGAGCAATCTAATGTGCAGTTTTGATTGTCAATACGTAAAATACACTTAAAATTTTAAGAAGATGGAAAATTCATCACCCTAGAATTCTGTACTTATTATCAGCACAATGTTTGCATATGCAAATATAAATGAAATGTATTTCTAACTATTTAAAATGTGTTCCCATTTATCTTTTTCATTGTTGAGACCATACCGGATTTGTAGATGTATAAAAAAAATAAAAAAAATCAGGTGTGATAAAACCATCCTTTCCTATTTATCTCCAGCATTGGCATTTATTGGCACTTTGCAACTATTTATAACCTCATACTCTTACTGTGAACATCAATTATTATGTAAATAGTTGAAATTTTTACTGACTGTTTATAAATAATGCATGAAAGTCTATAGACTTCAACAACTAGTAAGCATTATCTTTTGTGACTCATAAATACAGAATGCAGAACAAGGTATAGCTTGGATGAATCTGAATAACAGATGTTTCCCTTTTTGTATTTTAGACAAATTATGTGGAAAGAGTTTTAGTTATAAAATTGACATTTGTGTTTTGGAAAGTTAAGCCAGAAATTGATGTGTCATTTTACCCAATAGGATAGAAATAAGACAATGCTATTAAGTAGACTTAAAGAGAATTAATGCCCAAAGTAAGTTCGAATAGTCCTTTCACTCATAGATCTTTAATCCATCCCCACCAATGTCTAGTAGTTAAGAAGAAATAATAGAGAATATACAGTCCTTCCTCCTCTAAGGTTTTATGATATAAACACAGATATATCATTTAAGAGTTACCTCTGCATTTCATTTTTTTTTAATCTTCAGATTTTGAAAATGATTTGAATAGGAATACTCCCCATGATATTGTATCAAGTTGAAAATAAATGCTTCACTTTCTCCAGAGTAAGTCTTCTCTCTGTAATCCCCTAAATTCAGACATTTAAAATTTCAATTAAGTCCTAATTTAAGTATTTCCTGCCCCAGATAGAAAACCTACTTTCTTTCAAATATTTCTTTTGTTTGGTGGTACAATCTTGAAACTGTAAAATATATCTGTCTAATGTCTGTTTGTCTGTCTGCCTGTCTACCTGTCTATCTATATCCTGTGTTTTATCTCACAGCTTTACAATTCAATTTCAGTCAACCAGTTTTAATGCATCTTCTGAGTTGGCAGAGAAAGAAAAAAATTAAACTGTGTACTACTCTTGCATGGAGTTCTGGTATGGTGCTGTGTGTTAATGCGCTGGACTGCAAAGTCAGTTTGAACCACAAAGTAGGTAGTTCAAACTTACCAGTTGCTCCTTGGAAACTCTGTACAGGGTCACTGTGCATCAGAACCCACTCAACTGCACTTAATAACAACAATAACAACAACTACCCTTGCGTATGAACAATAATTCAGCATGATAACTGTAAGAAGACTCAGTAAAAACCTATGCTATGCAGATGACACAAACTTGCTTCATGAAACCAAAGAGGACTTGAAGCACTTAAAGAAGAAGCTCAAAGATGATTGTCTTCGAAAAGGATTACAACTCCATGTAAAGGAAATCAAAATCCTCTCAACCGGACCAATAAAATAATACTAAAGAGAGAACGGTTTGAAGTCATAAAAGATTTCATGTTACTTTGATCCACAATCAATGCCACTGGGAGCAGCAGTCAAGAAATCAAATGATACAATGAATTTGGCAAATCTGCTACAAAAATTTAAAGTGTTACAGAGCAAAGCTGTCACTGTGAAAATTAAGGTTCTCCTAACCTCAGACATGCTATTTTGAATTGCCTCATATGCATGTGAAAAGTGAGCAATGAATAAGGAAGACTGAGATGTAGTGATGCATCTGAATTATGATGCAACTGAATACATGGACTTTCAGAAAAATGACCAGCTCTGTCCTTTGGAATGGACACAAATACCTCTTCCAGTTAGTTGGCCACGTAACTTTTTCCCAAATATTGCATAAGTTATTGCATGCTTCCAGCACTGCAACAGTTTGTTGAAACATTATTGAAATATTTCTATTGGTATTCCATCAATTCCTGGCGTTGTTTGTCAGCGTTGCTTAAATTTTTTACTTTAATACCATCAGTTCTTGATCATATGTTACCTCTTGAAACTATTGAACATCGGTCAATTCTTTATGGTACAATGCTTGTGTATTTCTTGTACCTTCTTTTGCTGCTTCCTGTGTCATTCAATTATGTTGCCCATTTTTGTAGTTGCTAAGTGCTGTCCAGTTGGTTCTGACTCACAGCAATCCTGTGTAGTGTTTCCTAAAAGTAGCTGGTGAGCTAGAACCACTGATCTTGCAGTTCAAACCGACCTTGCCGTTCAGCCCATTAACCCACAGCAACACACCAGGATTCCCCATAGAACCCTTTTGCCCATAGAACCCTTCACTATTTCAGCCCAAGGCTTGCATATTTATGTCAGTTCTTTCTGCTTTAGAACTGCTGATTGTATTCTCGCTTGATTTTCTAACTCCAGGTCTTTGTACATTTCATTTGAATACTTTATCTTTTTGGGTTATACTTTGAAGTTTTCTGTTCAGTTCTTTACTTTGACATTTCTCCCATTCACTTTAACTAGTGTATGTTCAAGAGCAAGTTTCGATCTCTTTTTACATCCACTTTGGTCTTTTCTGACTTTTAATGGCTTTTGACTTTCCTTACATATGATGATGTCCTTGATGTGATCCTGTAACACCACTAGTCTTCAGTCATTGGTGCTCAATGTGTCAAATCTATTCTTGAGATGGTGTCTAAATACAGGTAGGATATGGTACATACTCTTTATGGTACAATGTCTGTGTATTTATTCTATCTTCTTTTGCTCAAAGAAGATAGATATACTCAAAGTCATATTTTGGTTCTCTTGGACTTGTTTTAATGTCCCTCAGCTTCAGCATGAACTTGCATATAAGCAATGAATTGATGGTCTGTCCCACAATTGGCCCCTGCTC
This sequence comes from Chrysochloris asiatica, assembly GCF_000296735.1. Taxonomy (NCBI): domain Eukaryota; kingdom Metazoa; phylum Chordata; class Mammalia; order Afrosoricida; family Chrysochloridae; genus Chrysochloris; species Chrysochloris asiatica. The sequence goes on along the minus strand of NW_006408521.1, from coordinate 6,095,116 downwards.
TTGTTTTGGATGATGATATTGATGGTTGGTGTAGTCTCTTCCCACAGGTCCAGTCAATTTTATTTTTGTGCATTCCATCTAGTGAAGACCTTGTTAATGTTGTTGAAAAAAGGTATTTACTATGAAGAAACCACTGGTCTTGAAAAATGTTACCATGTAATCCCCCAGCGACATTTCAATCACTAAGGCTGTACTTTCCAAATACCTAACCTTCCTCTTTGTTTCCAACTTTTACATTCCAATCACTAGTAATTAGCAATGCAACTTGATTGCACATTTGATCAATTTTAAGCTGAAGTAGATGATAGAATTCTTCAATTTCATCATCATTGGCTTTAGTAGTTGGTACATAAATTTGAGTAAGAGTTGTATTTACTGGTTTTCTCAGACAGCACTGTACTTCAAGATACCTTTAGAAATGTTCTTTTTGATGATGAATGTGACATCAGTCCCCTTGAATATGTCATTGCTGGCAGAGTAAACCATATGATGTTCCAAATGAAAATGGCTAATGCCTATCCATTTCAGCTCATTAATGCAAAGGATGTCAATCCGTTTCATTTCGAATGACTTGCAGTTTTACTAGTTTCAGACTTTGCACACTCCATGTTCTGACTATTAATGGATGTCTGTACATAGGCATCTTATTTTGAGTCATGTCCAATTTAGAAAATAAAACTGCCAAAAGATTAGCTCCAGCCACGTGATTAAGGTCAACTTCATGTTGAGAAGGCAGATCATTTCCAGTTGTATTTTGAAGTAATTTCATCTTCTGGCTTTATACAAGACAATGTTACACTGCTCTTCAGAAGGTTTTTAGTGGCTAATCCCCCAAAATGGATCACCTGTTAATTTTCCCGAGTGTGTTCTTAGTCAGGAAGCTCAGCTGACACCTGTCCACTGTTGGTGACCCTGTTGGTATTTGAAACACTAGTTCCATAGCTTCCTGCATTGCAGCAACATGCCAGTCATCACAGTAAAACAAACAGGATTTTACATTTAATAGATTTGTATCTGTATGTGACAAATTTTAAATTCTTTTTCTGAGTTTAAAGTTCTAACAATCTAAAGGCATAAAATGAAGAAGAAAGCCAGCACACAGTAATATCAAAAGTACTTAAAAAGTATCGTAGTGGTTAAGAGTCAGGCTGCAATTCTCAAGGCCAGCAGTTTGAATCTACCAGCCATTCTGCAGAAGAATGATGAGATTTTCTACTTCCATAAAGATTTACAGCCTCAGAAACCCTATGCAGGGTCACTAGGAGTCAGAACCAACTCCAGGGCATACCAACACCACCACATTCTATTTAATATATTCTGCATCTACTTCAACATTTGCTTGAGAAAATATTTGTGAAACCATTTTAGGAAAGGTACTCCTTTTTTTTTTTCTTAAATGTTTTATTGTGAATTAAGTGATAGTTTACATGGGAGAACATTCGTTTTACATTCATTCTATCGTATATCGTCTCATTGCCATGGTTACAATCCCCTCCATGCAATCCTTCCCCCGTAC
>NW_006408521.1:6091504-6092851 GCF_000296735.1 Chrysochloris asiatica | reverse complement strand
TGCCACACTGCTGGCCAACCAGGTCTTCACCCGGGTTCACAGAAGTCTATTGAATGTTGTAGGGCTTAGCTCACCGCTTCATTGATGTTTTTCCCTCACTTCCCCTTATCGGTGTTGAGTCCTTTTTTTTAAAGGATAACCAAAGAAATATAATTCTAAGTGTAAAAAGAACTATTACGTTACTCTATTTATTAGATTTTGTCTTATGACCTTTTCAAGCAATACATTAAAAGAATATCTAGACTATACTACAGTAGCTTTAAAATTTTATTTTTGACTATTTTGGATTATATATTTTTCAGTTATTATATTTTAGGACTGTAATTCAGCTCAAGCTAATAACAATAAAGTATAAATCAACTATCTTAAGAGTTGCAGCAATCATAAATTCAGCAGCTAACATAGACTACAATATTATGTATGTGACAGAACAACTGATTGTGGATGATTGGTTTCTACTGTTATTACTAAAGTGACAAGAAAATAAGCAATCAAAGTCACCTTTCTTCAAAAATGCATGCATGATTTCACTAAGAAACTAATAACAACTAAATAATGAGTTTGTCATACTGCAGTGACTTGTGTGTTTCTATGATTCTGGAAGCTATGCCACTGATTCTAAATTACCAGCAGGATCACCCATGGTGGACAGGTTTCAGCTGAACTTCCAAACTAAGACACACTAGGAAGAAAGAGAGATAGACTATTTTTTTAATGTTTCGCCACTGAAAACCTTATGAGTAGCAGTGAACACAGTTAAATAGCACAAAATATTGAATATTGAAGCACAATGAGTAACATCAAACTATTGTTAGAAATAGTGCCAAAAGATGACTCTCTCAAGTTGGAAGGCACTCAAAACACAAATGGGGGAGAGTTGCTTCCTCAGTGTAGAGGCTACTGTGATAACATGAACAGAGTAAGGATATCCGTACCTTTCTTTCCTGATGGGACACAACTCAAAATAAGGAGAAATAACTGTAAACATCCATTATAATTAGAACATGAAACTTACAAAGTATGAATCTAGGAAAATTGGAAGTTATCCTAAATGAAAGGGAACTTGTAAAGGTCAGTATTCTGGACATTAGCGAGCTGATAGTAATGATATTACCACATTGATTCCGACTATCACATAGCTAACTATGCAGGCAATGAAAAATTGATGAAGAATGGCATCACATTCATCACGATAAAGTACATTTCAAGATCTATCTTCATATATAATCTTGTCTGTGATAGTACAATATCCATATGCTTAAGGAAGACCAATTAATATCACCATTAAATTTATGCACTAAAGACAGTGATAAAGAAATTGAAGAATTCTACAACCTTCTTTAGAAA
>NW_006408521.1:6088174-6088958 GCF_000296735.1 Chrysochloris asiatica | reverse complement strand
CAAGGACATTAAATGTCTTATTCTATCCATTACCACTGGGTACTTCATTCTACAGCTAAAGTTTTTCTCATATTTTCTTTTAAAAAAAAAAGATGAAATTCAGTGTTGAACCACCCATTTATCCTAATTCTTAAACCCCATTCCTATTTTGCATGATATCAGAATTTTTTGTCTCACAGTTGGATGTTATTAGATATTTCCCAGTATTTGGACCACCTGCTATTGCACTCAGTTCATGTATAGAGAAATTGGATTTGTTTAAAATTCTATTTTTTTTTCTTCTGATAAATGAAAGTTAATTTGCAATATGCTTCCATATAAAAAGTACAAACACAGAAATTATCCAACTATATTTAAAATTTCTAAAAAGCATTCTAATAAACAGTTTTTAAAATTGCAATGACAAATCATAGTTGTAAGTATATAATTATGAACACAAAACTATACCCTACAGGACAAAATACAATACTAAAGTTTCAGACACTCTACAAAGTCTACAAAACCATCAAATGAAATTTCTCCTTTGACTTTAGTACTGTTTTTCATACAGGGGTCCTAATACTGAATTCCTGGCTTGTGACTAGCAGTCTGGGCTGTATATGGAATATGGTTGTCATAAATTAACAGCTACTGAATAACAATGAAACACATTCTATTTTTCTAAGGGCATGTCTTAAATAGTCTAATGTCAATCAGTTCTCTAATAATATTATGAATGTTTATGTGTATTTTTTTTTAAAAGAGGAAGACCTCCAACGAGATGGATTGGCCAGGTAGCAGCATC
>NW_006408521.1:6082837-6083849 GCF_000296735.1 Chrysochloris asiatica | reverse complement strand
TATGTTCTTTTTGACAATGAATGCAACAACATTCCTCTTCAATTTGTCATTTCCAGCATAGATTCAGCTTTAAATGTCGAAAAACAAACAAACCCACTGTCAATGAGTTGATGCCGACTCATTGTGGCCCTATATATTCCTCCCATACAGGGTTATAGTCTCATATACTTTATCACTCTCTCATGAAGAGTTGGTGGGTTTGAACTGTTAACCTTATTACTTAGCAGCCCAATGCTTAACTGACAGTGCTACCAAGGGTCCTTATAGTTTTAAGTATATAGTACCTAAGTTCTTGTTTTCATAATGTCTTCTTGGATTCTTGTAAAGTGTATCTCCTCTCCCTGTGATTGAAAACTTGATATGAACATATTTTATCATAGGTCATGTCATATTTTTAATGATTTATTTTCATGTTCGATTTGATTTTTTATCTATACATACTCTCCTTTGATTCACTCCCAGGCATTCTTCAATACCTGAAGTCATGTGGGCAAAGTAACTTATTGATTTGTTGTTGTTGTTAGGTGTCACTGAATCAGTACCAACACATAGTGACCCTGTGCACAATAGAATGAAACACTGCCTGGTCCTGTGCCAACATCACAAATGTTGCCACGATTGAGCCCATTGATACTGCCACTTTGCCAATCCATCTCGCTAGAGGTCTTCCTCTTTTTCTCTGAACCTCCACCTGACAAAACATGACATCCTTCTCAAGCAATTGTTCTCTTCTGACAATAGGTCTGAAGTATGAGAGACCATAGTTCAGCTATCCTGGCCTCCAAGGAGCACTGTGGCTGCATGTCTTCCAACAGAGATCTGTTGGTTCTTTTGGCAGCCCATGGCACTTTCAATATTCACCTCTGACACCATAACTCAAATCCATAAGTTTTTCTATGGTCTTCCTTACTCACTGTCCAGTTTTTGCATGCATATGACGTTATTGAAAATATCATGGCTTGGGTCAGGTGGACCGTAGTCAAATCAAGCTGCCTTCATTGCTTTTCACCAC
>NW_006408521.1:6081010-6081535 GCF_000296735.1 Chrysochloris asiatica | reverse complement strand
CATGTGCCCTCCCTTCCTATCAGCTGGACACTTCACTCTCTATTCCAGTCCTCTGTGGGCAAGTCACTGACTCTGGGTTCAAGAGTAGCCAGGTCCATTGCTGTCTAACCAGGCCTCCAGCCGGGTTCACAAGAGTCCATTGAGCACTGTAAGGCCCCCGTCACAGCCTCATTGCTGCTTTTCCCTTACTTCCCCCCATTGGCAATGAACACAGTCACCAATCAGAGCATGTATTCCCATTGCAGCTCAGTCCTAGAAGGAGGTTTGCCCCAAGGAGACCTGACCATCTGCCCCGACATCTCCCTGGTGAGCTGCCTGCCCATTCCCGCAGTAACCAGTCAGTCCGCCCACACTGTTTTGTATTTTTCCCATTAGTCCTTCCCTCAAGAAGTGTCTCCCATTCCTCTGCCACTCCAGGCTGGTCCACCAGTCCCCCCCAATCAGAAAACTCCCACCTCAGAAGACTGGATGCTGTTCAGGATTATGTAATGCAGAGGCTCCACAGGAAGCCTCCTTCACTGGGCA
>NW_006408521.1:6055224-6080047 GCF_000296735.1 Chrysochloris asiatica | reverse complement strand
TATTCCTCACCCCCACCCCAAGTGTCTATTTCACAATGGTAGGCAAGGGAGACCAAGATTCAAAAGACAGCCAAGCATCCTAACATTATTCCCCTTTTTTTACCCTTTCAAGCCTTGAGTCAGTCTCTGTATCTTGAAGCCCTGTTATTTCAAGATTGTGCATACATAGTCATTTATCTCTGTCCAACCTAGGCCATGTGAACCTGCCTAACTGTTCTCCCATCTGCTTGTTCTTCTTTTCACCTCCCCCATCTTGTGTATTGCCAGCTGCCCCCAGCCCCCCAGCACCCAGGTTCTCCAGTGTCTATTCCCTACCCTGTGTTCTATTTTTCCCTCCCTCTCTCCCCTCCTCTCATCCCATACATCCTGGTGATCAGCAATTATATATATAGTTTTTTTATTTTTGTTTTTTTCTCCCCTTTTGGGTGGGTTACTTTTCTTAGTGTTTTACAATAATGGTCCTATGCAGAATTTCTCCTTTTGTGACTGACTAATTTCACTCAGCATAATGTCCTTAAGGTTCATCCATGTTATGTGATAGTTTACAGCTTCCTTGCTGTTCTTCAAGGTAGCATAGTATTCCATTGTGTGTATGTACCACAGTTTGTTTACCCATTCTTCAATTGATTGAGTCTATGTTCATAAGGGACATTGGTTTATAGTTTCCTTTTTAGTGAAGTCCTTCCATGGTTTTGCTATAAGGGTTATGCTTGTTTCATAGAAAGTATTAGGGAGTTTTCCACCCCCTTCTATATTCTGGAATAATTTGAGTAGGATTGGTGACAGTTCTTCCCTGAATACGTGGTAGAACTCACTCATGAAGCTATCTTGGCCTGGACTTTTGTTGGTTGGGAGTTTCTTGATGACCTGATAAATTTCTTCTTCTTTTATGGGTTTGTTCAAGCTTTCTACTTCACTCTGAGTAAGTTTTTCTAGAAATATATCCATCTCTTCTAGGTTTCCAAATTTGTTGGAGTACAACTCTTCATAGTATTCTGTTACTATCTTTTTTATTTCGTTTGGTTCCACTGTGATGTCGCCGATGGTGTTTATAATACAAGTTATTTGTGTCCTCTCCCTCTTTTCTTTTGTTAGTTTTGCCATTGGTTTGTCAATTTTATTAAGCCTTTCAAAGAACCAGCTTCTTATCCTGTTGATTCTTACATAGTTTTTCTGTTTTCCATCTTATTTATTTCTGCTCTTATCTTTATTATTTCCTTTCTTTTGGTGAATGTAGGCTTCCTCTGCTCGTCTGCTTCTAATTGTTGGAGATGTTGTGTTAATGTGGGTTCTTTGCTCTTTTTGGATGTGCACATTTATCACAATAAATTGTCCTCTCAGCACTGCTTCCCTGCTTTCAGTGCTGGTACACTCTGTTGGCCTGGCTGTAGTCCCGCCCTCTGACTTCCTCCCGGGTGGGATGGCAGCAGAAGGAGTCCTGTGCTGATTTTCAAAAAGCAATGTTTTCCTTAATATGGTGATTTTTCCATTTGCAGTTTTGGGAAATTGAGGCTCAGACCTTTATGGTAGATTCAAAGCTCTGGTGTAGTTTCCTGAGAGCCTTGTTCCTGGGATTTCAGCCCCTCCCCCACAGAGCCTATCTGATTCTGCTCTGCTGCCTCTGCCAACCAGAAACCCCTCCACCTTTATTTTAAATCGTTTAGTGTACCCTTGTTCTCTTCTAACAACTGTTTTGTAGTCTAAGTACAGGTTTCTCATAAGCACAAATAATTGCTCTGAAATACCCAATTAACTCTTGAAATGGTTGAACATCAACCATGTCCTTTTTTAGCAGTGTCTCTGTACACTCCCTCCATCTTTTTTATTTACTTTCTGCATCATGGAATATTTTGCACATAGAATCTTTCAATATTGCAATTCAAGGTTTTCATTGTTTCTTCAGTTCTTTTAGCTTGAGAAATGCTGAGCATGTTCTTCCTTTTTGGTTTTCTAACTCTAGGTTTTTTCATATTTCAGTGTAATACTTGACTTTATCATCTTAAGCTGCCCTTTGAAGTTTTTTGTTCAGCTCTTTTAATTCTTCATTCTTACATTTGCTTTAGCATTTCCATGCTAGAGAGTAAACTTTAGACTCTCTTATGACATTCATCTTTGTCTTTTCCTTTTTTGTTGTCTTCTTAATGACCTGTTGCTTTCTTCCTGTAGGATAATCTTATTGTTATCACACTGCGCTTCTGGTCTTTGGTCATTAGTATCTAATGCATCAAATCTGTTCTTGAGATGATCTCTAACCTCAATTGCAATGCATTCGAAGTCATATTTTGGCTTTTATAGACTTGTTTTAATTTGTTTCAGCCCAAATTTGTATAAGAAATCTGTTCTATAGTTTGCTCCTGGCCTTGTTGCAGCTGATGATATTGAGTTTTTCCACCATCTCCTTCTATATATGTGGTTCATTTTGATTTCTGTGTAGTACATCTGGTGAGTTCCATGTGTATAGTTGTCTTTTACATTGTTTTTAACAGATAACTCAATGAATAACTCATTGGAGTTATAAAATTCTATCATGAGATCTCCAGCTTCATTTCTATCATCAAGGCCATATTTTCCAACTACCAATCCTTTCCAGTCTTTGCATTCCATTCTCAAAATTTTAAATACACATTGATTGCATGTTTGATAAATTTCAGACTGAAAAGGTTGGTAGAATTCTTCAATTTAATAATCTCTGACTTAAGTGGTTCCTGTGTAAATGTGAATAGCACTGGTATTAATGTGTCTTTCTTATAGTCATATGGATATTATCCTATCAAATGCAGCATTATACTTGTAGATAAATCTTGAAATGTTCTTTATGATGATGGATGTAATGCCATTCCTCTTCAATTTTTCATTCCCAGCATAATAAGCTATGTGATTATTAGACTCAAATTTAGTCCCTCTTCTCTTACTGACAAATGACATTGAGTTTTTCAATCATCTATTCCCATAAATGTAGTCAATTTGATTCTTGTATATTCCATCTGGCAAGGTCCACATGTATAGTCATCAGTTATGTTGTTTAAAAAAGGTGTTTGCAATGAATAAGTCACTGGTATTGTACAATTTTATCATGGCTCAACCAAGGCTATACTTCCTAACTATATACCCTTCCTCTTTGTTTCCAACTTTCCCATTCCAATCACCAGTAATAATGAATGCATCCTAATTGCATGCTTTATTGGCACCAGAATTAGGTAGTTGGTAGAATTCTTCTATTCATTCATCATTGGCTTTAGTAGTTTTGACAGTTAAAGTTTTGTGTCAACTTGACCAGACCAGGATTCTCAGTGGCTTGGAAGTTTGATGTAGTTCTCTTTCATGATGATATATAATGCAATGTAATCAACTCTATGATGAGGTCTGCTATGATCAACCAATCAACTAAAAGGAAGTTTCCTCAAGGAAGTGGCCTGCTTCCAATATACTGGACACTTAAGCAAAGCTTGTATGTTCTCTTCTGGGTCAGGATGTTGCATATGGATCATCTTCTGACCTCTGGTTCTTTGGACTTGAGCCAGTGGCTTGTTCTGATATCTGCTGGTCTGGAATTCATCAGAAGTCTGCCATAATACCTGCTCAACTTGTTTGCCTTCCATTTGGTCTGCCGATCTTGGTACATCTGACTCATGGACTTGGGACTCTCCTACTGCTACAACTGTGTCAGTAATTTCCTTGATAAAATCTTTGTATATATATGACTGTATTAGCTTTTTTACACAATCCATCCTAAGACAATAATTGGTATATTAACTGGTCTTTCTTGTAGATATATGGATATTATCCTAACCCAAATAGCATTGTACTTCAAGACAGATCTTAAAATGTTGTTTTTGACTATGAATGCAGAGCCATTCCTCTTTAAAAAAAAAAAAAAAAAGGCAATACAAAATAGTGTACCAGCCTCACAATTGTTAGGTTAAAGCCTATTGTTGCAGTCATTATGCTGACCCATCTCACTGGAAGGCTGCTTCTTTTTCACTAATCTTTTACTTCACCAAGTTGTTATCCATGTCCAGGAACAGGTCTCTCCTGATAAAATGTCCAAAGTACAAACTCTTACCTGAATCAGAAAACTTGAAGCATTACTGATAAAGATTAATAAGTACATCATTCAATGTAGATAGCAACTAAATATAAAGAAAACCAAATTTTTTACAACTGGGACAATAGAAAATATTATGATAAATGGAGAAAATATTTTAATTGGCAAGAAATTCATTTTACTTACATCATCAACTCTCAAGGGTCCAGCAGTCAAGAAATCAAATGATGTATTGTAACTGGCAAATATGCAGCAAAAGGCCTCTTTAAAGTTTTATAAAGCAAAGATGTCACTTTGAGGAATAAGGTGTACTTGACCCAAGCAATGATTTTTTTTCAATCACCTCTTATGAATGTGAAAGCTGTATAATAAAGAAGGAAGACCAGAGAAGAGTTGGTGTATATGAATTATGGTATTGGTGAAGAATATGGAAAATACTATGGAATGCCAGAAGAACAAACAATTCTGTGTTGTAAGAATGACAGCCAGAATGCTCCTCAGTAGCCAGGATGGTGAGATTTTGTACTTTGGACATATTGTGAGGCTGGCACACTATTTTGTTCTATTATACAACTCCACAGCATCCAGCAACTTCTCTCACTTAGCTTACTGAAATATCCTCCTGAAATACTCTCCCTGTCTCTAGGTTCTCTCTTTATCTTCAGTGACAAGTTAAACCTTTTCTTAAAAAAAGGAAACAATTGTAATGAAATTAGGTCATGAGTATGTGTGTTTGTGTCTTGTGCAAGCATTCTATGTGAATGTGTTGGTGTGTTTGTTTTGTTTTAACTTTACAAGCAAGATAAATTAGAGAAGGGCAATATATATAATGTTGCTTCAGTGTCATACAGGGCATTATATAGACCTAGTCAAGGATTATTTAATTATATAGAAGAATGTGCTTGTGTTTGTCTTTACCATTCACTGTATAGATAGATATTTACTTGTAGATTTCCATCCAATAGAGACAGGTTCCTAGCATATGATTTTGATACCATTAGGTACAGTGGCAGCAGCAATGGGCTGAAATGGACAATGACTGTGAGGTTGGTGCAGGACCGGACAGTGTTCCATTGTGCTGTGCAAGGGTCACTATGAGTCAGTTCCAACTTGATGGCAACTAACAGCAACAATAGGCTGTTAATCAGTTTTGTATTTAACACAGCAATTTTATCCTCAACTTTTTAACTCAAATGCATATATGTACCCAGTTCTTCTAAATGCTGTTGAAACCAGGTTACTTATTTCTTCCTTAGTAATTCAATAAATTAAATTGGCAGAACTGACTTTCAGTAAAATTGGGCTCAAAAAAGATAGACTTAGGAAGGCCCAGTTCATGGAAAACTTCCTAAAATGGCTCCTATTCCCTCAACTGACCCCCATGCAGCCTAGCTAAACATGGCTCTCCTGGGTCACTCTGCACAGAGACTCTCAAAGTGATACTAACATCAAAGGCTCTCCTTTGTATATTACTGACTGCCTGTCCAGATTTTTTCCCACACTACCCTTCTGCTTCCTCTATATTCCAAACACCAACTCCCCAGGTATCTCAAGTGCTTTTCCACCTTCAAATCTGTATTCACACATATTTTCTCTGCCTCAAATGACTTTTGCCCCTGAATCTGTTCCTTAAATATCTGTATTTATTTCTTCAAGACAGAGTTCAACTGTTACTTATTATATCTAAAACCATCTGTAACTCTGCTGGTGCTTTGTCAGCACTTTCCCATCAAACACCTACAAACATTTAATGAGGTTTTCTCTGTGTTAGGTGTTGTGGGACACTCTGAGAATGAAATATCAAATAAAGAATACCTGCCCATAGAGAATTTGACAACATAGTGAAAAGCATACTGGAAAGTGGGAGTGTTTATTTCTTGATTGCAACATATCAACAGTTTTATTACAACTAGATGTTTATTGCTATCCGCTAGAAGACACTGAGCTCTTTCATTCAAATATTTGACATATTGTTAGAAGAAAGTTCGATGTAGAAGCTCAGAGCAAGGATTTTGACATTAGATCATCTCAGTTCAACAACTTTCAACTGGCTAACTTGTTACTGTTGTTACGTGCCTTCGAGTCGGTTCCTGTCCACAGTAATCGTGTATAGGATTTCCTAGGAGTGGCTGGTTCAATTGAACTGCCAACCTTGCAATTCAAATTGACTACAATCCAGCGCATTAAAACACAGAGTCACACCATGACTCCAACTAGCCTTGTATAAATAGCTTATCTTCATTAGCTCTTCATTTTGCCATTTATAGATATTATTAGCTCCTCTTCTCTTCTTTTTCTTATTCTTAGCATTTGCACTCAATGATTCTTTTTAATTGGTTGATTTTTATTATAAATAATATTTAATGTTACATGATATAAAATTTACTCTATAAGCAAATGGAAGTTATTATAGCTTACAATGTGAAGATTGGAAACATCAAGATCAAATTTAAGATGTTTCTACATTAATATTTATTGATCTGCTTATAATCAACATTTCAAATTTTCATGTACTAAAACTTCATATAAAGTTTATTTTACATCTTATATAAAATATTTATATAAAGGAACTTCAAAAAGTTCATGTAAATATGGAATTAAAGGATAATAGTTTTTCCATGAAGCATTTGGAATCTCCTTGTATATTAACAAATATTTTTAAATTATATTTTTATAAGGTTATCTAATGGATGAGCAGAGTTGTACCTGCTAAATTACTACTTTCCTAGAGTGTCTGCTGTGACCAGGCTGATCATTAAATAATTTAACTGGTTTTCTATTAATTTTCAATGTGTGTGTGTGTGTATGTGTGTGTGTGTGGCAGGGGGTGGGGGTGGGGGTGGGGACCAATGTTAAACTGCTTAGACCATTGGCTTATATACAATATAAGTATAAACATGTTCTAAAGAGTTTTGGTGCTTTATAAAAAAATTCCACACAATACAGTAGAGGGATAAGAACGTGAAAAACACATGCCGTTCCAAGCAGTTGAGATGTAACAACATCAAGCGTTACAAATAGAAGCTGAAACATTGGATTTAAGTAGTCCCATGACAGACTTATTTCAGATGAAAGAGAATTGACATAGCCAAGGCAAAATAAACACACCAAATCTGTTTTCAATGTGCAATTTCAGTTTGGATAAGTGAAGTGTGTGACATAAATGTTAAATACAGTAATATAGCTCATTAGAAGTCAAATTCACAGAAAGACATAAAGCTTGCCAATATTGCTAAGAACTAAAACAAATATTTGGAAAAGGATTCTATATTCTGAAAGTTAACTACTAGTTTTATTTGTTTTGAGGATCTATAAACAATTGAAAGCTAAAGAAGGCAAAATGACCCCTATTAAATGGTTATTTTTGTATTACTAAGGAACACAAATCAAATAACATTCTCATATATCAAGCAAATTATTCAACAATAATAGGCAACCTTTACTAAGTCTTTACTGTATGCTAGTCAGAGTTTTTAAAGCTTTGTATGTACTAATGTATTAGCTCTCACAATATCCCTATCTCCATTTCACAAACAAGTGATTGTACAGATTTGCAAAAGGTCTCAAGTATTTAAGGTGTCAGCCGAATGGCACAAGGAATAAGTACCCTCCAAACAACTTAGCACAGGAAATAAGTACTCTGTTGCAAACAGAAAGGTCAGAGGTGAAAGTTTTTTAGAAGGGAGAATGGGAAAACTATCATGTACTTTTGACAAGTTACCAGGAGGAATGAATCCCTGGAGAAAGACATCATGCTTAGTTAAGCAGAGAGTCAAGGTAAAAGAAGACCCTCAACAGGATGGACGCCGTGGCTGCAATACTAGGTTCAATTATATTAACACATGAGATGAAAGCACAGGTTGGGCAGAGTTTTGCTCTGTTATACATAGAGTGGCTGTAAGTCAGAAACAACTCCATGGCACTTAGTAAAAATAATAAATCTATAACTTAATTTCAACCAGTCTAAAACTAAATCCTAAAAAAAAAGGATATTTTAATATAGAATATTTAATACAGAAAATCACAAAGAATATTAAATATACCATGGACTGCCAGTGGAACAAATAATTTTGTTGTGCTATAGGAGAGAAAAGGCCCCAAATTCAAATGTATATTACAGAGGTCCTTTTATTAAAAAATTTTAAATAGAACAAATCTTTCAGATGAGGGAGACCATCAGCAGAAGTCATAATGGTGTTTGAAAGATTTACTGTGGCCAAATTCATCGTGCCAGAGAGATAAAAAAAAAAATTTCATCACTAAATCATGATTGGAAGCAAATCAACCCATTACTGTTTCAAGTCAGATTCTGGAAGCAGGATATGGACCATAAATGTGATATGTACATTACTGCTGATTAGAAATGTTTATAGAATTGGTTTTAGGACCCTCCAATCAACTGAGTGGAATCCTGGTGTAGCGCTGCAGATTAATGTGCCAGACTGCAAAGCCATTTGAACTGCAAGGTTGGCAGTTCAAGCTCACCAACTGCTGCTTGAATACCCTATCCAGGGTCGCTATGGGTCAGAATCGACTTGATGGCACTTAACAACAACAACAATCAACTTAGTGCATGATTCATGACCATGTGGCCCTAGAACCCCAACGTCCAGTAAGAGCACACCTATTGTGTATATAAAAAGACCCCTATTATATATGTGAGAGGGAGACTGAACCTCCCTGGGCTGACTAGGGATGTGTCCTTAATTCACTTTCAAATGTATTCTGCTGAAAACAAAGATTTTTACATTGCTAGTTAGTCACCACAAAGAACTCAGTAGAGGCTGAATTTAAATTCTGAGCAAACCAAGTGCTCAGAATTTAAGGTCTAATGCAGTTGGAAGAAGCACAGCCAGACTGTAATTTAGAAATGAAGATGGTGAGACTTCATCTCAGGTACTCTGGGCATGTCATCAGGAGGAGCCATAATGGAAAAACACATTTTGCTTGGTAGAGAGTTATCAAAAATGAAGAAGATCCTTATCAAGATAGACTGACACCGTGGCTGCAACACTCCACTCAAGCATCGAAATGATTAAGAAGTGGGCAAAAGGAACATCAGTGTCTCCTTTTATTTTTATGTATTTTTTTGCTGCTATGAGTCAGAACCAACTTGAAGGCACCTAACAACAACAATATAGAAATACCCTCCTTCCACTTTCAATGAATCTTTTGTTACTCATAATGACCTTATACAGGATTTCCAAGACTGAAAATCTTTAGGACAGCAGACAGCCTCATCTTTCCCTTGAGGAGCTGCTAGAGGATTTGAACCACCAACCTTGTAGCTAGCAATCCAGTGCATATTCTACAGTAGCAACAGGGCTCCAAGAAATTAGGTTGTTTAAGCAGTGAAAAAATAGCTGAGAGAAAAACTACAATGGTCATTCCATTTGATATAGAAATAGATTCTCTTTTGTTAAACACAAAATATTAGCTTTGAACATCAGGGGCTTGAACTGTGTGGGTCCAGTTATACTCAGATTTTGAAAGAAACACCATGTGATGTGGAGTATCTCTGCATGAGCAGTCTGTCTCTGCAGTCAACTGCAGATCACAGTAAAAAAGCAGTCTTGTGGTTCTTGTATAATTTCATTGTGTCTAGTGCAACACTACAAACCTTTAATAATATCATAGGACCGATATGAAGTGTTACTACTGTTGCTGTTGTTAAGTGCCATGAAAGTCAGTTCCAACTCATAATGAGCCTGTTTCTGAGGAGTGGCTGGTGACCTTGAACCATTCATGGTGTGGTTCAAATTGACTTTGTAGTCCAGCTCATTAACCCACAGAGCCATAATAGGACTCCAGGAAATGTCACTAGTGATGCTAACAGTGCTCCCAAAAGGTATAGCAAAGTCATGACATTACAAGAAACAGGTGAATTGTAACACAGATTGCTGTCTGCAGTTGTGATTGTCTGCCATTCCAAGATAAATGAATCCAGCATAAGGACCAATGAGGAGTGGGGGGTGGGGGAGTGAAGTCATCTGTACAGCTATGCCAGCAGGCAACAACAACAACAACAACAAAAGTACACTTTTTGTGAAATAGCTGTCTATCATATGTTGAAAATGCAGCTTTTATGTGGGTACAGTATGTTACTATACTATCTGTGTGTTCATTGACTTTTTTGTTATCTGTAAGGGTTCCAGTCAACAGGAGGCTATTAGTAAGTTCTGGGGCGGTCAATAGCTATAAGACAATCTTACTGCACAGCGGGTCAGCGTCCCTATTCCCTGCGGTGTTCAAGGGTCAGCTGTATAACTTGGAAGCATGGGTTTCTTATTGAATTTTAAAGTATTACTTTTATTTTACAGGTAACATCTCAGTTCTCACTAAAGTGCTTGGTAAAATAAATGTTTTAATTATTTGCTCACACATCCAATATTCAAATCCCATGCTCCTCTTTATTAGAAAATGTTAAGATTCTCAAACTATCAGAGAAAATAGAAATTAAAAATATGTCTTCAAATATTTTGTCATTAGTTTCTTATTTTGTCTTTCCCAAATAAACAAAGAACATACGCAAACCTTGAAATACATAGAAATGTACCTATGAGTTTTAAGACACTTTATAAACACTGGAGTAATAATTAACCACGTTTATGTATATACGTTGTTGTTGTTGTTTAATGCTGTCAAGTTAGTTACAACTCACAGTGACCCTGTAAAAGGTTTCTGAGAACCAGCTGGTAAATCTGAACAGCTGACCTTGTGGTTCAAATTGACCTTTTGGTCAAGTACTTATCTTACAGTGCCACATCAGGGCTTCTTATAGGCATGATTAAAGGATCCCTGGTAGCATAGTGGGTTATGTGTTTGGCTACTAAACTGCAAGACCACCAGTTAAAATTCACCAGAAGTCTACAGGAAAAAGATGAGGTTTTTCCAAAGCCCTAAGGTGGTGGTTATGTGTCATAGAGTTGGTTCTGACTCTTAGCGACCTTGTATAGGGTTTCCAAGTTTGTAAATCTTTATGGGACCAGAAAGCCTCATCCTTCTCTCACGGAACTGCTGTTAGTTTTGAAGTGCTGATCTGAAGATTAGTAGCCCAAATTGTAACCTCTATGCTCCCAGAGCTCCTTTACAGGGTCACTAAGTTCCACAACTGACATGATGGCATACCGCCACCAGCAGACATGATTTGTCAAACTGCAACAGATTTTAAAAGACACACACACACATTTATAGCTATGAACATATAAGGAAGCCATGGAGGTACAAAGGGTGAATCATTCCGCCATTAACTAAAAGGTCAGCTATTCTAACTCATTAGTCTCTCTTCTTGAGAATAATAAGGTAGTCTGCTCTTTTTAAGAAATCCTAAAGAGCAGTTCTAGCTTGTCCTAAAGGAGTGCTATAAGTTGGCATCCGTTGGCATCCCTTCAATGGCAGTGGGTTTGGCTTGGTTTGGGGTGTATGTTAATCAAAATGGCAGTGGTTGGCACTCCTTAGAACAAAGATGTGGCAGTTTACTTCCTTACAGATTACACTCTTGGAAAATCAACTAGGCAGTTCTACTCTCTCCTGTAAGTTAGCTATGATTTGGATACAATTGAACAGCAAAAAGTATGGTATATATGCTTATTTCAAATAGAAATACAAATAAATAAAATTTTCATTTCTACATTCAAATTACAAGGAATGGAATTTGGCAATAATGGATATGCTAGTTGTATTACATATAAAATATACAAAAAGGATATCTGTTGATTCCCTGATTTTTCAAACAGATAAGAATATAAAATACAAGAAAGAGAGCAAAACTTAGATTCCTAGAGTTTAAAGAAAAAGGTGTTGCTGTTGTTAGGTGCTATCAACTTGGTTCCAACTCATAGCGTCTCTATGTGAAGTTTCTGAGGCTGTAAATCTTTGCAGGAGCTGAGAGCATCATCTTTCTTCCAAGGAGCAGCTAGTAAGCCTGAACCACTGACCTTGTGGTTCACAGTCCAGTGCTTATACTACAGAGCCACTGTGTACCAAGAAAAAGTAGTCTCAATAAATTCCTTTTCCAGAGATGAAGAAAAATTGGATCCATAAAAGGTGAAGTGATTTTCCCAGCATCCCCCAGATAGTTACTTTCAGGATCACAACAACCATAGTTTATTGTGTCAAACCCTATGCTAAAGCTACTAAGGTGTGCTTCTTCCAGATCACCGAGTCATCTGTATGAAAGTATTTAGCTCTGTTGTTCACATGATCAGTAAGCTTCCAGACCCTTTAAATAAAGACAACCACAATAATATAATCCTCAAGGGCAAGGCCAAGCACACAATTGGTTCTCAGGATGTGCTACAGAGTAATTGACAAACGTCGAAATAGAAAGAAGACTCAAAGATTGACTTTACGCATGATACAAATATCCATTTCTCCAATACCCTGAAAATGTTTATTAACAAAGAAAAAACCAATGGACCTCTCAAGTTTTAAATGACAGATTTCAGAAATCCTGACATACTTTACTAGATAACAGAAAAGTCAATTTCACAATGATTTTGAGAAAATATCTCCTATATCTCCACTAAAGAAATTATGTTTTTTAAAAAATCACATACATTTTCTCCTGTACCTAGTATAAGTTGAATCAAAAGTTTCATCATACTGATTCCAGCTATATTATAACAAATAAGGTTGACTCTGAGCCATTGATTCAACTTATTTAATATTTTAGTAACAGTCAATGGTTATTATACTATATGGAAGCTGATACATCAAATAATTATAATATTCATCACTTCGTTTAAGTGTAGTTGAAACTTATTGAGGCCTGTCTCCTAAATTTATATCCTGATTCCATCATTGTTTTCACTGTATACTTTAGGACAGTTGAGTTAATCAGCTTCTTTATAAAATTTTTATAATTGGCAAGGTAGTTAGCATATAGTAAGTACTCAATAAGTCTTAATTTATTTACATTTGATGGTGATGAAAATAAAAAGATAATTATACAGTATTATTTTATCTGAAATGTAGCATATTTGTACATATTTACATCTTTGTACAATTCTAATTACTATACATATGATGGTAAATCAAAAAGGGAGCCCTGGTGTGGTGCTGTAGGATAAGCACTGGACTGCTAACCCCATGGTTGGTGATTCAAACATATCAACCCCTCCTCACAGGGTTGCTATGAGTTGGAACTGACTTGATGGCACTTAACAACAACAGCCAATCAAAATATATTTTTAGAATCATAGAACATTTTATTAAACAAAACTATCAAAATGTGAAGACTTTGCGTTTTGATATATATTTTCTATCTATGTCTATACACTTTTAAAGCAGTGTTTCCATCTCACTAACTCATACCAGAAGAAGAGCTCTACTCTCTTGGGTTTAGACGACATCAAAATGGCAGCCCTGATGACCCCTAGGGTCACAAATCATGTTTCTTTTAAAAGTTATTTTTTTTTAAATGAAATCTCAGAGGACAAGATTATGGCTGTAAGGTAGTTGGGTAAGGTTTCCCAATAAAATTCTCACAGACAACCCCAAATACTCTCAAAGCATTGTTATAATTAGGGGGTGAAAAAACTTCTTTGGTGCAAATTTTCTGGCCTTTTCCTCAGCAA
This sequence comes from Chrysochloris asiatica, assembly GCF_000296735.1. Classification (NCBI taxonomy): domain Eukaryota; kingdom Metazoa; phylum Chordata; class Mammalia; order Afrosoricida; family Chrysochloridae; genus Chrysochloris; species Chrysochloris asiatica. Next base: position 6,066,424 of record NW_006408521.1, on the reverse strand, counting down.
TGCAGTTTCCAATTTTCTTAAAATTTCTTAATAATAAGCCCCATAGTCTTCCTGTACCATTTGAGAAAATCATTTGAGATTACCCCTTGGAATCCCAAGAAGAAATAGTCAGAACCTTCTGAGCTGACCTCTCAGCCTTGAATTTAACTGACCCAACAGATCCCTTTGGAAGCTGCTGTTTTTATTGAAATTTACACTTTGGATTTTATTGGTAAATCCGAGATCCATCTCTGATGACTATTTGTTCTATAACATCATCTTCCTCAACTTCAATCTTATTTAGAAGACTGATGAAAAGATGAGTTTTCTAAGCTAGTTGATCTTTGTGTAACACCTTTGGCACCGATCATGCTGAAAGCATTTTGAGTGAAAGATGTCCTGATAAAGTTGAAAATAGCACCTATGTGGATACTAACTCAAATAGTCTTTGCATTAACGGTCATTCTAAGGTATTCTGTATGATAAGCACTGGACTAGCAACCAAGAGCTTGGCAATTCAAACCTATAGTTGCACTTTGAAACTTTATATGGACTCAACGACACACAACAACACGGTCTTCCTACACCAATTTCTGGACTTCAAATACAGTTTCTTCATTCATTGAGATGTACAGTCTTCCCTCTTTTGACTCATTTTGATGTCTCCCTAACCTTACTTAAAACACTTGATCATTTAGAAACTGCTGTTTGATATGAGGCAGCACTCCTGCAAATCTCTAGCAAAGCTTCAATGATTTGGGAAGGTGTCAACTTGACTTTTCTTAAAAATTTGCTATTAGCCCTGACCTTAAGATCATTTTTCTCCCCCTGGCACAAAAAGTACCCTTTTTTTTTTCTTAAGACACCTAATGGACTCCTGGTGTGGAACTGTAGAATAAGCACTGGACTATGAAGCAAAAGGTTGGTAGTTCAAACCTACCAGCTGCTGTTCCTTGGAAACCCTAAACAAAGTCAATATGAGTTGCAACTGACTCAGCGACACTTAACAATAGCAGAACCAAAAGCAATTAGACTAAGGAGACCTAGCGTGGGGTGTAGGATAAACACTGGACTGCTAACTGAAAGGTCAGCAGTTCAAACCCACCAACCACTGTTTGGAAACCCTATATAGGACTGCTATGAGTCAAAACTAACTCCACAGCACTTAATGACAACAGCAATGAGATGAAGGGAGAGCTGGTGGCACTGTGGGACAAGCACTGGACTGCTCACCATAGGTCAGCAGTTATAAATCACTAGCCAATCCACAGGAGAAAGATACAGCTTTTTGTTCCTAAAGAAGTTCACAGCCTGAGAAATCCTATAGAGTGTCGCTATGATTTGGAACCGACTCAATGACACCTAAAACAACAGGACTAAGACAAGTGTACTACTGAAAGAACTTGTCTGAAGTTATTCACTGATTGCAGAGACATAGTAAAGCAATTTTCTTTGTTGTTTCAGAAACCCATGCATGCATGAAATGGAACTCTAGTAGTAAACACATTCTTATATATCCTTATAGCATTTCTACAACTCATCTTTTGGTTTGTCATACTGTGGTGGCTTACATGTTGCTATGATGCTTGACATTGGGAGGACATTATTTTCCCTGCTTAATAAGTGAAGTATTTAAGGACCTCATCCCAATTTACAGGTAGAAGAATCAGATTTCAAATGGAGGTGGTCTGATTCCATAACTCATTTTACTAACAGCAACTCATGCCACTTCATTGGCTGCCAAGAAAAGGAGACAGGCAAATCGAAATAGTCCTATCTGACTGTGTCTCTAGTTCTCTTTTGTCTGCATTCTGAAATTAACAGCTAGTCTGAGGAAATGAGAGGGTACATACTTGTTTGGTGTAGATTCAAGTTTTTCTATTTTGCAGACTCTTTTGTGGTCATCTGTAGTTATCTATTTGTGTCCACCCACTTGACGGCATTTGACAACAACAACAATCTATAAATTAATGCCGGTTGTTGTCAAGTGCCATCAAGTCGATTCTAACCCATAGTGACCCTGCATAGGGTTTTCAAGGAGCAGATGGTGAGCTTGAACCGTAGACTTTGCAGTTCAAACGGCTTTGCAGTTTGGCGCATTAACCCACAGCACCTCACAGGCCCAAAAAGTGCAATCTTGGATCCACAATGACTCTTCTTTCCCATCTTCAGCCAATCCTAAACATGTACTGAAATTGTGTTCTTCTTTCTACCTCCACATTGTCATTTATTCTCATAAACTATCATTAATCTACTTAGACACTATTACTTTTGCTCTGGTCTCTGCATAAGCCTACTTCCAGCTTGTCCCATTTAGTCTGTTCTCCATAGTACTATTTGAGTAAGCCTTCTAATCCACAATTAGGATCCTGCCATACGCCAGCTTTGCATGAACCGCATTGCTTTCACAATAATGTGAGTTTCTTTCTGGTTTAATTCCAAGTTATCCATCTAACCTATTCTTTCAGAGCTCATGTATTTAAACACGATAATACTGTGTGTTGAAAAATCTGCATTATCCCGTAAGTATTTTCTACTTCATTTGTCTGAAAACATTTCACATTTTCCCTTTCCTAACACATACTACATTCATTTCAATTCTACATTTCCTTCAGTTTTCAGCTGAAAAATTGCTTCTCTTATGAAAACTTCCTTCATCCCTTAAATACAGACTGGTCACCATTTTTTGGTGTTCCTTTTATCATTTTTGCTCACTACATTTCCTGAAATAGCACTCATTACAATATATTATATTTGTTTCAGGGTCGGTGGTTCAAGTTCACCAGTTGGTCCTCTGAAACTCTATACAGGGTCGCTATGAGTCAGAACTGACTCAATGACAATTAACAACAACAACGACATACATAGCACTTTTACTAAAAATACTAAACCCTATCCATCTGTAAAATTATTTACAACTGTAACTATGTGCTTTGTTCTCAAAATGGATCATATGTTTTAGTAATATTATGTTGTATGCAAAATCCATATTTTTGTTGTTGTTGTTAAATGTCATTGAGTAGGTTCTGACTCATAGCAACCTTATACAGGGTTTCCAAGGATCCACTGGTGGGTTTGAACCTTGACCTTATTGTTAGCAGTCCAATGCTAATTCTACAACACCATACCAGGACTCCAAGATGTGCACTAGATGATTATAAAGTGCTGAAGGACTACAAGAAAAAAAATAATAATAATAAAGGTTTACTTTGCAGATATCATCTATAATCCAAAACAAAACAAAGTAAAACTCCAAACATCAAAGTTGGTGGTTCACTCCCACCAGTAGCTCCTTGGAAGCCCTATACAGGGTTGTTATAAGGCAGAAACAGCTTGACGGCACTTAACAACAACAACTAGGGCTCTTTGTCACATAGTGGATTATGAGTGAAGTCCTGGTGTGGTGCTGTGAGTTAATGCGCTAGACTGCAAGGTCGGTTTGAGCCGCAAGGTCTGTGGTTCAAGCTCACTGACTGCTCTTCAGAAACCTTATACAGGGTTGCTGTGGGTCAGAACCGACTCAACAGTGCTTAACAACAACATAAGCAGGGCATTAGGTATATCTGCTGCACAAGAACTCTTGAAAGTGTTGAAGAGCAAAGATGCCAGCTTGAGGACTAAGGTGCACCTGGTGCAAGTCATGTTATTCTCAATAATCTCATATGCATGTAAAAGTTGGATAGTGAATAAGGAAGACTATAGAAGAATTGATGTATTTCTGTTATAGTGTTGTCGGAGAATATTGAAAGTACTACGGACGTCCAAAAGAACAAATAGATCAGTGTTGGAAGAAGTGCAGCCACAGTGCTTCTTGGAAACCAGGATGGTTTCGGACATATTGTCAGAGGGGACCAGCCACTGGAGAAGCATAGCATGTTTGGTAATGTGGAGGGTCCGAGAAAAAGAGGAAGACTCCCAAAGAGATGGATTGACAAAGTGGCAGCATCAATGGGCTCAAACGTAGTAACAACTGTGAGTCTGGACTAGGACTAAGTAGTATTTAGTTCTGTTGTGCACAGGGTCACTGAGTCAGTACTGACTGGGTAGCATCTAACAACATTTTAGTTCATCTTCTACTATTCCAGTAATATTGCAATTCCATCCACTAAAAGTTCTCTGTAATTCTCTTACTGAACAAAGGAAAAGACACCATTTCTCTTCTAACCATTTCTCTTCTAAAGAAAAAAGCATTTGACAAGGGGGTAAAAAGTTAAATTATTTAAACACTTGGTAAGAATATCCCTACACTTGTGTGTATTAGCTAAAATTCAATAGCTAGTCAGAGCTTGCAGAATCACAAATTCCTTGTATTACTGTCAAAGGAAAGGTTTCTTGACTCTTTCCTTTTAGAAATTTGGTTTAGGTGGGTGTGGAATTCTTTGATTTAAAATATCAGTGAAACAATCATAAGAAGAATGAAAGTCATTACTAAAATCAACTCTAAAAACAAGACAATGCATCCACATTCTGTTGTAAAGCACAGTACTTTTACTAGTTAGTTGATAAACCAGTGATCAGTCACCAGCAAACTGTAATTGCTTGTGCTGATAATGATACATACGAGCAAGTTTAAATGAAGTGCACTGTTAAATCCTTGCTAACGGCATTGAAGTGTTTTGGGAATTTAGGCTGGATCATCCAATGAGAAAAAAATGATTGGGTTGCTAGGAAACAATAGTCATAAAAATGATTATGTACAAATAAAAACTTATGATGGCTGTTAAAAGCTTAGCAACATCAAAGAGGTTTGAGAACAGTACTTCTAATCTTCACTTATAGACTATCTCTTTACACAATATTTCACATTTGCAACAAGAGTAAAATATCTACAATCATACTCTCTGTGCATTAATGAGCACAAAAGTTTGAGGTGAGAATAATACAGACTGGTTAAGGCTATGTGATAACTTGTCTGGGCTATGATTCTCAGTGGTTTTAGTAATGAAGTAGCCATCCTCCATTTTGTGAACTGATGTGACAATCCTCCTTTTCACATACTCTCAGTTCTCACATAATAATCGGGTCTTTGGAACCTAATCAGGCTGAGTGGGTGTAGTTGATTTACACAAAAATAAAAGTGAACTTGAAATACTGTGAAACTTGAGTACATCAGTGTACTACAGAAATCATCTTATCTAAATCAAAGACATTGAACCTAAATAAAAGGTTATTTATCACTACTACTTAAAATCCACATAATTATCTAGGAAATACATGAAGAGAAGAGAGAAGTCTCTTCAAGATAAAATGTGTCCAGTTTGCCACATATCAATCAGCCACATAGTACCAGAGCTTACCCTTTTTATAGGTGCTTCCTGAGAGTAAATATTCCTGGTTGTATTCCATTCCCATTATCATACATGACTTTAATTTCATTTAAAACAATTCAAAATGCATTACCCTACAAATCTTTCAACTTCTCTCCTCTGTGTGTGTGTCTGTGTATAGCTAAACCTACCATTTCATAATCAATGAATATTGAAATATGGAATTCTAAGTCCAGAAGATTTACATCTTAAGGATCCCACCTTGAAGTTCTCCTTTGTAGAATGAGAACTTCTCTTAATATTTAATGGCATTTTCAAAGCACCTTGCATGTTTTTGTTTTTCCCCCAAAATCAATGCATAACACTTGAAAAATTAGAAAACTATTTTCAAATGGGAAAATAGAAGCAATTAAAACTAAGTGTTTTAATTATTATTTGGTACAGAAGTTTTTCCTAAAGTTTTCTGGAACATGTAATTTTCTAGCACTTTAATATAGTAAAACAAAATCAAAATTCAGTAGTTTAGATTGCACTGAAGATAGACATTCTTATTAAGAAAAGCATATAAACATGAGAAAATGTACATCTGTAGTAAGCATTAGGGAGTACTAGAAAGCTATTTTAAGTTTTTTCTATTGGTAATGTAAAAATTGTAATAGACGTATACAAGCACTACATTTTTATAAACCTACCTCCTGTGGTACTGAAGGACAATGCACTGGACTGCATGATCAGTTTGAGCTGTAGGTTGGTAATTCAAACCCACTGGCTAGCCACTCCTTGGAAACCCTATACAGGGTCGCTATGAGTTGGAACCAACTCAACAGCACATAATAACATTTTTATAGTTGGGGAACAGCATTACTAGCAAAGAAATATGTATGTCTTTCCCATCTCTAATAATCAGTTTCTATAATTTGGTTATTAAATTCAGATTATAGTATCAGAGTTTCTGGATTTGAAAGAAGTTTATAGGTTCTCATCCACACAAAACTTGTTTCCTTATATACTAACAGAATCAAATGGTCATATAGCTGACATTAAGTTTACATTAGCAAAATAATCCTTGTAGAAAACTTTTTGCTTCACAAAAACTCTTCACTGCACAAAAACTTTTATATTGCATATTTTTCTTTAACATGTGTTCATTTCATTTCAAATTTGTCTGGCTTTATTTGGAAAAGCATTATTTTAAATTATAAGCAAATTAACTATCAATAAGAAAAATAGGTTGAGTTAATCATATTTTTATTTTAAGAAATACTGTTTATATGCAGTGAGTGTGGTGGCACTGTGGATTAAGCATCGGGCTGTAAATCGATAGGTCAGTGGTTCAAAACCACCAATTACTCCATGGGAGAAAGATGAGGCTGTCTACTCCCATGAAGATTTATAGTCCCAGAAAACCCATGGAGCAGCTCTATTGTGACTTACAGACTTGTCAGAACTGACTCAATGGCAGTGAGTGGGATCAGTTATAAAATACATTATAAAACTGCAACTAACTAAAGTACAGAAAACATATTGTCAAAATACAACAAAGACATTCATAATATGTTTTATTTATATATGTAACAAAAAGAGGCAAATAATAATAATAACTAGTTTGTTGTTGTTAAGTGCTGTCAAGCCAATGCTAACTCATAGTGACCACGTATAGGAGTTCCAAGGAGTGGCTGTTGAGTTTGAACCAGTAACTAACCTTGCGATTCAAACTGACCTTGTGGCCCAGTGCTTATCCTACATGGCCTTACCAGGACTCTACTCTAATAATTACTTTTTTTTTAAATTTCTTTATTAAGTGCTTGTGTGAAAATATATACATGCATATATCAACATTATGGAGCACTGGTAGCATAGTGGTTATGAATCAGCCTGCCAACCGCAAGGTCAGCAGTTTGAAACTGCCAGTGGTTTTGCCAGAGAAAGATGAGGCATTCTCTTCCCGTAAAGATTTACAGCCTCGGAAAGCCTGTGCAGAGTCACTATGAGTTGGAACCAACTCCACGCGACTTAAAACAACAACAATATCAACACTGGTCATTTCTGTGATTTTTATTTTATAATTCTTCAGTTTTCTGTAAGATCAAGGGTTATAAACATTATTTTAAGATATGTTGTAAGAAATATAAGATCATTTTTATTTTTGTCCAATAATTATTAATTTTTATAAAAAACATTGGTAAGTTAATAATAGCATTTCTGTAATGTTCTTAGAGTTTGATGCCTCATGGCAATTAATCTCTTAAAAAGACACTGTATATGCTATCCATTAGAACTTTAATATTAAAACACAGGAAGAATGAAACATACTATTTACGACATGACTTCAAGTCCCATATAGTAAAGGAATGATTACAAATACACTGCAGAAACAAATCCTTCCTATAAAAAACTGCTGCTTTGAAAGGAAAACTCACTTAGAATAAAGTGATTTTTGAAAATAAAATTATTCATGTTGAAACTTAAGAAAGAAAGATATGATGTCAATTAAACTTCGAATACTTTAAAAAGATATTTAAAATACTTTTTCTAACTGGCAATCTAACTTTATGTACTATTTTAGTTTTTAGGAAATTATTCCTAAGAGAGTTCTAATCAGTAACAAAATAATGTTGAAAAAAAGGGGTATAAAGTGAACTAGATATTATGAACTGATGCTATATTCTAGAGTAAGTATAAAAACATGTTCAAGAGATAGGGACTGTCAATTCAATTCAATTATAGCATTGCCTTGAACATTAGCATAATGTCCAGTAAACAGTGGATATGGCCCTAAGCTTATAATGAGTAGCTAAGTAGAGAGTGTATTTATTCAGATGCACCCCACTGACTTCCCTGTAGAAATGCATGTCATTTAACATTCACAATGACTAGAAATTGTAATATGAAAACAAACAACATATTAGGGGGAAAAAATCATCAATATACAATTCTAATAACCAGTGTAGAGACTCTGCATATAAATCTGGGGCATATTTTAACAAACAAATTTTAGTTTGTTATCAAGATATACAATATACTGTGTCCCTACTAATCCTCTCTAATTTTTCTTAGTTTTGTAAGAAAAATATGTAAAATAAATTTTAACAAAATTATTTTTTGAAAATAAAATACAAATGCTCAGTAAAACAATCTCAAAACATCAATGGAAAGAAAGCACTGTTTATTGACTACCAAAGCAATGATATATCGGGCTGTGAACCTTAAGGTCAGTGGTTTGAAACTACCAGCTGCTCCGCGGGAGAAAGATGAGGCTTTCTACTCCTGTAAAGATTTATACCCTTGGAAACCCTGTATAGGGTCGCTATGGGTCGGAACCGACTCGATGGCACTTAACAACAACAACAACAACAATGGTGCTGCAGAGTACTGATGTGGCATCATAGGATCAGCACTTTCAGTGGGTATATGGTGCTGCGGAGTACTGATGTGGCATTATAGGATAAGCACTTGACATCAACGTTGGTTTGAACTGCAAGGTCTGGGCTTCAAACTCACCAGTCACTCCTCAGAAACCCTATACAAGGTCGCTTTGAGTCAGAACCTATGCGACAGCACAAAACAACAACAACAATATAGTGCTATAGGATAAGCACTGGACTGCTAACCAAAAGGAGACTGGTTCATACCCACCAGGCATTCCTTGGAAATCCTACAGAGAATTATTATGAGTCTGAATTGACTCAATAGCACTTGACAATAACAATATGCTATATGATACAATTAACATTTAGTAAGTATAGATTTTGGAGTCTTGGTGTGGCACAGTGGGTTAATGTACCACACTTCAAAGTCAGTTTGAATTGCAAGGTCGGTGGTTCAAGCTCACGAGTTTCTCCTCAGAAACCCTGTACTGGGTCACTATGAGTCAGACCCAACTGGACGGCACTTAACAACAAGTGTACATTTTATGTAAACAGTGCTCAAAGTGCACCTATATTTAAACCACAGAACATAATCATAGTAGTTGCCATTGGCTTAAATGCATAAAAAAATATTGAGAGATTATCTCCTTGATAGGAGGTATTAAAGAGAAATTTATCAGGATTATTTCTTTATATGCTGCATTAACAATATGATGAATAAGTAGAGAATAAAGCTTATTTTATTTAAATGCCATATTTGAAATAAGCAAAATCTTTGATATACTCAACTAAGACTAGTATTTCTCTCTTCTAAAGTCAAATAGTGGTTTTCAGGTCTGTAGTGATTTCTTTATGCTGCCATAAAAAAGATGTGTGACTATGGATTCAACTGATTTGAGCATCTCAAGATGTGTAATTTCCCAAAGGCATGTCTTTATAGAATTTTTACAATACTTCTACACTCCAAATAACAGTGCATTCTTTCAAAGTTATGTAGGCTGTGGTATGTTTACAGCTAATAAATACTTAGATTTTAAAGTCGTATCTTATCTTTTATTATTTCTGCTCTTACATATATAGCCCATTTGCAGTTTCAGTGTTGGACTAGATACAACAAACATTTTCACTAATTATGAACATTTTTGCTTTTAGTTTTCCTATTCCTAAACCTTCCAATACTCGTCTGTCATATTGTCTTACTGCGGTTGTTTGTGTGTTATTGTGATGCTGGACATTTTACCACTGATAGTTCAAATACCAGCAGGGCCAGACATTGTGTACAGGCTTCAGTAGAACTTACAAAATAAGACAGACTAGGAAGAAGCTAGAAGCAGACCACTTCTGAATGGTTAGTCACTGAAATCCTCATGAACAGCAATACAACACTGTCAGATTTAGTGCTGAAAGAAGAGATGCTCAAATCACAACTGGAAAAGAGCTGCCTTGCCAAAGTAGAGCTGACCTTAATGATGTCGATGAAGTTAAGCTTTCAAGACTTTCATTTACTGGTGTGACACAGCTCAAAATGAGAATGAATAGCTGCAACCATCCTGTCTATTAATAATTGAATTTTGAAATGTGCAACACGTGAATCCAGCAAAACTGTAAGTCATCAACAATGAAATGGAACACATGAAGATCGATATCCTAGGCATGACTAAACTAAAGTGGACTCATACTAGTCATTTTGAATCAAACAATCATAAATCTTTTGGTGTCAAGAATGTCAAATTGAAGAGGAATGGCCAAAAAGAGCATTTCAAGATCTATCTTGAACTGTAATTTTGTCTGTGATAGAATAATATCCATGACCACAAGGAAGACCAGTTAATTCCATTATTATTCAAATTTATGTATCAACCACTAAAACTAACAATGAAGAAATTGAAACATTCTACCAACATATTTATTCAGAAACTGCTAAAAAATGCAACCAAGATGCATTGGTAACTTACTGGTGATTGGAATGTGAAAGTTGGAAACAAAGAAGGATCAATAGTGGAAAAATATGACCTTGCTGATAGAAATGATGCTGGAGATTCTATGACAGAATTTTGCAACACCAGTGGCTTATTCATTGCAAATACCTTCTTTCATCAACTTAAACAAATGAACCCCACCAGATGGAATATAAATTGACTGAATCTGTGGGAAGAAGCGATGGATAAACTCAATACCATTAGTCATAACAAAATACGAGGCCATCATTTGCTCATATGGAAGTTCAAGTTAAAACAACAACAACAAAAAAATTAAAACAACTCCACGTGAGCCAAATGCGATTTTGACTATATTCCATCTCAATTTAAAGACTATCTCAAGAACAATTTAGAGACTATCTCAAGATTTGATGCATTACATAGTAGTGACTGAAAACCAGAAGAACAGATGAAGATTAAAGACCACAGCCTTTGATATGGGTTGTACCTCTGCATAAAGAAAACAAAAATCCTTGTATGACATCAAGAACATCATACAAGAAAGCAAGAGGTCATTAAAAAGACAAGAAAGAAGGAAAGGACCAAAATGGATGTTAGAAGAGATTCTGAAACTTGCTCTCTAGTACACAGATGCTAAAACAAATGG
>NW_006408521.1:6052099-6053540 GCF_000296735.1 Chrysochloris asiatica | reverse complement strand
CCACACCAGGACACCAAAGAACAAATAAATCTGTGTTAAAAGAAACACAAACAGAATCTCCCCTGGGGAAGTCAGGATGTCCATGCTTTGTCTTCCGTATTTTACTAATATTGCCAGAAGGGACGAATCATTGGAGAAGGATACTATGTTTGGTAATATAGAGCATCAGATAAAAAGAGGAAGACCCCCAATAAGATAGATTGGCACAGTGGCAGCCATAATAGGTTCAAATGTAGCAATAATTTTGAGGTTGAGGCAGGCTTGGGCAGTGTTTAGTTCTTCTGTGCATAGAATTGCAATGAGTCAGTACTGACTTGACGGCACCTAACAGCAACAACATTCCTCACGTTATTGTTTTATTTTTGTTTTTGAAAATGTAAGGGTTTGCAAAGTTCTCATGCAGAAATGTCTTTTATATATCAATACATTGAAATCTTATTGCACATTTGTTTTTAAATTCATGATTACTGTTTGGAATTGTTTTATAAAACAAAACAAACCACAGGCCATCACATAAACCTTAAATTGATTTATGTTGATATGACATAAATCTCTATTTTAAATGCATAATTGGGCTATGCAATGGAAAAATTCTTGGATTTGGTCATCAGGAAGTAAGAAATATAAAGAATTGGCTGAATATGAAATTTTACATGAACAGCAAAAACATTAACAACCACTTCAAAATGTATAAAGAAAGGATTTCATTAGATTGATAATAATTTAATAATATTAATGGCCTTTTATGAAACCAAACCCATTGTTACTGGGCAAATTCCAGGTCATGGTTATTCTGTATAGGGTTTCTGAGATTGTAAATCTTTACAGGAGTAGACAGCCTCATCTTTATCCCACAGGGTGCTAATGGATTTGAACCACTGACATAGTTGCTAACAGTGTAACACCTAATCCACAGAGACGACAGAGTTCTATTTGTTTTGTTTTTTCAGTTAAGTGCCTTTAAGTCTTTTCTGATTCATAGTAACCCTTTATAGGGTTTCTGAGGCTCTTTTAAATCTTTGTAGAAACAGAAAGTCTCATCTCTCTTCTGTGGAGTAGCTGGTAGCTTGAACCATGTTCAGTGCTTATTGTATGGAGTCACCGTGTTCCATTGCTGTTATTGTTGTTAGGTGCCATTGAGTTGTTACCAACTCATAGCAACCTTATGTACAGCAGAACAAAACACTGCCCAATTCTGGGCCAACCTCACTACTGTTGCCACGCTTGAGTCCATCAGTGCTGCCACTTGGCCAATCCATCTCATTGGAGGTCTTCCTCTTTTTCTTTGACCCTCCACTTTACCAAACATGATACCCTTCTCCAGCGACTGGTCTCTGTATGTCTCATATGTACGAAGTATAAGAGACAAAGTTTGCCCATCTTGACCTCCAAGGTGCACTCTGGCTGCACTTCTTCCAAAACTGATCTATTGGTTCTTTGG
>NW_006408521.1:6035777-6051394 GCF_000296735.1 Chrysochloris asiatica | reverse complement strand
TTTTCATGATCCACACAACTGAAAGCCTTTGCATAGTCAATAAAGAACAGGTAAACATCTCTTTATTGACTATGAAAGCAGATATTCTCTGCTTTCAGCCAAGATCCATCAGACATCAGCAATGGTATGCCTCAATCCACAGCCTCTTCTGAATCCAGCTTGAACTTCTGGAAATTCTCTGTCAATGTATGCTTGCAGCCTTTTCTGTATTTCCTTTAGTAACACTTTACTCGCATGGGATATCAAACAGATTGTCCAATGATTTCCGCATTCCATTGGATCCCCTTCTTTGGAATGGGCACAAATAATGGATCTTTTCCAATCAGATGGCCAGATAGTTGTCTTTCAAATTTCTTGGCAGAGATGAGTGAGTGCCTCCTGTAAAGCCTCACTTTCTTGAAAGATTTCAATTTTCATTCCATCAGTTCCTGGTGCCTTGTTCTTTGCCAGTTCCTTCAATATACCTTGGACGTCCTCCTTCAGTATCATTGGCTCTTGATCATGTGCTACCTCTTAAAATGGCTGAACATCATCCATTTCCTTTTTTTTTCTTAAATGTTTTATTGTGAATTATGTGATAGTTTACATGGGAGACATTAGTTTTACATTCATTCTATTGTATATCGTCTCATTGCCATGGTTACAATCCCCTCCACGCAATCCTTCCCCCGTACCCCCCAGGTCTTCACCATTTCCTTTTGATATAGTGACTCTGTGTATTTCTTCCATCTTCTCTTGATGTGTCCTGCATCATTAAACAATTTGCCCAGAGAATCTTTCAATAACAAAAATCAAGGCTTGAATTTTTATCTTCATAGGAGAGATAATTCCATATTGGAAGAAAGAGTGAAACAGAATTGTATATAAAGGAAAGATGCTAAGAGAAAAAATAATATAAACCAAAATAATCATATATTGAAAGGAATTTTTAGTCCTGAAATATGTATTAATTTTTAAAGACAATGTAGATAATTTATTCTGTTGTTGTTGTTAAGTGACATCAAGTTGGTACTGACTCATAGCGACCCTATGCACAACAGAATGAAACACTGCCTGGTCCTGGGACAATGTCACAATCTTTGTTATGCTTTAGTCCATCACTGCCACCACTGTGCCAATCCATCCCATTGGGGGGTCTTCCTATTTTTCTCTGACCCTCTACTTTATCAAACACAATATCCTTCTCCAGTTACTGGTCCCTCCTGATAATAAGTCTGAAGTATGAGAGATGAAGCTCGGCCATCCTGGTTTCCAAGAAGCACTCTGGTTGTACTTCTTCAAACACAGATGTGTTTTTTCCTTTTGACAATCCATGGTACTTTCACTATTCTCCTCCAACATCATAACTAAAATGCATCAATGCTTCTATGGTCTTCCTTATACACTGTCAAACATTCACATGCATATGAGGTTATTGAAAATACCATGGCTTGGGTCAGATGCACTTTAGCCCTCAAACTGATATCTTTGCTCTTCAACAGTTTAAAGATGTCTTGTGCAGCAGTTTCGCCTAATGCAATACGTCATTTGATTTCTTGACTGTGGCTTCCATGAGTGTTTATGGTTGATCCATTCAAAATGAAGTCTTTGACAAGCTCAATTTTTCTCTATTTATATGAATGATTTTTTATTGGTCCAGTGGTGAAGACTTTCATTTTCTTTATATTGGAACACAATCTATACCAAAGGCTGTGCTCTTTGATCTTTGTCAGCAGTATTTTAAGTCCTCTTCACTTTCAGCAAGCAAGGTCACACCATCTGTGTATTACAGGTTATTAATGAGTCTTTCTTAACTTAATTTATTCCAAAGATTAGAAATAAAAGCATATATTGACTGGTGGATGGAAAAACTGTAATATAGAGATGTTATGTACTGTTGAGTCTGTTTCAACTCATGACTCTGTATAGGGTTTCTGGAGAGCAGCTGGTAGGTTTGGATCACCAACCTTGAAATTATCTGTTCTATGGTTATGCTACAGTTCCTCCCAAGGACCCTAAATCTAAATAAATCCCCATTATTCACTTCAAAACCACTAGCCTCTCTGAGGAGGAAGAAAGCTTTCTGATCCCATGAAGGCCTGTAGCCTCACAAACCCTATACGAGGCCACTGTGAGTCTGAACCAATTCAATGGCAGCAGGTATGGATTTGAGGACCACATATTCATGGTTTCCCCACTGCCCTGTCCAGATACCAGATATAAGCTGAAGGTGGGGGGTAGGGGTTAGGGTGTGAGCAAGAGATACCCTCAATTCTGACATACTGGCTACATATCTGGTGTCCTAGAGTGAGTCCCTAGATACCCCATTTATGATCCTCTGACTCAGACTACAGTTCCACCGGAAAGGCCCATAAGCCTCATTGAAAGTGCTTGTACTTACTATTACTGTTCTACTATAGGTTAAAAGATAATAATGAGTAGACAGATGGATTCAGGGCTAGGAGGGTTCTCAATGGTGAGTGCTAATATTCCAAAAAAGGACAAGTTACCCTCTCATATGCATCAATGGCTTTTACCAACAAGTAAACCAACAGGGCATCGATGCCATGAGCTTTTTATTTCATAGTCATAAAATGAAGGATTGAGTCACTCCCACCCCAGGTTAGCTAACATCACGTCATTTAGTAAAGTTTCTAGCATGGCCTGTTCCCACTCAGTAGCATAAACACTTAGGTGTAGTTTAGATGACAAGCATACCCTAAACTCTTGAAATTATAAAGTATTTGAATTATCTCTCCAAAAAATGTTTTAAAGAGACCATATTTCTTTGGGTGAAGATCTATTCCTTAGCCCACAGATAGTGAGGTAAAGGTAGACCTGAGACACATAGAAATGATCAGTTCAACATTCCTTATGTGTAATGAGTTAATAACAAGAAAACTGTAAGGCAGTACTGCATCCTATAGTGCACAAATGACAAAATGAAGTCCCTGGGAGGTTAAATGACTTTTTTGAGAACTCTCAGCTAGCATGAAGCAGTTTCCAAATATTTACTTCTTTCACAAAATCGTGTATTTTCTTTTATGACACACTTTCCATGCACAAGTCTGAGTGCATGGCCCATATTTCTTGGTAAGCCCTGAATAAAACACCAAATTCATGAAGGCATTTGAAAGAAATAAACACAATGCTTATCTGGAAGCAGAAAATCTGAGTTAATGTGGTGAAGCATGAAGTTGTGACAGACCAACTCCACATGGATTTACCTGTTCTGCAAGAATTTGTGGCCTAGAATCATAAATGTGCAAAGTGATTCAGAGGATAGTGTTTCAGTACTGGCTGGAATGAAGATTGTAAAAAACTGTAAAGTATGATTGTCAAGAGCAAGATCAAAGCTATGTTAAACAGATATATAATTATATGATATCAGAAGAATTCAACACAGAGATTCAGGGTGAAATGTATTGAATCAATAAGCAGCATCAGCAAATAATATCATAAGATAAATCAAAATAATAAGTGTTCCTGGTTATGCCTGTCATTGTATGTAAGAAGAAGTCTGAATATGAAGAAAATGATATTGGAACTATTATTAATACAATCTTTTACTCTGAAAGACAATAAACTGGAACATAAATACAAGACAGCTTTAAAAATTTTGTGAGAAAATAGAATTAAAAGATAATGGAAGTTTTCCACCAACTTTTTGAAGACCCTTTTACATGGACAGAAACAGTACTAAAGACATTCTTCCCTGCATCTGACTGCGGTTACGGGAATTTGGAAGGTGAATGTGGGAGAGAGAAAATGTCTAGAGATCATGTTACGGCCAAAAAATAAGTTTCTTTAATGGAGCTTTGAATTAATTTGAAGTTTTTCTGAAAGATGAGAACTAAATTTCAGATCTTTGTTTCAGTCTTAGTCTTACCCCTTGCCGGAATTTAGGGTTTTCTTTTTAGGAAGCTTCCATCATTGTGTCAGCTCCTAACACTTTCAATCATTTTGGGACTTTGTGTCTTAATTATTTTCCAAGATAGTGCTGCAGTTGAGAGTCTGTCAAAGTTCACACTATAGTGGTAGAAGAACAGTTCCTCAAGAGAAATTGTGTTGTCTTTACCAGAAGATGTTAAAACTTCAGGGAAGGTGATACAAACAAATAAATAAAACAAACAAAAAAACAAAGAGAAATGAAGGCTATGCTTCTGTTCTATTCAAGTTTTCCTTTCTCCCATTTTTTTTTTTTTGAAAGATACCTTTAAATTCCAAAAATGTGGGTAAGAGGATAAACTATTTATTGTTTCATTTTATTTTATTGTACCAGGTACTTCAGAAACATTTCCCAGTTAAATTCTAACATCAATCCTATCAGATAAATATTATGAATCTGTTTGAACAGATAAGGAAACTGTCATTCCAACAAGCTCAATGAGACAGTCGGTGACTAGCAGAACTGGTACCTAAGCTTGAGCCTCACCGATCCGTAAAATGTATGCTCTCTTAAAATACTATGTTAGGGTATACATGATTTTTACTATAGTCCATACTCTGTTTTCTTTCATTTCCTCCATAGTCTTCAGAAAAGACTCCTTGCTCTTTTAATGCGGAACATTAGCTTACAGTATCCAAAACTCAACAACTGATTCTAGTCTTCTGAATTGAAAACAGTCAGTGGTGATTTTTTTTTTTTTTTTTTTTTTTTTAAGAGAGGAGATTGAGAGAGAGAGAGAGAGAGAGAGGCTTCTACCATTTGAACAGAGCATAGTAAGTGGCATTTTTGCAAATTGGATGCATGACAGTACCTGTGTGAAGAAGCACTGAAGAATCCTTTTCTGAGCATCAAGCAAGGAGATTGCTTTTCCTTTGCACCCTCTCTGGGGACTCACTCAAAGACCTAATAGTGCTTTTCAACCTTTAATGCATCTGTGATGGAATTCCCTAGTTAGAGTGCTTTCGCTTGCCTTGGTAGAAACTTTAACTGTCCCCTCTGAAAATACATTTTTAAAAAATGCAGTTCACATGAAATGGAAGAATCTTCAAAGGGACCCTGGCATGCCTGAAATGGGGAACTCCCTGGTAGCAGCAATCAGGAAAGCTTACAGCAGAAGAATGAAAGGGAGCCATAAATCAGATACAAGTCACATTAACGAGTGGAGATAACAGTTGTGAAATGAAATCAATTCCTTCTCCTTAGAGGATGAAGAGAAGGTTTCTATTAATTTAGGAAAGAGTTTTAAATCAATAAAAGGTATAATAGACTCATAACCAGAAATTACATGACAGTACAGGGAATTAGTATAAATTAAAAACAAAGATAAAAAGGATACCTCTTTAGCTCAATAGTTGCTAAGTTCCATGAATCCTTATTTGATAGTTTTCATTTCATCCATAATGAACATGCCCTTAAAGCTTTTTAAAACAGCCCATCAAGCACTGAAAAGTTGTTTGTTGTAACTCAAATACTATAGAATCATAGCAAAAAAGAATGTGAATAAATAGTAATCTCTCAGGACAAATAATTTACATAGAGAACTCCAGTCCATGAGAATCATGAGACTTCATTTTGAGAAATGTTTTCTAACTGTGATAATAATTGGATGAGGCTGTAACTGGGAAGAGATTGTGAAACTCCACAATGGGAGAAGAGTTGATTTTTCTCTTACAAAGTTTGTCCAGAATACCCAGTTTTGGAACTCAACAGAAGTTATTCCTGCCAGTCATATTCATGATATACAGAATTTTTGAGTAATGAAAATTTCTAAGTTTCTCTCCACCAAAATCTTACATTTTCTTTGTTACCTTGTGAATCAAAGTACCCAATTAACTAAAATTAGGTTCCTAAAGTGAATACCCAAATTATATTGTTTGGGGATCTAATTCCTCAACCAAGCAGTTGAACTTCTTTTCCTTTGTTAAGTATTATATTGAAATAGAATCAAAATTAGATATTGAAAAAGAAGTGGGTGGAGTCAATTATATCAAATATTTGATAAAAAATAAAATGAAATTATATATTGCTACATTTTATATTGGGCTTTTCCTAGGAATACCTTTATGTTTGGCCCCTTAAAAATAAAAACAGCAAGCCACTCAGTACTTTCTATTTTTCACAAGGCTTGATATTAGCCAGTTACTAGATTTTTGCTGTGATATATTCATGAGACAATTCAAGCTGGAGTATTTCAGCTCAAAATAAATAGAACAGATGGAGATGCCATTTACCTTTTTACAGACCATGAGTTTTATAGCCATTTATTTTTCAGAAGTCCAGACCTCAGCAGGGAACATCCATATGAGTGTGTACAATTCAGTTATTCTGAAAGAAGACTGCCTGTTTGTCCATAAATTTAGTAGGGGGAAAAAAGTGTTTTGAGGCATGTCTTAGCAACCTGGAACTTGAAATAAAATTCTTTTAAATTCTTCTAGTAGTACAATGACAGTAGAACGTGGGTGAAAGATAACACTTTAAGAAGTACAGATACTTTTTATGGTTATATGAGAAAACACAGTCCCTGGAAGGTGCAAACGGTTGGCTATTGCAAGTTTGAGTGTTTGAGTTCACCCAGAGAGAGGTGCCTGGAAAGGTGAATCTGGTAACTACTTAAACAGTACATGAAAACTCTTTGGAACATGGTTCAATTTTGATGCATATGTGGTTGTCAAGAGTTGGAATCTACTTAAGAGTAACTGGTTGTTGGTATAGAAGTGAACAGGAAAAGGTAAAAACATTGACTGCCCTCTCTGCCCAGGAGACAAGCTAGCATGTTAATCAGGTTACTGAGTGGTACCAATCCTCTCTGCCTAGGAATCTAACTAGAATGTTAATCAGGTTACTGAGTAGGACCCATCCTCTGTGCCCAGGAGTCAAACTAGAATGTTAATCAGGTTACTCAATAGAACCAATCCTCTGGTTTCCCTCCTGTTTTCAAACAGGTCTGCAACCTAACCCCTCCCCGATTCTGACCCCATATAAGTCTGCACTGCCCTGTATTTGGGGCTCAGAATCCGGAGAAGCTAGCTCCTCTGAGCCAGCCTGCTTAGCAAAATCTGATACTCTACTTCACCTTTCAAAGTGGCTTCAGTTTCTTCGACAATGGATCAAACGCTGCTGTGATATCCTTGGGTCCAGGGATGCTGTGATACTATTGGGCCCAGAGTATCTGTGACAATAAAGACTATGAAAACACCGTTGTTATGTGCCAATGAGTTGGTGCCGACTCATAGTGACCCTGCACAAAGCCTCATTTTTCTCCCACAGAATAACTGGTAGTTTCAAGCCGCTGACCTTGAGGTCAGCAGCCTGATTTGTAACCACTATGCTACCAGAGATCCTTATGAAAACATAGTGACATAGTCATGATAAATAGAACTAGTAAGCCCTATCAGTATCACAGAGAACAATCCAGTTAGCAGCCTGTTCGAGGCCTTACTCGACACTAAGAACTCCATCAAGCACTGAAAGTAATTATAAACATTTCAAGGGATGTAATCAAAACCCTTAACATGATATCAAAAGATTTTCTTAATGATTGTGCAGCTTTTTTGTTTTAATCTAAAAATATCTAGAAATAGGTACATGAATACTTAAGAAAGCCAGATTAAAATATCAAAATATAAAATCCATTAATATTTGCTGTTTTATGTTATTAAAAATATTTCAAGAGAATTTGGTGTTTGGGAGTGCCACTTCCACTTTGTGATTCATAGTTAAACTCTCCACAGAGTTCAAGTCAGTTGTGACATTGTGAGTACACATTAACTACTTACATCTAAGGACAGTTTTGTGTAAAGCTTCACATAAATGTCCTTGGAGGAACAGGAGTTTCCTTTTTCCTTCTTTTCTACATTTTCTTGCCTAGAGATCAGTTTTAATGACTCCTAGTCAAGCAGTCATTGTAGACAGGGGGATGTTAGACCTTTGTCATGATGTTCCGTGGAGTCGGTTCCACTCATAGTGACCCTGCACAGTGTTTCCAAGGTTGTAAATCTTTATGGGAGCAGAAAGCCTCATCTTTCTCTGGTGGAATAGCTGGTAGTTTCAAACTGCTGACCTTAAGGTTAGCAGGCTGATTCATAACCACTACACTACCAGGGTTAGACCTTACAGACATATGAATGGTGAGCTGGGAGGGGCTGAGCTCTTGAAGACTTCAGAGAAACTTGCCTTTTATCTCCAGACTAGCTTTATGGAAAGCAGAGGGTCATTCTACTTAAGCTGCTTATAGTTTGGTATTTTCTCTTTCAGGAAGCTAAGTCTAATGTTGAACTAGACAATTTTCATAACTTATTAGACCATTAAAAGTCTTTCCATGACCACAATGACAACATTTGATTTATAAGTGTTATTTTAATATTTATAAAATGGTGTTTTTCAGTTAAAAATTTTTCAAGAAAATTATATATAATATTTTTATAGGCAATCAATCAAGTACAAGTTTATAAAAAGCTCCACATGTTAATCGAGTATGCCACCATTTAAGTCATGGTTATATGTTGTTGCTGCTGGTGGTGGTCATGTGCTGTGGAGTCAGTTCTGACTCATAGCGACCCAATATGGGAATTTCGAGGCTGTAAACCTTTACAGGAGTGGAAATCCTCATCTGTCTCCTGTGAAATGCCAGGTAGTTTTGAACTGCTAACTGTAAGATTAGCAGGCCGACTCATAACCACTACTTTACCAGAACGCCTTTAAATGTTGCTAGTAGGTAAGACACATATAAATAACCTAGGAAATGAAACTGAGATTCTAATATTTTAAATGGGCTAGAATTTTTTCTCAAAAAACAACTACGCACACACATACACGAAGTTTTTCTTACAGCATGCTAGATCAGAAACATTTTCTAATATAAACCAGTGCAATGAACATTTGAACAAAGCAGATTTATAATTGATAATTTGGGTTTTAACACAGCAACATGCTTTTCCTTGACTTTAGAAGAGTGGAACACAGAATTGTATGTTTTAATTTTTAAATAAAATACTTTGCTTCATTAAATGACTAATTAATCAAATATTCCTAAACTTTTTATACTGTTTATCTAATGAATTAATCTAATATGACTCCCACAAAGAATTATTTTTTGAAATGTAAATTTGAGTGTTCAACCAATTGAATTAAAATTTGACAGGCATTTGCATATTAAAATGTATTACTATTGCTATGTTTATTTAAAATATTACATTGTCTTTGGACCAGTAGGTTGTCAACCACAATCTTTCATTGTTTTCAAACAACAATGTTGTTGTTGTTGCTGCTAAATGCCAAGGATATTCCAACCCATTGTTGTTGTTGTTGTTAAGTGCTATTGAGTTGATTCTGACCCATAGCAACCCTAGATAGGGTTTCCGAGGAGCAGCTGGTGAGCTTGAACCACCAACCTTGCAGGTCAAATGGCTTTGCAGTCGGGCGCATTAACCCACAGCACCACACCAGGATTCCAACCTAAAGTCATCCTGTATATGGTTTCCAAGGAAAAGCTGGTGGTCTTGAACTGCCAACCTTATGGTTAGCAATCCAGTACTTACCCTACAGCTCCACACCAGGACTCTAGATAGCAATAATCCTTTCTTAATCAAGTGAATAAATCTCCCTTTTTTTTTTTTTTTGTCATCTGAAGATAATGCTAAATTTAAAAAAAAATTTGTGGGTATCTTTTATATTTATTATTATCCTTAAGACGTCTTAGATGGCTACATGATAATGACAAATGTATTCATGAATAAAATAGAGCATATGAGGGGACTTTAAAAAGTTCCTGGAAAATGGATTCAAAATGAAATTTTGTCGCACCCTTATACAAGGAGAAAAGTTATAAAAAAACTTCTTAGCCACAACAAAACACCATGAAGGAATGAGTAGCTGGACCTGGTGTTCAGAACCATAGTCTCAGGGGACATTAAGTTAAACTGAAATAACAAAAGTCCCCCCCCCACCCCACCCCCACACACACAAAATGCTCTATGTCCTGATTGGCTGAGTAGCAACTGAGCACTTAAAAGCTTGTGAATGGCCATCTAGGTGCAACTATTGGTGTCTCTGTCTGGAGAAAAGACGTCTGAATAAAATCAAAGGGAAATGGAAACTATTAGCTTCCTATTATTATAACTATTATCATCCTTCACAACCCTCAGACCAGAAGAACTTGGTGACAACTGACTACTATCACAACTGTTCTAAAGGTCCTAGAAAAATGTGGAACACAGTTTAAAATTATTTTTAATAGGCCAAATTTATTGGTCTGAAAGACTGGTAGAACCTCTGAAACTTGGCCCATAATCACCCTTTAGGCCTAGAACTGAACTCACTCCCGTGGTACACAGTTTTCAACCAAACAAGATAGGTCTGTAACATGACCAATAACACTAAGGCAGTGTGCACTCAACCATTGGCAATCAACAGGGCAACATTTAGCCAAGGATAAAACTTAGAAGGCATAAAGGATAGGAACAGAAACACTTAACATGGAAAAGTTTGGATGCAAGAACTACATTGTAGGGATTGCAATTACTGAAACTAAAGTTGTATGAATTACTGAATGAAAAACTGATTGATTTGCTTTGTAAACCACCCAATTCACAATAAAAAGTTTTTTGTTTGTTAAAGACAATGTCTTATTTTACCCTGGTATGGTGCTGTAGGATAAGAAACAATGTTTTGAATAGCAATATTGGTTTGAACTGCAAGGTCGGCAGTTCAAACTCACCAGCTGCTCTTAGGAAACCCTAAACAGGGTAACTATGAGTCAGAACTGATTCTAAGGTACTTACCAACAATATATATATATATTTCTTAGTGATTACAATATGATCTTCAGCAAAGGATGAACTTAGGGAAATACATGTACGTATGAAAGGAAAGCAACTCTCAACAATCCCTTCTTGGATGGTAAATACATCAAATTTGGAAATGGCATCAGTGAAGATATCACTTTAGAATCATCACAGAACAGACTGTAGGACTGGTTCAAAACTGAAGATTGAATTTTAACAGTTACCAGTATTGAGTGCCATGCTCTTTTTCACACTCCTTATAAAATTTGCCTGCTAGCAAAGTATTATCCCCAAGTTTGTCCAAAAATGGAAGTAACTTGCCCAAGTTCATGCAGCTAGCTACTGGTAAATTCAGGATTTAAATAGCATTTTTAAAGCTCCTAAATATTTTTTTCACATACTTTTAAAGAAATCTAACATTCAACCTAGCAACCCACATATGTGTTACAGAGATAATGTTTAAACCTGTTGCTGTTTAGTCAATTTGGACTCATGCCAATCCTATAGGATAGAGTAGAACTGCCCCCAGAAAGTACCCAAGGCTGCCACATGGTGAGCTAATGCACTGGACTGAAAAGGTTGGTTTAAACTGCAAGGCTGGAGATTCAAGCTTACCACCCACTCCTCAGAAACCCTATGCAGAGTCGCTATGAGTTGGAACTTGAAGGCACTCAACAACAGTTTATTGTGGGGTAGCTTCTTTTTTTGAACCACTCATCTTTTGGTCAGCGGCTGAGCTCTTACCTCTACGCCAACTGGGTTCTTCAAGCAGACATTTGTTGTTGTTGTAAAGTGCTTGCTGAGTCAGTTCTGACTCAGTGTCTCTATATAGGGATTATGAGGAGAAGCTGGGGGGTTTGAACTGCTTACCTTGTGGTTACCAGTCCAGTGTCTATTCTGTAACACCAGCAGATGTTTTGGAAGTAATCAGTTTTTAAAAGGTTTGCCACTGTTGTTGTTATGTGCCGTCGAGTCAGTTCCGACTCATAGCGACCCTGTACAGGGTTTCTGAGGCTGTAAATCTTTACGGGAGCAGAAAGCCTCATCTTTCTTCTACGGAGCCGCTGGTGGTTTCGAACTGTTGACCTTCAGGTTCACAGTCCAATTCGTAACCAATACACTACCAGAGCTCCTTTGCTTCTAGTAAGGGGAAAATTGCAGTGATAATTTACTTTAACTTGAACTAGTCAGAAACACAGAGAATCACCAATGAATACACTGCTAGTAACTGCTTTTTACCAGTTTAGAACCTATTCTGCTCACAGGAAAGTCTGTTTGTGAAGATTCCCAGTATCCAAATGATCTTATACAAAGAGTTAATCCTCAAAAATCCAGTTAAATAGAATATTATTAAGTTCAGGTTAAAAACAAAAATTACGTGAAAATAATTTAGTTTTTATGGAGTTTCCTGAAAAGTCAAAATTCTTGCTTTTGCTAATACTTTCTAGAATATGTTTTTAAAGTTTTCTGAGTTTCTCATTAGCAATTGCTGTGCAAACTGAACACTGAAAAAATCATTGAGAAATAGAACAAATTGAGAATCCAATTTTACATGTTTGGAAAAAATGTTGGTCAGAAATGCAAATATATCATTTTTTTTCCCCAAAAAGAAACAAAAACTGCAGTCCTGTGTGATACTGTAGTAGGATAAGCACTGAACTGCTAATGTCAAAGTCTGCAGTTCAAACCCACCAGCCGCTCCTTGGAAACCCTATAGAGCTTCACTATGATTGGAACTCACTCAATGGCATTTAACAACAATAATAAGTATAACTCATACCTTCCTTGATTATCAATCGAGAGAAGGGTTTTTAATAAGCTTTTCCCCCCTCTGAATTCCACACTTTTAATCATAGTGCCCAATCATTACTGCCCTGACTAACCCTTTCAGTGGCCTCCATGAGCCTATAGGCAAAGGGCTAATCACTGCACTTTTGATTTAAAAGTAGGATAAGAAGATAAGCCAGGAGGAATACTGAACACTTGAGGGCCAGGATCCATCTCTCATCCCTGAAAAGAACTTAACTTTAAGACAAAGCTTTCTGAAAAGACCATTAACATTGTTTGGGGTAATCAAGTCCCAGGAAGTAAGGCCTCCACAACTCAGTGGGATATAAACTGTATCCCTGGATGAAGGAGCCATTGAACTCCTACAAAAGAATTAACAATGCAGATACACTGATACCTTGAGGGGTCTAAGAGTTCTGACTCATAAAGAAAGGGCAAGGCAGTCTTTCAGAGAAGGAGTCTCCCTGCCTTCCAGATCTGTCAACAAAATGTGTATTGATTTTCACCTGTCTCTGACTCTGGCTACAGTGGCCAGTGGATGGACTTTTGTCCAGTAGAGTAATATGTCTTTTATTGTTCTTCAGTATCTACTGGTACTGGTTGATTGGTTATGTACTGTGGAGTCGGTTCTGACTCAAAGAAACCCTGTACAGGGTTTTTGAGGCTATAAATCTTTACGGGAGCAGAAAGCCTCATCCTTCTCCTGCAGAACAGCTGGTAGTTTTGAACTGCTGAGCAGGAGATTAGCAGCCTGATTTATAACCATTACGCTACCAGAGCTCCTTCTAGTTTTATTGGATATTTGAATAACAGTTATTTCTGTTTCACATTAGGAACAGGATAGCTGTAATAATAGCAAAACTATATGCAACAACTATATACTTCAAGGTGAACTCAATTCCAAAAAGTAGCTTGGTATGTCAATATTCACATTAAGACCCCCTACCATTTCTGGTACGGTGCTGTGGATCAACACTGGACTAAGAACCACAAGGTCAGCATTTCAAATCTACCAGCTGTTCCTTGGAAGCCCTATACAGGGTTGCTATGAGTCAGAATAGACTCAATGGCACTTGACGCAACAACAACAACCACACGCAGGGGAGAGAAGTGGTAAAGTGACAAGGATATTATTATCTGTTTCAGTCACGTCTTCAGGTCTCAAGAAATCATTCCCCAAATGTGTATGATTCAAAGGAAAATGTATGGACTGGTTAGAAAAGAATATGACATGATAGATAACAGAGTTTTTGGCTTTGATTTCTCACCATATTTTATTATCTGCCTAGTTCTGGTAACTGCATTTTGTTTCCTGTAGGGAAAGGAGTCTTAGAAGAGCTAAACTGTAATGTCTCCCCACTACTACCCAATCCCATGGAGACTATATTTTACAACATAATATGTTATTTTCACTGAACACAGATATGGCACATGGCACCTTAAATCTAGGCCTAGGAAAATAGGAGGCAAGGAAGAATGTGAAGTAACAGGAAATGGAAGTCCTGGTGACTCTGAATTGGTAGTTCAGTTCCTGAAGCCTGGTTTGAAATTTTGTAGACCACTGCCTTTTGTCTTTAGGGTATTTTTCATAACCAGTGGCTTTCTCCTCTACCAACCTCTCTTTCTGCTGTACCACTGTTTGTTCCTTCTGGTGATACCGACAGTATTCGGTATTTGAAGACAAATATTCCAGAATTCTCATGTCATATGCTGAAATTTCTTTTGTTATACCACAAAAAGGCTGAGAGTCAGGGGGGGAAGTGCTAATATTAATCATGGACCACCAGAAAGTCATTTTTCTCTCAATGTATTTTTCACATCCATATTAAAATAGATGCTTTTGTGCTTAAAAGCTCATCTACAAATGCAAATGCAAATATATGTGAATATGAATGATAATGTATGCAAGGAAGTATAATAGAGTAAGAAGGACATGTCTTTTGTAGCAAAGCAAATTTGAATTAAAATCCCAGCTGTGTCTTTTCTACAATAATCTCTGCATCTGTTAAAAAGGAAATCGATTTCCTTCCTTATTAGATTGTTGTGATTATTAAATGAGATAATGTTGAAATGTTTTGCATGGAATTTGGCCCATAATAAGCGCTGAATAAATAATAGTTGTTATTATAATGAACATTCTATCTAAATTGAAGAACAATATTTAGAGTTATAAGAATATAGTGTCCTGTTTGTTTGTTTTTTCCTTTGAGAACAATGCATATTAAAATCAGCTTCCTTTGTTCATTCCACAGAAAGAACAGAATGCATGTAATAGACAAATGGGAGATTTCTCTTTTCTCTTCATCATTTAAACTGTGACATCCTTGATTTCTTTCTTATATTTCAACATTTACCTGATTTCCTGCTTTCCATGCAATATTTATTACATCTAGTGAAGTCTACATTTTAAACTTTTTCTTAAATCCTTTCTACATCCAAAACTTTTCTTAAGTACTTCACATTTTTGGTTCAATCTTTAGCTTATTGTCCTACCTGGATTTGTTTCAAGAGCATACTGTCCGATCCTAATGAAAACAAATTTTTCATCTACAATTCCACTGACTGTGCTTTCTTCCTGCTAGGAAATATGCAAACATTCACCTATTATCTTAACAAAATGATTGTAAAACTCTTAACTAATGGCTGCTGCTTCAGGTAAGGACAAAACTCTGGTCTTTAAGTGAGGTACAGACACTTGATTATATTTCACAGGATTGTTCCTCACAAAGAAGATAGAAGGGAAGGATTAAACTCCATGTTTAGAAAGAAGGCTGCAGATGAGTTTTATTGAGAAAAACAGGTAGACTCTATAGATACTACCTACTGTCACTGTTTCCCCAACAAATATGTGTCAACTTCACTAGGCCATGATTCTCAATATCGTGTCGTTGTTGTTGTTGTTGTTGTTATGTGCCATGGAGTCGGTTCCAACTCATAACAACCTTGTACAGGGTTTCCGAGGCTGTAAATCTTTACAGGAGCAGAAAGCCTCATCTTTCTCCTGTGGAACAGCTGGTAGTTTCGAACTGCTGACCATGAGACTAGTAGCTGGATTCGAAACCACTGTGTAGGATAAGGTAAAAGGAGCTCTGGTAGCGTAGTGGTTACGAATCGGGCTG
>NW_006408521.1:6025709-6032882 GCF_000296735.1 Chrysochloris asiatica | reverse complement strand
GTACCGACTTGATGGCACCTATCAACAACAACCACAGCCAACATTGAGTGAAATCCTCTTCTTAGAACTGCTTCCCTAAAATTGAACTTGAAGCATTCTAAACTATGCAAGAAAAAATTTCTCTTTGTTAAAGTCATCCACTTGTGATATTTCCAATAGAGCACCACTAGACAGGTGAGACATCTGCCTAATGGATGGATATACCTTTCTCACTAATTTTAATTTGATGGGTTGTGGACTTTAGTGATGCTCTCATATTAAAATTACATTTATGAGAATCCTTTGCCATTGAGAATTTCCAATTGGTGCAGTTTTGGACAATGAATCTCAAGAGTAAAACTACTAGATGAATTTGTTTTCCTTAGAGAAGCATTATTCTTTCCTTCTCATTACGTTCTGCATTATCTTTACACCTGATATATGGTTGTGATGCTAAGCAATTTAAAAATTATTTTGGAACCATAAGACAAAGGCAACATATATGCAGCATGGCAAAGCAGAGTGAGAAGACTAAGACACTGATGATGTTTCATCCGAGTCCACTCACCACCAGACATCTTTTATCCATGAACACTAAACTTTTATTCAGTTAAGCTACTGGTTTTAGAAGTTTTCTGTACATGCATTTTAGCACCATATCAAGGGACTGTCTTAATAATTATTTTCATTTTTCAACACTGCTTAGTCATTTGCCATCGTCACAATTGTTACTATTGTGAGTCCATTGTAGCAGTCCCTGTAACAATCCATTTCCAACATCCCTTGCAATATTTTTCACCCATATCATAATATTCCACCTACACTGATCGTCTCTTTATTCTGTAAACAGACTAAACTTTTTCTTGATTTAGGACATTTGCATTAGCAATTTCATGTCTATTTAACTATTCATTTACTTATCTTAAAAAAATAGTTAGCGTATTGTTTTTCCATCTTGGCCCATCAAAATATTAGAGAACAGGAACCCAATTTGTCTTGTAGTGTTGTAGGATAAGCATTGGGTGGCAAGATCAGTTTGAACTACAAGGTCAGCAAATTTCAAACTCACCAATTGCTCCTTAACTTTAACTAACTCACTGGCACTAAACAACAACAACATACTGAGATCTGGTGGCATGATGGGTTACAAGTTTGGTTGCTAACTGCAAAGTCAGTAGTTCTAATCCACTAGCTACTCCATAGGAGAACCACCAGACTCTCTGCTCCTGTAAAGACTGACATCCTTGGAAGACCTATACAGGGGCTCTATGAGTCAGCACTGAGTGAACTGCACACAGCAGCAGTACACACCCTAATATCAATGTTTGGTATCTCTACACCCTAATAGCATATATGATGCAGAGTCTCGCGTTAGCATATACTTCTTAAATTAATGAATGGTCTCAGCTGATACTTAGTCTCAGAGTATCTCATTAAGGTAGGCATTGCTTTCCAAATTATATAAATAATGGAAGTGGGTCTAAATGCTTTCTCCATACTTAAAGTTACCTGTTAAATTGGGCTCAAGGACAATTTTCACATCACTAGATCCAGTGCTCTTCCCATCATTTATTTTTAAAACACATCATTTATCTTTTTAATATATACACATTCAGTCTCTTCAATGAAATTGTAAATTTCATCAAGTCATGAATTTTAATGTCTCCAGTTTATATGATAAAACTCAGATCAAAGCAGGTACACATTAAGCATTTGTTGTCAGTAATGATGCTCTTCTATGGGTTTATGTTTTTTACCTCCTGTCTAATATATGTAAAATGACTTTGTCTATGCTTACTATAAGGCCTACTTGTTTAGGTACCTACTGATAGTTCAAATTTACTTTTTGATAAATATGTAAATGATGTCTATGGTACTCTTCAGAAAAATGATGCTTCCTGAGCTTCTACTGGCATAGTGGATCAAAACTGAATTCTCAGGCAAGGAAATGAGAAGCAGAAGACAAGAGAACAGAGAAACAACTGCTCTCTGAAAAGCAAGGGAAAATGGGACAGTTGCTATGCTGGGCTTATTTTGAATTAAACCCACTGCCATCAAGTTGATTCCATAGTGACCCCATAGGACAAAGTAGAACTGTCCCATTGGGTTTCCAAAGTAAATATTTATGGAAGTAGACTTTCTCCTTTAGAGAATCTGAAAGGTTTAAACCATCATTCTTTTAGTTAGCAGTTGAGTCTTTAAAATCTGGGCTATTACGGCACCTCTAATATGACCCAGGAGTCCTGGTGTGGCACTGTGGGTTAATATGCTGGACAGAAAGGTCAGTTTGAACTGCTAGGTCAGTGGTTCAAACTCACCAGCTGCTCCTGGTAAACCCTCTACAGGGTAGCTATGGGTTGGAACCGACTCAATGACACTTGTCAACAACAATTGTGACCCAGGGGGCTCAACTGGGATATTTCAGGCAAAAACAGAGTTGGAGACATAGTAAAGATAATTAAAACAAAGAAAATTCTAGAAAACTGGTACTTGAAATAAGCTTGGCTCACAGAGTTATAATGAGGTGAATCTAAACCATGATATCTCTGGAACTTTTCGCCACAGGTCCAAGAGACTTGGGTATATAATCTGAATTTTATACAGTCTGTACCCTTTAAATCATCAGGCTGATAAATCTATGGTTTATGGACACTTTTGATTGAAAATGAACCCATTATCTTGATAGCTACAGAGAAATGAAGGAGAATGTGTAAAAAGCAAAACAACAAAAGGTGAACTGCCTCTTGATTATCTACCTCAACTCTTAAAAGTTTTCCTACTTCTATCCTTCTCTCCATTTCTACCATAATAAACATAGTCTAAGTCCTCATTAGCATTATCACATGAATCAAAACATCATTCGGCTAACAGGTCACTGAGTCTAGAGATCATCCTTCTCCCTGGATGAATCATCTCTAGTGTGAACTGCTTTTGCACTCTCCTGCTAACAATTCACCATAGAATCCTGATGAACCAGTCAGTCCTTGACTCTCATCCCGCCATCTTGGGCTACTCACACAGGTGTAGTTTTTCATTAATTTCAAAATATTTTAGATCACTCAGGAAACTTGTATAAATCCACGTTTGGATCACTGGTGCTGTAGGATCTGCACTGACCTGCGAACCACAACATTGGCATTTCAAACCCAACAGCTGCTCCTCCTATACAGGGTCACTATGGGTCAGAACTGACTTGATGGTACTTAGCAACAACAACAACAACAATTCACACTTCTAGAATAAGACTTGGCAAATTAATTTTTAACATTCACCCCAGGAGGTGGGAAAAATGATCATATATACAGCCATGCAGACCTGCCCAAGTGCTCTTAATGCCATGCTGTTTTATGACTAGTTGCCTACAACAATTTTTCTCTGTACTCCTTACTGTTTTGGAAAATTGCTATAAAAAAATCACAATCCTGCTCAAGTATTGCCCAAGTATTGGTTCTGAAATGGGCAATGAGAACCCTGAAGTATTAAATAAAAATACCTAGACATTGCTTCTGAAATGGGGTACTGAAGACCCTGAGGTATTAAAAAGAAGTCCCGAATGGCCATCCGGCCATCCTATAATTAGTAGCCAAACCATATCCTGAGGACTATCTGCAAAAGAATTATTCTAGGAAGGGAAGAAAAATCCATCATACTTTTTTTTTTTTTTTTTTGTCATTCAGTAACTATTTAGGGGGAATCAATGGTGAGAGAGTAAATGGCATAATATGGAAGGGTGCTTGGTATGGCCTCAATTCAAAGACCATGAGCATTCAAAGATAAAGCAAATATTAAATACAGCCATAAAAAGTCAGTTGTAATCAGCTTTGACTCGTGGTGACTCTCCTTATATATGTCAGAGCAGAACTATGCTCCACAGGGTTTTAATTTTTAAGTATTTATTGCGATAATTTACAGGGCAGATTATCAATGTTACATTTAATAAATCACATTTCTTTCTTGCAATGATTACATTCCTCTCCAAGTAACAACTGTATACTTTTGATAGCCAGGGGTAACCACCACCCAGAGAGATTAACAGCGCCCGATGGAGGTAGCTTGGCTAGAAGCACCAACAGGACTTGAATACACAAATAATAATGATTTTTGAAATCCATCTGACCCCTTCCTCAGGGACCCGACATCATACCTGAAAACCCTATAAAACTCCCCTTCCCTTTCCCTCATAAAGACAGATCTGAGAGATTTTCTACTTTCCTGTTCTCCTACATATCGATTGATAAACACTTTGCTGTTTGCTTTTTCTCCTGTCTCTGAATATTGGCTTCATCAGCGGCAAGTGATAAAGAATTATTCTTCCAGTAAGAATCCCTTTGCTAGGACTTCTTTTACTTCTCTTTCTGTTCAAACCAAACCAAGCCTGTCTTCTTGTGTATTACAACTCATGACAAGCTTATGAACTGCAGAGTAGAACTTCATCATACGACTTTCTTGACGTCAACTGTTCTCCTGCAGCAATGCTAGGTGGGTTTGAACCTGGCCTTTTGGCTAATAATCAAAGCAAACTATTTGTGCTACCTAAGGACCTTTCCTTCTTTCCACCAAGTACTTAATAAATTAGCTGTATTCATTCTGTGTTAATACTGTGCCTTTTAAATATTTCCATTAATGCCTATACCTTACTGCCTTCTTCACTGTTGTCCTCACAACTAAATTTAAATTCTTAAAGGCTGAATAAAGCAATATTTTGTTCTGCTGTACATAGGGTCATTATGAGTTGGTACTGACTCAATGACACCTAACAACAACAAGTCAAAATGCAATTTTACATATCTGGAAACATGCAAATCTTTACATAACATCAGGACAGATTTTCATCCTGTGCAAATGCATTCCCCCTCTAAATTCTATTTTCATTTGTTATGTGCTTTAGAAGATTGTTGTTGTTGATGCTAAGTGCCAGTGAGTGGGTTCTGACTCTGATTCTTTATGCAGTGTCTAAGGAGTGTCTGATGAATATGAACCGACCACATCACAGTTCAAACTAACCTTGCAGTCCAGTGCTTATCCTATACCACCACACATGTTGTTGTTGTTAATTGCCATTGAGTCATTTCTGACTCACAGCAACACTGTATAGGGTTTCCGAGGAACAGCTACTGGGTTTCAACCCATGACCTTTCATATCAAACTGACTATGTGGTTTGACTTATGGTGCTGTGTGTTAATGCATCATTTTAACCGCAAGGTCAGCAGTTCATGCTCACCACTTGTTCCTTGAAAACTCTATACAGGGTGGCTATGGATCGGAATAAACTAAATGGCACTTAACAACAACAACACTTATCCTACAGTGTTACACCAGGACTCTTGAATCACAGTCTATCATAAATGATCCTGGTGTGGCACTATAGTATAAGCACTGTACTACTAACTGCACGGTTCGCAGTTCAGACCCATCAGCCCTCCTCAGAAACCCTATCAAGAGTCGCTATGAGAGTTGCTATGAGTCCAAACCAATTTGCCAGCAATTAACAACAATTATCTTTAGTTTAACTAATAAATTATTAGCTTAAACTCTTAAACTCTGGACTCATTCTTTCACATGGAATAATTTATTTGGGAATTAAAAAAAAAAAAAAAGGCTGCTTGATGAGTTGTTGTTTTGCAGAAATAAAGATACTCATAAACAGACTTAGTTTTTCCCTTGTTCTTTTCCATAAGGAGTCCTGGAGTGGTGCTGTGGACCAGTGGTCTGGACTGGAAAGTCCTTTGAACCACAAGGTCGGTAGTTCAAGCTCACCAGCTGCTCCTTGGAAACCCTATACAAAGTCACTATGGGTCAGAACCAACTCGATGGCATTTAACAGCAACAACAACAGTTTTCTTAAACCTCCCTTTCTTTTACACTATGCCAAAGATGTGGATTTATAAATGACATGGCAGTACTTTGAAACTGAGAAAACATAGTCATATTCAAAAATAGATTATTTCAATAAAACCTTTCTTACCTCTGTTAAAGTTCTTATGCCTTTGGTCAAGAGAACTATACATATATATACCAAAGTTCCTTTTAATTCCTTTCATGCTTGTCATTTAGGCACCTTCCACTTTTAACCCAAAACACATTTTGGAAAAATTGAAAGGAAAGGGATACTTCCTGGGTTCTAAGTCAAAACCCAATTTTTCATATCTGTAAACATGCAAATCTTTATGCGACACTGGGCAGAGTTCCATCCCATGCAAATGGAATCCCTCCTCAAAATTCTATTTTCTTTTGTCATATAAATATAATTAAAATAATTTGCAACACATTTATACATACTAAAGAGAGGCAATACATGTAGTAGGTTTAAATAATTTTTGAGGAAGTACAAAATTAAATTGTGAAAATTGAACTAAAAATGGTGCATTAAAAATACAATTCTCAGTGATATGAAAAGTTTACTTTCCTCTTCAGTTGCAAGTTGCTGTCTGTTTGACTTCAGGTGATCCCATGCAGTGTTTTTCTTTTGTAATATGGTCTTTAGGGATGACAGTAATTTCTTAAAAAGCAAGTTTCTATTCTCCTTCGGCAGAATTTTTCTGACATTGTTAGATATTTCCATCTTACACTGTCCTTCTTTCATACTCTTTGCTGTGTTGAATGCAGAGCTCATGCCTCAAGTCAGAAATTATAAACAGCAATAATTTTGTAGACAATTCAAAGGAAGTGAAAATTGTAAAATGTGAATATCAAAGTCAAAGGTAGGAACAAAGATGACTAAATGTGATAGGTAAGTTTAAAACAATGGAGACAAGTATTTCTTAGACACTTATTAAAAACTTCCATGTTTTTCATAAAGTGAGAAAGTGCTGACATTTGGACTTTAAAATATGTTGGAACAATGTATCCCAAAATGCAAACTATCATTGGCCTACCTAGTGTGTAATCTCTAACATGCATCTAAAATCTTGTGGTATCTGACCATTGTTGTTGTTAAGTGCTATTGACTCACAGTGACCCTGTAGAGAGTTTTCAAGGAGCAGCTGGTAGGTTTGAACCACTAATTTTGTGTTTAGCTGTCTAGTGCTGATCCTAACAAGTGCCACACCAGCACTTGTTGCTGTTGTTGTTGTTATGTGCTGTGGAGTTGGTTCCCACTCATAGTGACCCTGCACAGGGTTTCCAAGGCTGTAAATCTTTACGGGAGCAGAAAGCCTCATCTTTCTCCCATGGAACAGCTGGTAGTTTCGAAC
>NW_006408521.1:6025158-6025609 GCF_000296735.1 Chrysochloris asiatica | reverse complement strand
TACCTGTGCTAAGGGCTCCTAGACCCAGAGACAGACTGATGCAAAGACATGGGGATATCCAAGGAATACTGGGACTTCTTGAAAGAAGATAATGACCTTCTACCAGAGCCAAGGTCATAGTTTGGCTCTCATGGCCTTTTTTCATTTTCTTGAGATTCAGTTTGAATTTGTATATGAGTAATTTATGGTTTGTTCCAGTCAGCCCCTGGTCTTGTTTTGACTGATGATATGGAGCTTTTCCATTGTCTCTTTCCATAGATGTAGTCAATTTGATTTGTATGTATCCCATCTGGTGAGGTCCATGTGTATAGTCGTCACTTATGCTGTCTAAAAAGAGGTATTTGAAATGAACAAATCATTGATTTTGCAGAATTCTATTATGCGTTCTCTAGCATCATTGCTATCACCAAGGCCGTATTTTCCAATTACTTATCTTTCCTCTTTGGTCCCA
>NW_006408521.1:6016780-6019134 GCF_000296735.1 Chrysochloris asiatica | reverse complement strand
CATAGTGACCCTGCACAGGGTTTCCAAGGCTGTAAATCTTTACGGGAGCAGAAAGCCTCATCTTTCTCCCATGGAACAGCTGGTAGTTTCGAACTGCTGTCCCTGAGGTTCGCAGCCCGATTCATAACCACTACGCTACCAGAGCTCTAGTGCCATCAAATCAGTTTAGACTTACAGCGACCCTGTATAAGGTTTACAAGGAGTGGCTGGTGGTTTTGAACTGCCGACCTTGCAGTTAACAGTCCAGAGCTTATTCTACTGTGCCACACCAGGACTCTAATATCTGGCCATTGCTTTACCCTAAATTTAATAGGTTGAAATCTGGTATCTCTGGA
The DNA here is from genome assembly GCF_000296735.1 of Chrysochloris asiatica. Classification (NCBI taxonomy): domain Eukaryota; kingdom Metazoa; phylum Chordata; class Mammalia; order Afrosoricida; family Chrysochloridae; genus Chrysochloris; species Chrysochloris asiatica. The sequence goes on along the minus strand of NW_006408521.1, from coordinate 6,018,799 downwards.
TTCAACATGAAATGAAATAAAAACACACCTGAGATATTTTTTCAACGGACTAAACAGTGTATTAATATTGCAAATCTGGATGAGGGAAACAGTTTTTGCATGTGGAGAAAACAAATGTAAAAAATATACCCAATTATTAACTCATCAGTGTTACACCATATTATCTTACAAAAGAAGGAGAAAGGAAAGCAATGAATCAAGAAAATACACAGAAGTTCCAGTTTTTATTTTAAAGCTTTGCCAGGAAAGTACATTTAGGAACAAAGAAATCTGTATAACTAAATTCAATAAATAGATTTTAAGCCCAAAATATGTTCTTTATAAACTGATCTAAAAAAAATTTAAATAAGGCAAATTAATGGTTATTTTGAACACCCACAGGCTTATCCCTAATCAGGACATAATTCTAAGCCATGCCTTTAGGATCCCTTTAATAATTACATGCCTAATAAACTACTGTTTTTCCTCATGCATATATAAAGAAAGGTACCAAATTGTTCCTTATGGGAACATTTCAGGGTATTATTGGAAACATTTGTTTTGGACTTTATTTGGAAAATATTTTAATGATCTTGCAATATTTTGAAATCCCAATATGCTCTAGATAGAGGCTAATCTCTTGCTTTTTCATTTTATAGGTCTTCTATTTAAATAAAACACACCAATTCCTCATTTACTGACATGGTTAGTTGCCAAAGATGAAGGCATTATGCAAAAAATTTACATTAAGTGAAAATCAGCATTTTGCAACCTTGGAGGATGGCCATATCAAATCACAAAATGAAGAATGACTTGTAACTTCCAAATTACATGATTACATAATTACAAAATTTTTATCATTGATACAGTAACCAAATGACATCAGCATTTAACTGCCAAACCACTACAAATCATTAGTAGCAGTTGCAGTTAGGTGCTAATGAGTCCGTATAGACTCAGCAACCCTATTCATAACAGAACGAAACCCCACCCAGTCCTGGGCCAACCTTACAACCGTTGCTATAGCTGAGCCCATTGCTGCCACCACTGTACCAATCCATCTAATTGGAGGGTCATCCTGTTTTTCTCTGACTCTGTACTTTATATAACATGATATCCTTCTCCAGGAACTGGTACCTCCTGATAATATGTCCAATGTATGAAAGGCGAAGTTTGGCCATCCTGTCTTCCAAGGAGCACTCTGGTTGTACCTCTTACAACAGTTCTGTTTGTTCCTTTGGCAGTTCGTGGTACTTTCAATATTCTCTTCCAACACCATAACTCAAATGCATCAATTCTTCCACAGTCTTCCTTACTCACTGTCCAGCTTTCACATGCATATGAGGTTATTGAAAATACCATGGCTTGGGTCAGGTGCACCTTAGTCCTCAAATTGACATCTCCGCTCTTCAACACTTTTGAAAATGTCATGTATAGCAGTTCTGCCTAATGCAATACATCATTTGATTTCTTGACTGCCGCTTCCATGAGTGTTGAGGGTTGATGCAAGTATAATGAAGTCTGTTCTCCAGACTATGACTCAGTGTTGATGTCGACTGGTGTCTAGTTGTTTCTGATCCATATTCACCCTGTATAGGGTTTTCGAGGAGAAGCTGGTGAGGTGAGCTTGAACCACTAATCTTGCAGTTCAAACTGACCTTGTAGTCCAGCGCATTGACCCACAATGTTACACCAGGACTCCAGTAAGAATCATAGCCCACCCAAGTTACACATAACCTTCACCAAAACGGTCTCTATAATTCTGGTCTTATACCTCGGAGTTTCTTACTGATACACATAGACTGACAACGCACAAAACAGTTGGATAGATTATTTAAAAAATAATTATAGTAAATACGTAATGTTAGATAATGAGAAAATTGTTAAGTGAGGAGTACCTCTACTTTTGTACTCCTGATGTGGTGCTATAATATAAGCTCCACAAGGTCGACAGTTCAAACCCACCAGCTGCTCCCCAGAAACACCATATAGGGGGACCAAGAGTTGGAAACAATTCGATGGTACTTAATAACAACAACA
>NW_006408521.1:6006904-6016280 GCF_000296735.1 Chrysochloris asiatica | reverse complement strand
ACTAGAAGAATAAACAAGTGTCTTTTGCAAAAAGTACAACGAAAATATTCCTTAGAAGTGAAGATGGGGAGACCACATCTCTTGTACTTTGTATGTTATCAAGAAGTACGAGCTCCTGGAGAAGGACATCATGCTTGGAAAATGAAGGGTCAACAAAAACGAGGAAACCCCCCAAGAAGATGGACTGACACACTGGCAGGAACAATGGGCTCAAGTGTAACAACATTTGTACGGCTGGTGCAGGACTAAGCAATGTTTCCTAGGGTCATTAGGAGTTGGAACATACTTGATGGCACCTCACAGCAATAACAACAATCTACTTCCATGCTTGTTTGGCAATTATCATTTTAACTGGTCAAAGTCACTTTCTCTCTCTGAGTCTTTGGTTCATCCTATGAAAACCTAGATAAGAGTATTACAACTCTTAGAATACTCACAAAATAATACATTTAGATGAGTACTAGTGGTTTTAGTTGTGGGAATAGTGATGTTAACAATAATAGTTGACATTTATTAGTATATACCAAGAGCATTTGGACTTGGGGTGCATTTGGACAATTGGTTTAGTACTGTAGGATCAGCACTGGACTGTAGACCACACAGTTGGCAGTTCAAAGTCACTCAGAAACCCTACGATGAAGTTTGCTATGAGTTGGAACCGACTTGATGACACTTAATAACAACAACAACCAGTGGCAGTATAGGTTTTGCTGTTATTGTTGTTGTTATGTACTGTCAAGCCAGTTCCAACCCATAGCGAACTGGTACAGGGTTTCCAAGGAACAAATGGTGAGCTTTAACCACTGACCTTTTAGTTCAAACCAACTTTCAGTCCAGCACATTAAGCCACAGTGGCATACCAGGACTCCATTATAGATATTGTTGTTGTCCTTAAGTGCCGTTGAGTTGATTCTAACCCATAGGGACCCTATATAGGGTTTCCAAACAGCAGCTGGTGAGTTTGAAGTACTGATCTTCCAGTTCAAATGACTTTGCAGTCTGACGCATTAGCCCACAGTGCCACGACAGGATTATAGGTACTAGCTCTATCTAAACCTTATAGTCATTCTCCAAGACAAAGATTGTATTTCTCATTATATAACTGGGAAAACTTGGGATAGGGAAATGTAATATTCCAAATGTAACGCAATTAAGAAATGGAAGACCTGGGATTGACCTCGCTTCAAGTTTTACTTTATTTGTTGTTGTTTGTGTTTTACTTTTCCTCACTGGGTTTCTACAGATATTTCTGAATTGTTAGGAACACAGAAATTAACATTATATTCCTTAGTAAGGTTCTCATCCAAAAAAAAAAGATAAAATGTAGTGATTCCAGAAAATATAGCTCAAATTTAATAGGATTATTAAATATTCTGGTTTTCCTAGAATGGTCCAAGTTTCTTTATTCCAGGCACAATTGTTAACAGATCTCACTTTCAGTCTCTAAACTGTCTCCAAGTAGGAATTTTACACCAGCTATTTGATAATGTTAACCCTGGACAGATAACCCTTTAGCAGAACATCAGGAGCTGAACCACAGCATCACACCCAAAATGCCCACTGCCATCAAATAGATTACAATTCACAGAGTTCCTAAAGGACATGAAGTTTCATAGTTTTTCACAAAGTTTCCAAGTCTGTAATCTTTAAGGCAGCACACAGATACATCTTTCTCCCACAGAGAGAAGCAGTTGGTTAGTTTGGACTGCCAATCTTTCAGTTAACCCACAAGTGCTACACTACTAAACCACCAAGGCTCCTGAACTACATCAGAGTCTTTTAGAAATATAGATAAAAGCTCTGTCATCTTCTGTAGATAAGTATTCTCCTATTGAGGAAAATTTTCTTTTGACCTAGGAACAGGTCAACCGATAACTATGGTTATCAAGTTACTGTGAGATCTGAATTGCCCATCATGACCCACCAACCATGAAGTTAGGTGTTTACAGAAGGTCTCTAATCCCAAATGGAATTGAATGTACTAAAGTAGATTCTGAAGACAGAGTTAATTGAATAAGTGGCCCAGATAATTATGTTCCCATTACTTTCTCTCCATCCCTTACTTTGTCTCCATCTTCATTTAGGATTTATGTGGAGTCCCTTGTGACCAGATGACAGAAGAAGAAAAAATCCTGTGCAGTTTAGAGACATTTATCATGATATAATGATTTAAATGGATATTCAGGGATCAAAAGGAACAAACTTAGAACATTGATGACACAAAGGTCAAGAAAACATTTATGTGGTTTGATTTGTATAAATGGGCACAGAGTTTTAAGGTAGTTTTGCCTAAATCAAATGTTAAAGGATAACCTCGGTAGATGAATAAGACGACTCAGTATATGTTTGTAGGTCAGCCTATTTCTTCAGTCTCTTTTGGTTTGAATTATAGGAGATCCCCAGAATATTTCTAAGAAGTTCTATGACATATTCCCAAAGGTAAAAGAAAACTACAACTAAAACAGGAAGGAATGCTAATGCCCCAAATCCTCATGAATACAGCTTTGGTTGAATATATTTGTTTTTTTGTTTTTCATACATTTGTAAAACTTTAACCAGACTTCTCATTTTTCCATTTATCTGCCAACTAACTTAAAATATGCTAATACTTGTTGTTGTTGTTTCTAAGTGCTGTCAAGCCTGTTCCAACTCATAACAATCGTGTTTTGGGTTTCTGAAGAGTGACTGGTGAGTTTGAACCACTGAGTTTAGGGTTCAAATCAACTTTGTGGTCAAGAGATTATCCTAAGGCTTTTAGCTAAGATGAGAAAGAAGCATCTCCCAAAGATAAAGTGATTTGTGTAGATGTGTATCCCCTTTTGGAGAGATATTTAATTCACATTCAATTCTACCGAAAGCAATAGAACTGTCATATTAGATGGAAACATGATTTAGGTACTGCCTTAATTGGCATATATGTTGTTGTTACGTGCTGTCGAGTTGATTATGACCCATAGTGACCCTGCATAGGGTTTCCAAGGAGCTGTTGGTGAGCTTGAACTGCCAACCTTGCAGTTCAAACGGCTTTGCAGTCTGACGCATTAACCCACAGCACCACACCAGGACTCCTTGACATATATATGGTTTTAAAAATTGACTGGTGTCAATATAAGGGATCCAGTGTTGTGGAAGTAGTTTCTGCATGTTGCTGCTGACCTACTGACTCATCTTATTAAGGTGAGGAAGCTATCAGGCTTGTAGCTTCTATGGGCTGCACTGTATCTCTTCCTTCAGCTTGTGGCAAAGGGCACCAGCTTCTTCTACAGGTCTCCTCAGGCATTATTGGTAGAAGTGAAGACAGATACAAGTTCCAATATTTGGTCTTATGAATTCCAGTCTGACCTCGTCATTAACAGTTTGTCCTTACTTTCCACTGCTTCACTCAGTCTTTCTTTATAATGCCAGCCTGGATGACCTGCTGATTTTTTAGCCTTCCATAGTTCTGTAAGGTCTGTTTCATACAAGAAATACCTTATTCCAAACCAATTATTGTGGCTTGCTTCCTAGATCAAACCCTAACTGACACACTGAGTTTGTATGGTCATCCTCCATATAATTCTCCATGTAATTTATATCAAGTGATCATATTAAATTTGAAAGGGATTCAAAAATACTTAGTCCATCAATCCTCTGCCTCAACCCCAATACATATTTGGCCTTCACTTTCTAATATAATTAATTTATATTTATAGTGCTATTGTATCCTTAAATTTACATTGTTTCTCCCTTTTTAAATAAGAATTCTTAATCCAGAGTTCTGAATATGTTTACTATGGCCCCCAAACTTCAATAAATGTAAGATAAAGAATTGTTAAGTGCCATTGAATTGGTTCCAACACATAGTGATCCTGTATAGGGTTTCCGAGGAGTAGCTGGTGAGCTTGAACCACTGACCATGCAGTTCAAACCAACATTGCAATCCAGTGCATTAATCTGCAGTACCAGATGCTTAACTGCAGTCCCTACCCCCTTAGATATATTATTTTTAAATGAATTTTAAACCTAAGAATAGCTACTAGTCACTTGTTTGAACAGATATATCATAACAAATCTAATCTTGATTTTAAAAAAGAAGTAATATCTGATCATCAAGCTCAGTAGATGAAACTCAGATATCTGTGTCATCCTTTTAATTGCACAAGATATTAACATTTGTTATTTTAAAAGTAATTTTCTTAAGTGAAGACAATCTGGCAGTCTTTCTTTCTAAGCTCCTTGCCAACCACATATGTTTATCTCCACGAGGGTGTCCAATTATCAGGTGCCATCAATTTGATTCAGACCCACAGCAACCCTATGGTCAATAGAATGCAGCACTGCCTTCCCTTGGCCATCTCACAATTGCTGTTACTTTGAGACCAATGCTGCTTACATTGCATCAGTTCATCTTGTTGGAGGCGTCTTCCTCTAATTCACTGACCCATTACCAAGCATGGTATCCTTCTCCAGGGACAGGTCTCTCCGGATAACATGTACAAAGTATGAGAGACAAAAATCTCTTTTTCTTTTTTTTTTTTTTTCCAGGCTGAATTCACTTTTATTTTTCTTTTATCAAAGCCTTTATATGGTGCCCAAGGCTGGAGCCTGGGTCTTCTGCACAGAGACTCTGGTGTGGATCTTCACAAGGTGATCAGTGAACCCCTGGTAGGGAGACTTTGTGAATACAGTCTCTTTCCAGAGGAAGACTTATTAATAACCTGAAAGATGCAGACTACTTGCTGAAAGCAAAGTAACCTTCTTCAGTAAGTACTTTAAGTCCAGAGACCACAGGAAGGGTAGCACCTCAATGCAAAGAAAACAAAAATTCTCATAACCAGTTAATAAATAACATCATGATAGATGGAGAAAGATTGAAGTTGTCAAAGACATCATTTTGCTTAGATCCACTATCAATATTCATGTAAATGAAACTGAAGAAATCAAACAATCAATTGCATTTGGCAAATCTGCTGCACAAGACCTCTTTAAAGTGTTCAAGAACAAAGATGTCAATTTAACAAATAAGGTGTACCTGACCCAAACCATGGTATTTTCAATAACGTCATAGCCATGTGAAAGTTGGACAATGAATAAGGAAGACAATAGAAAAATTGATGCTTTGAGTTATGGTGTTGGAGAAGAATATTAAAATTACTAGGGACTGCCAGAATGTTTGTTGGAAGAAGTACAGACAGAATACTTCTTAGAAGCCAGGATAGTGCGACATTTCCTCTCATACTTTAGACATATTATCAAGAAAGATCAGTCCCTGGAGAAAGACATCATGCTTGGCAGAGTGAAGGGTCAATGAAAATGATGAATCCCTCCAACAATATTGATTGGCACAGTGGCAATAGCAATGGGCGAAAGTTTAACTACAATTGTGAGGATGGTTCAGGACCGGGCAATGTTTTGTGCTGTGTGCATAAGGTCACTATGAGTTGGAACTGACTTGAGTGTACCTAACAACAACATATGCCCAAAGGAATGTGGATTTTCTATTCTATGTGTGTTTTTTTTTTTTAATTCTGAAATTCAATCAAAATGTCTTATTAAATTTAAGAATAGATAGCATATTCTTTTTCTATAGTAGTTTCTCAGATATAGATAATGAAAGCCTACCATATCCTGATATATTTTTAATCTTTACATCCTTTTAACATTTTATAGATATTTTTATTTTGTGTGTGTATATTTGGGGTATTATCACATTATTGGCATATTATATGAAACTCTATTGTCTGTATATCTCATATAAGACTGTTCTTCAAAAATGGAGTTTAAATTTCATTTTATTTCACTGATAAATGGATTTTCATAAATCAGTTTGCTCTGTCATTTTAACTTTAAACTGGAAATGTCAATTGAACTCTATTTTTCCATTTCAGGATTTGAAAACTCAAATCATGGAAAACTTATGCATTCAAAACATACCATAGTTTACTACAGAAAAGGTTTATATGATGAATGTTTACTAATATACACAAATTCTTTCTTTTAATCTCTGACACATGAGGAATATACAGCAGGGTATCAATGAAGAGTATCATCTGGTATTTCATTTTTTCCATCAATTCAAAGCATTTTATTTTATTTTGTCTAATTATATTCTTTAAAAATATATCACTCTATGAGAGGTATGTTAATGTAGCCAACTTCCATTAAAGACTTTGTTGTTGTTGTTGTTGTTAGGTGCCATCAAGTTGGTACCGACTCATAACGACCCTACACACAACAGAATGAAACACTGCCAGGTCCTGTGTCAACCTCAAAATTGTTGCTATGTTTGAGCCATTGCTGCTGCCATGGAGCCAATCCATCTCATTGGGGGTCTTCCTCTTTTTCTCCCACCCTTCACATTACCAAACTTGATGTCCTTCTCCAAGGACTGGTCCCTCCTAATAATATGTCTGAAGTATGAGAAATGAAGTTTGGCCATCCTGGCTTCCAGAGAGCATTACTTCTTCCAACATAGATTGGTTTGGCAGTGCAGTGTACTTTTTATATTATCCTTCAACACCATAACTCAAATACATAAATTCTTCTACAGTATTCCTTATTAACTGTCCAACTTTCACATGCATATGAGGTTATTGAAAGCACGATGATTTGGATAAGGCACACAATAGTACTCAAACTAACATCTTTGCTCTTGAACACTTTGAAGAGGTTTTGATCAGCAGATTTTTCCTAATGCAATACGTTTCTTGGTTTTTTCACTGTTGCTTCCATGAGTGTTGATGGACGATCGTAAGAAAATGATGTTTTGGACAACTTCAATCTATTCTCCATTTATATGATATTATTTCATGGTCCAGAAGAAAGGATTTTGTTTACTTTACATTGAGGTGCAACCCATACCAAAGGCTATACTCTTTGATCTTCATCAGTATTATAAGCCCTTTTCCCTTTCAGCAAGCAAGCAAGGTAGTATAATCTACATATTGCAGGTTGTTAATACCATTAAAGTCATGCTGTTTTTATTGTTAAGTGCCATCAAGTCAGTTCCAAATGATAGTGACCCTGTATAGCCTTTCCAAGGAGCAGCTGGAGAATTTGAATTGCCAAACTTGCAGCTCAAACTGACCTTGTGGTCCAGTGCATTATGCCACAACTCCACACAAGGACTCTGTGACTAAAGACTGGTAGCTATTAAGGAGACTATCAGATACTAAAATCTGAAACATTACCTTTTTCTAAAATACAACAGTTATTGTTGTTAGGTGCCATTGAGTCAGTACCGACTCATAGCAAGCCTATGCACAACAGAATGAAACACTGCCCGGTCCTGGGCCATGCTTAGAATTGTTGCCACACTTGAGCCCATTGTTGCTGCCACACCACTGGCCTTGTTTTGGCTGATGATATGGAGCTTTTCCACCATTCGTCTGTCAGTTTGTCGTACTGTGGTGGCTTGTGAGTTGCTGGGATTCTGGAAGCTATGCCGCTAGTATTTTAAATAGCAGCAGGGTCACCCACGGTTGAGAGGTTTCAGATGAGCTTCCTGAAGAAGACAGACTAGGAAGAAGGAGATATGAACTATGTCTGAATATTTAGTCACTGAAAACCTTATGAATACCAGAGAAACACTGTCAGACATTGTACGGGTAATAAAAGAGCCCCTTGGGTTGGAAAGCACTCAAAATACAACTGGAGAAGAGCGACCTCCTCAAAGTTGAGTTGACGGTGATGACGCAAATGGAGTAAAGTCCATGGGAATAAAGCCCTCGGGACCTTCATTTGCGGATGGGGCACAACTCAAAATGAATAGAAACAACTATAAACATCCATTAGTAAATGGAACATTCATGAAGTATGAATCTAGTAAAATTGGAAATTGTCAAAAATGAAACAGAATGCAGAAAAGATATAGACAGTGAGAAAAAGAGAGCATAAGATAAATAAAAATTAATTAAAAAGTATGAACAAAAAGCATTTTTTTTTTAGATTAAATTGGTTATTTGAAACATGATGAAATTAAACTAATGGCTTTTCTTCTAAAATTCATAATAGGTTTTACCAAGCAAATGATGTTAACTGATGAGAACTCATTCATCGTGGATCATCCTTTAAAAGACATAAAGAATCAGCATGCCAAACATTGTTCAAATAATACAAATGAAACAATCACTTTGACACTTGCTGCTTATTACTGAACAGGCATTCTTTAGAGTTATTAACTGTTCATTAGTGTTACAAAAATAGAAATAAAAACTTGGTTTATAATATTTTTCTATAAAGTTTATTCACCACAAAGAAACCTTAAACTGATTGTATGATTCTGGAGGAAGACCCAAGAGTAGCTTTTAAATGAATCACTCCTTTTTCAACTTGCTTATAACTTATAACTCTTAACCTGACTGTTGTCAATAAGAGTACTCTTACTGTAATAAACACTTTTAAGAGTCATGAACCCAGTAGAGATTATAGATGCTACGTTTCTTTCTCACTAACAATGCCTACATCTTACCTGTCCTAATCCTTGTGTATTGTAAATCCATATATATTAATCAACATTTCCACCAAAACTTGCTTTTATAAAGATAAATGTTTCATCATACTAAGTTTATATATTTATAAAGATTTTTCTGAAATGAGAACCCACTAGCTTTACATAATTTCTTTTTATTAATGAAGTTTGAGAAGAATATAACAAAAAGATCAGTGATTAATATCGATGGAAGCATACTATAAAAATTTCAGATACTCAGCATCAATTAACTATACAAAACTATCATGTTCATGTTGACCTTAGAGTTTACTGCAATAATCTGTCATCATGTGCTATTTGAGACAGTGATTCCATCAGATCAAATTGAATGAGTGAATGCATTTCCTTATAACTTTGTTTTCTTCTTATTAGAAAAGTTTTTGTTCTTTTTTTTCTCAAAAGGTAAAATATCTGAGATTAAAATACCCCTACATGCACACAAAGGTATATTTTTAAATGTGAATTACTCATAGCTAGGTCATTAAATGAGAGATGGGGAAAAGAGAATTATCTTTTATAAACTATAGGTTGCTAAGTGCAACTACTTGTTGGACAGCAATACAAACTTTACTTTTGAGTTAACATACATTCAGTGGGTATTTATCTTCCCTTCTTCAACAGCATTTGCTATCATTCATTTTGTCCACTCAACTAGCCTTCTTGCCTTTTTTTAAATCTGCCAGCTAGATTCATCCTGAAAATCTTTGAATTTGTTATTTCTCCTGTCTGTAATGTAAACTTTTGGCTACAGATGTATAACTCATGTTTTCAATCTTAATTTGGGACAGAGCTCTGCTCAAATGTTTCCTCTACAAAGACTAAGCATTTCACTTGAAATAGCGCTGCTGCTTCCCTCCTTATCCATGACTCTTCCTTATCTGGCTCTATTTTAGAGTCCTGGTTTGG
>NW_006408521.1:6003029-6006804 GCF_000296735.1 Chrysochloris asiatica | reverse complement strand
AAACATCAAGGCAAGTGGCCAGGTCCTCTCAATGCAAACCCCCTTCCAAGACTAAGACTCAACAGAAATGCAAGCTCAGATTGGTGACCACACACACATCACTGATGGGAGGAAGTGGGATAAAAGCAGCAATGAAGCGGCAAGCTAAGCCCTACAATGTTCAGTGGACTTCTGTGGACCCAGTTGGGGACCTGGTTGGCAAGCAGTGTGAGGAGATCTGGGGACTCTTGGGCCCAGAGTCAGTGGCGTAGCCAAGGAGAACTCGAGATTAGAGTGGAGCCACCGGCTGACGAGAAGAGAGGGCATGTGCACAGGAGCTCCCACACTTGCAGATGATAAACATGTAACCTGGACGGGATGACTGGATGATCAGAGCTCATCCAGGAGAAGAAAGAAGAGGGGGAATAAAATAAAATAAAATAAGAGTGAGCTGATACAATCTGATAAACTTGACCTATACCTATGGAGCAGCAACTCAAAAGAAGGAACAAATCCTTATAGTAAGAAACATTCCCACCCCCTCCACACAGAGTGGACAGAGATGGGCAACTTGGACATTGGATACTCAAATGGGGAGGAGGGGAACTACAAAGGCAAGAAGTGACTGGCTTACAAGCTTTCAAGAGTGAACCTAGTGCTAGGGAACATGGAGGAAGGTAGAATCTCCAGTGGGTACAATTCAATCTGTCTGGGCGGAGCTGATTAAAAGAAATACAGACGGGTAACTTGTGATACTGTAGTGAATAATGCTTATCAGGACGGATTGTGAGGGTTGGAAATGCAAAGGTAGACATTTTGTAACAAGGAAGGGAGTGATTAATTCTCCAGGATAGGAGCAGAGGTCTCTGGGACCATCAATGGAGAAGACCCGAGAGCGGGACCCTACCCAGAGAGACAGAGATGCCTGAGATAGAGACAGATGTAGAGTGATGAAGTGGCTGGGAACAGTGGATTTAAATAGGTCCTTTTTTCTTACACTAGATGAAACTATTCTCTCTGGAATTTGTTCTTGACCCTGGTTTATGTTCAATCCATCTAGGCTAATAAAATCAATACTACTTTGAGTTGTTTGCTTTTATATGAAGATAAGTAAAAAAGTTTTGATAAAAAAGTCATAAAAACTTATTAAACAAAAATATCAAAATGTGAAGCCATTGTTTCTTCATATAAGTTCCATTTAGTTCTCCACACTTCTGAAGCCAATGTTTATATTGCTGTATCACTGTTCACAAAACTGCACTCTTTGGTGTACACCATGCTAAAATGGCAGCTGGCATTCTAGAGGGACTTGAATATTGTGCCTTTTAAATATTGTTTGAGATTTGGGAACAAAAAGAATTTTGAATTGCTAGATCAGTTATGTTGGGTGATGGAGTAAGGTTTCCCACAGAAATCTTACAGGAAAGTCTTTGCTGCCCTCAAAGAATGAAAAGGTCATTGTCATGATGGAAAACTAACCTGCAATGAATTTTCCTGGCCATTTCCACACTGATTCAGTTTCCAATGTTCATAATAAGTCCCCACCATTGTACTCTGTCCTTTGAGAAAATGTATCAAGATTATCCTTTGTACACTGTACAAAACAGTCACCATTACCCTCTGAGCTGAGCTGTTTAGTTTGAATTTCACTGACCCAGCAGATCCCTTGGAAGCCACAGTTTGGGCTGCACCTTTTATTTAAAGGCACCCTAAAAAGAGTAAGACAAGTATCATATTGAGAGAACTTGTTTACAACTATCCCCTCATTGCACAGACATGTTTAAGCATTTCTTTGGAAGAGACTCACACATATATGAACAGGAACCCTTGAAGTAGTACTTTTTGACTTATCTTTGTTAAGTACTATATAAATATTTTCTGTTATTAATAGAAAAATGGTCATAATAACTTAAAATGAAATTAAGTGTGTGTGTGTAAGACATGATTTAATACAATACTAGCATATTTCTTTTAGACATAAGATTAAAATAATTTAAAATGAAGAAAAAATTAGCTTTTAATCCTTAAAAATATTTCACATTTCTTTAGAAATTAGGGATTATTTGTACATGAATAACATAAACATTCTGAAATTTGAAAATCAGTTGAAGGACCAGTCAGTTTTAGAGGGAGTCCCTGGGTGGTACAAATGGTTAAGCATTCAACTACAAGCTGAAACACTGGTAGTTTTTATTCTCCCAGAGATGCCTTTGAAGACAGGTCTGGCAACCTACTTTCAAAAGATTATAGGCTAGAAAACTCTAAGGAGTACAATCCTGTTCTGACACATACAGGATCCCCAAGTGTTGGAAATGACTTGTAATAACTAACCCCAATAAGTTTTATAGAGTTACATTCCCTTGTGCAAAGTTCTATGTCCTTCTGGTCTTTTTGACTTCAGGCTATTTTGTGTACTTCTCTTGTCCCCTTGGTTTACTGTTAGTCCATTCAGTCCAGCAATTCCATTAATAACACTGAGTGTTATTTAGTCAACAAAAGAGAAATGGAAGATTATAAATTAATATGAAATGGACAATTATATTCCATAAAATCTAGATAACCTGATATAGATCCCTAATGTACGAAACCTTTCTATTTACTTACCATTTCACAGCTATAGGTTCAGAAAGTTTACAGTCCCTAATCTTTTAGTAAATGGTTCTTTGGCAAAAATGAAAAGAATCGGAATACATCATTATATATGCAACTTCACCAGTAATTAGCAGGGCCAAATTGTTTTATATTACAGAAAACAGTAATCTTATAGTCACAATAATAAGATGTTTAAAATACATGAGGAATTGAACATTTTTACTTTCTACATGCAAACGCTTTTAACTATGTGGATCGTGACAAGCTATGGCTAGCACTGTGAATAATGGGTATTCCCATGAGGAACCTGTACGTAAACCATGAAGCAGTTGTTTGAACAGAACAAGGGATATTTAATGGTTTTAAATCAGGAAAGGTGTGTGCCAGGGTTGTATTCTTTCACCATACTTATTCAATCTGTTTGCTGAGCAAAAACAAAAAAATGTATTTTCTCATTATTTAGGAGGCAAGATGTCCACATTCAGGGAAACAGCTCTAGAGGAAGACATTCTTTCTTTGTGGGGTCTGGATTAAGGTCTGAAATTGGTCTGAACAAGTGGTTCTGAAGCCAGAACAAATAGCATCACATAATTATTGAAAAGAAGCCACAAACACTACCTTAGCTGGCACTCACAGGCAGTTTATTTTAAATAGTACCAGTGTAACCACTCTTGGACTCCCTCATCCCAGTAAGGCTCAATGATCTAAACAATAAAACTTAGAATCTAACATATTTCCAGAAAAAAAATGTTTTTTAAACATTTTCATTTTATTAAGCATCAATGTTCTAAGTCTGTTTCTCTGTATGTATCCTTTCTCAAATGCAATTATATATATTGTTGTTGTTGTTGCTAAGTGCTGTCAAGGGATTCCGAGGAGTGGCTGGTGACCTTGAACTGCCGACCTTGAGGTTCAAATGACTTTGTAGTCCAGCGCATTAACTCCACAATGCCACACCAGGACTCTAAAGCCTCATCTTTCTCCCATGGAACAACTGGTAGTTTAGAACAGGTGATCTTGAGGTTAGCAGCCCACTTCATAACCACTGCACTACCAGAGCTCCTTAGAAAGTTCAAGAATCATTATTTAGTGTGTGATAGATATATATACATAAGGAGCTCTGGTAGCATAGTGGTTACGAATCGGGCTGCAAACCTTAAGGTCAGCGGTTCGAAACTACCAGCCGCTCCGCGGGAGAAAGATG
>NW_006408521.1:5997268-6002929 GCF_000296735.1 Chrysochloris asiatica | reverse complement strand
TTCAGTATCATTGGCTCTTGATCATATACTACCTCTTAAAATGGTTGAACATTACCATTTCCTTTTGGTACAGTGACTGTGTATTCCTCCCATCTTCTCTTGATGCTTTCTGCATCATTCAATAATTTTCCCAGAGAACCTTTCAATAATGAAAGTTGAGGCTTGAGTTTTTTCTTCACTTCCCACAGCTTGAGAGATGCTGAGCGTGTTCTTCATTTTTGGTTTTCCGATTCCAGATCTTTGCACATCTTCTTGAGATGATCTTTGAAAATTTCTGCTCAGCTCTTGGACCTCCTCATTTCATCCATTTGCTTTAACATCTCTACACTGCAGAGCAAGTTTCAGGGTCTCTTCTAACATCCATGGGATTGTTATAATTCAGAAGCAACTTGAAGGCACTTAACAATAGCAATAGAGGAGTCCTGGTGTGGTACGATGGGATAAAGGACTGGACCACAAGGTCGCTGGTTCAAACTCACCAGTTTCCCCTCCAAAACCCTATATTGGGTTGCTATAAGTCAGAACAGACTTGACAGCATTTAGCAACAACAAGAGACATACACCTCTGCCTCATGAGCAAAGTGGTTTTGTTTGTTTACTTCCCTGTTGAATCTCCGTGCTAAAATAAGTCTTCATACAATGTCTACTGTTTGCATTTAGTGTCTTAAATCGCTAAAAAAATGAATGACAAAACAATGACTGAATTAATGAATGATTCATTGAAATACCACAACCAACAATCATGTAGAGGCATGTGTTTCTTTGTAATCTGGATGAAAGAATTGTGAGCAGGTGGTCACATTCACTTTATTTCTACTGAAGTCACTTTGTTTTAATGAAGAAAATGAAGTGGGACACTAAGAAAATCCAAGGTACTAAAAGGGTTTTAGCCTGGCCAAAGCAGAATCTAGAAACATCATGTGGCCATCCTGTCATCACAGCACAAGTTTTTCTTAAAAGTAATCACTTCCTCTTTGTTAGTATTCAAACCCTACCCAGGGACTATCACACAAAGGACTCTTACAAGAAGGACTTTTACAGTAAAGACTACTACAAGAACAAAGAAAAACAACTTTTTATGGCCACTGATAACCGCCACCTGGAGAGATTAATGGTGCCAGCTGGAGACATATTAGCAAGGACTTGGCTTTATCTTCTCAAGCTGATCTTTGAAATTTTCTGTACAGCTCTTGTACATCCTCATTTTTTCCATTTGCTTTAGCATCTCTACGCTGGAGAGCAAGTTTCAGTGTCTCTTCTGACATCCATTTTTGCCTTTTTCTTCTTTCTTGTCTTCTTAATGACTTTTTGCTTTCTTCATGTATGATGTTCTTCATGTCATCCCACAACTCTTCTGGTCTTCTGTCTTTAGTATTTAATGTATCAAATCTGTTCTTCAGATGATCTCTAAATTCAAGTGGGATATATTCAAGGTCATATTTTGGCTCTCGTAGACTTGTTTTCATTTTCTTCAGCTTCAGTTTGAATTTACATATGAGTAGTTGATGGTATGTTCCACAGTCTGTCCCTGGCCTTCTTTTCACTAATGATATGGAGCTTTTCCATCATCTCTTTCCACAGATGTAGTCATTTTGATTTATGTGTATTCCATCTGGTGAGGTCCACGTGTATAGTAGTCTCTTTATGCTGTCTAAAGAAGGTATTTGAAATGAACAAATCATTGGTTTTACAGAATTCTATCATGTGATCTCCAGCATCATTTCTATCACCAAGGCCATATTTTCCATCTACTGATCCTTCCTCTTTGTTCCCAACCTTTGCATTCCCATCACCAGTAATGATTAATACATCTTAATTGCATGTTTGATCAATTTCTGATTGAAGAATTTGGTAGAATTCTTCTATTTCATTCTTACTGGCTTTAGTGGTTGGTGTGTAATTTGAATAACAGTGGTATTAACTGGGCTTCCCTCTAGGTGCAGGAATATTATCCCATCACAGACAGCGTTGTACCTCATGACTGATCTGGATATGTTCTTTTTGACAATGAGTGCAATACCATTCCTCTTCAATTTATCATTGCTGGCATAGTAAACCATGTGGTTGTGAGATTCAAAATGGCCAATACCAGTTCATTTCAGCTCACTAATGCCTAAGATATCAATGTTTATGCATTCCATTTCATTTTTTACAACTTCCAATTTTCCCAGATTCATACTTTGTACATTCTGTGTTCTGATTTTCAGTGGATGTTTATAGCTGTTTCTCTTCATTTTGAACTGTGCCCCATCATCACATGAAGGTCCCACAGGCTTTTCTCCCATGGGCTTTACCCCATTCACATCATCACAGTCAACTCTACTCTGAGGATAGCCCATGGCAATTTCCTGTATATTTTAGTATTAATTAAGATAATACTTTTTATTTATTCTAAATAATAAGTATGTCAGTGTCCTGATGTGACACTGTAGGGTAATCACTAGACTGAAAAGTCAGTTTGAGCCACATGGTCAGTAGTTCAATCTCACCATTCACTCCTTGGAAACCCTATACAGAGTCATGAAGAGTTGAAACCAACTCTATGGCACTTAGCACAACAACAATAAATAATGTACATATTATAAGATTAAACTACACAACCTCATAGGAATATGAAACAAAAGCTAACTCTAGTGCATACTTCACAGTGTTGTTATACCATTGACTCAAATTTAACTCACAAAGATCCTAAGAACAACAGAATGAAAAACTGCTCATTCCTACAACATCTTCCTAATTGTTATGTTTGAGCCCATTGTTGTTGTCCCTG
Source organism: Chrysochloris asiatica (assembly GCF_000296735.1). Classification (NCBI taxonomy): domain Eukaryota; kingdom Metazoa; phylum Chordata; class Mammalia; order Afrosoricida; family Chrysochloridae; genus Chrysochloris; species Chrysochloris asiatica. Next base: position 6,000,159 of record NW_006408521.1, on the reverse strand, counting down.
TATCTTTCAATTTTTTTCCTCTTTTTTGCTAACCCCCCACTTTTCTAATCATGATATTCTCTAGGGACTGGTCCCTCCTGATAATATACCCAAAGTACAAGAGACAGAATTTCATCATCCTTAATGCTAAGGAACATTCTGGCTTTATTTCTTCCAAGACAAAGTTGTTTGTTCTTTTGGCAGTATATGGTACTTTCAATATTCTTTGTCAACACCATAATTCAAATACAACAACTTTTCTATGGTCTTTCTTATTAAATGTTCAACTTTCACAGCCTTTGAGGTTATTGAAAATACCATGGTCAGGTGCACCACAATCTTCAATCAGACACATTTGCTCTTACCACTTTAAAGAGGTTTTTTGTAGCAGAATTGCATAGTACAATATGTCATTTGATTTCTTGACTGTTGCTTCCATAAGCATTGATTGTATATTCAAGCAAAGTGAAGTCTTTGACAACTTCTCAATCTTTTCTCCATTTATCATGATGCTATTTATTAGTTCAGTGGTGACTTTTTTTTTAATTCCCATTACATCGAGGTGCAATCCATACAGAAGCCTGTTGTTTTGATATTCATCCGTAAATATTTTAAATCTTCTTCTCTTCCAGAAAGTAAGATTGTGACATCTTCATAACATAGGTTGGGAATGAGTCTTCTCCCAATCCTGACGCTACATTCTTTTTCTTATAATCTAGCTTTTCAGATTTGTTCAGCATACAGATTAAATCAGTATGGAGAAAGGAAAAGTGCTAACACACACCATTCCTAATTCAGTATTCCCTTGTTCTGTTTGAATAAAAGCCTTTTGGTCTATGCATATGTTCCTCATAAACACAATTAAATATTCTGAAATACCTATTGCTCACAATGTTATCCATAGTTTGTTATGATACACACAAATAACTTTGTATAGTCTATAAAACACAAGTAAACATCTCTCTAGTACTCTCTGCCTTAGTCAATATCTATCTGATGTCATCAATGATACATTTAATCATTTCATGTCCTTTTCTGACTCCAACTGAATTCCTGGTAGCTCCCTGTCTATGCAATAGTTTTTGAAATGTCTTCAACAAAACTTTACTTTCAGGAGATATTAATGATTTTGTCCTATGATTTCCACATTTCATGGAGTCACCTTTCATTGGAATGGGAGCAAATATGGACCTTTTCCAATTGGTTGGCCATGCAACTCTCTTCCAAATTTCTTGATGTAGCTGAGTAAGAGCCTCCAGGTTTGCATCAGTTTGTTTAAACATTTCAATTGGTATTTCAATTCCTAGAGCCTTATTTTTCACCAATGTCTTCAGTGTTGCCTGAACTTCTTCTTATATGCCCTCAGTTCTGGACCAGATAATCCTTCTTGAAACAATTGAACACAGATCATTTTTTTGTACAAAGACTGTATATTCCTTGTATCTTCTTTTGATATTACCAGTGTCATGCAATATTATGCCCAGCGAGTTCGTCAGTATTTCAACCCTTGACTAAATTCTCTCTACTGTTCAGCTTTAGATGGTATATACATTTAGGTGGAATGTACTCAAGGTCATATGTCGGCTGCTATGGACTTATTTTACTTTTCTTCAGTTTCAGACTGAACATGCATATGAGATGCTGATTGTTTCACAATTGTCCTCTGGCCTTGTTTTGGCTGGTGATATTGAGCTTCCCCATTGTCTCTTCCCACAAATGTAGTTAATTTGATTCCTGTAATCTTCCATATGACTAGGTCTAAGTGTATGATTGCCTTTTATATTGTTGGAAAATGGTATTTTCCATGAATAAGTCATTGGTTTTATAAAATTCAACCACGTGATTTACAGTATCATTTATTCACAGTGATGGTGGTGGTGAAGATTATGTGCCATGGAGCAGATTCCAACTCATATCGACACGGCATAGGGTTTACAAGGCTGTCAATCTTTATGGGAGCAGAAACCCTCATCTTTCTTTAGAGGAGCCACTAGAAGTTTCGAACTGCTGACGATGAGATTAACAACTCAATTTGAAACCACTATGCTACCAGAGCTCCTATTCTTCACACTAGCTATAGAAATAATAATAATAAGCAAACAAAACCAAATAGGAAATCTGGTTATGCTTTAGGATAAGCACTGGATTGCTAACCACAAAGTCAGAAATTCAAACTCACTAGTTGCTCCACCATAGAAAGACAAAAGCTAAGCTCTCTGCTCCCATGAGGACTGACAGCCTTAGAAATCCTATGAAAGGTCTCTATGAGTTGGAATTGACTTATTATCAGTGGGTTAGTAAATGCTTTCAAACTGATGAATTAAAATAGAATACCAGTAAACAGGTAAAATTGTAAAAGTTTAGCAATTCCACTTTGGAAAATGTTGAATGTGCACATTTGATTAAAAACTGATGTAGTAGGGATTTTAAGTCCAAGAAATGCTTCAAATCGTTTTGGATTACTATTTGCACATGGTGATTTCTGGTAACATTTACAGTGTTTAGATTGCACTCTATTTAAAAGTCAGAGTAATGACTCATTCCAGATTTCCAGTGTTCCAGCAGAGAGGACAATTCCAGAACCAAAACCTCAACTACAGAGATTAATAATCTAGTAGTCAAATACTTGAACTGATCTTGTGGAACAAATTATTATTCTGAAAGAGTATTTGGGAAAGAAATTTCCTGTTGAACAGGGAATGGGAGTCAAAATTTCCAGTGCAGTCATAAGCAGGGTACATCATGATCAAGTGGGATTCATATCAGGGATGCAAGGACGGTTCAACATTAGAAAACCAATCAACGTTATCTACCATATAAATAAGAATAAAGAAAAGAACCACATGATCATATCGATTGATGCAGAAAAGGCATTTGACAAAATCCAACATCCATTCCTGATAAAAACACTC
>NW_006408521.1:5980061-5990508 GCF_000296735.1 Chrysochloris asiatica | reverse complement strand
GGGAGAAAGATGAGGCTTTCTACTCCCGTAAAGATTTACACCCTCGGAAACCCTGTACAGGGTCGCTATGGGTCGGAACCGACTTGACAGCACTTAACAACAACAACAACAGATATATATATACGTAATTATGTATCACACACTAATATATATATATGTAATTATGCATCACACACTAATATATATATGTAATTATGCATCACACACTAAACAATGATTCTTGAGCTTTCTAAGGAACTCTGGTAGCGCAGTGTGTTATGAAGTGGGCTGCTAACCTCAAGATCACCAGTTCTAAACTACCAGTTATTCCATGGGAGAAAGATGAGGTTTTCTGTTCTCATAAAGATTTACAGCCCTGAAAACCCTATACTGGGTCACTATGAATTGGAACTAACTCCACAGCACATAACCACCACCAATCACCTTGAGTTTTCCGATGTTTGTCAAAAATGATCATGATTCTTTATGTGTCTACTCTATGTTCTTACAACATAAACTTTGTTTTCCAGCAATTGTGATGAAAATGTATTATTGGTACAGATTAGGGTGATACCATGAATATGTTTTATGTGTGTTGTTGTTGTTGTTCTTAAGTGCCGTTGAGTCAGTTCCGACCCATAGCGACCCTGTACAGGGTTTCCGAGGCTGTAAATCTTTACGGAAGCAGAACGTCTCATCTTTCTCCCGTGGAGCGGCTGGTAGTTTCGAACTGCTGGACTTAAGGTTCACAGCCCGATTCGTAATGTGTGTAGGTGAGCATAAACTCAAGGGAGGGGAAGAATTTAACAGGGCCCAAAGTAAGAAAAAAGTGTATGGTTCTCTATCCATTACCTTTTGAATACTTCCATATGTGTGTATGGAGTACTGTGTTGCTCTATAGGATAAACAAAGTTGGTGGTTTCTTGGAAGCCCTGTATAAGGTCTCTATGAGTCAGAACCAAAGCTATAGCACTTAGCAACAACAAGAACATATATGTGTATTTATTATTCATGTACAAACATAAATACCATATACATGCTGAGAAAGGAAATACTGTCATCCTACCTAGTATTAGAGTTTTTAAAGATACACACATTAATGTGATAACCATGTAGATTCTATAAAGGTAACTTAGTGTCTTAAGCAAGAAACACACACACACACACACACATATATATATGTTTTTTTTAAAGCTAATCTATTTCTTTGTATAAGCTATACTTCAGTGGAAGATATGTTTTGCAATATTGTTTAGTAATAAATATTAATAAATTAAGCTGTGACAGTTAAGGATTCTCAGTTATGATGTAGTTATTAGGAAGGGCTAGTTAGTCCAAAGTTTGGGGATACTTAGGAACTCCTGAGTCCATGAACACTGAACTATCCATGGTGGGCTAGAGCTGAGAGAAAAGTGTGCAACTGATATGAAGTGAGGGGAGGCACGTAAGAATGCCCAAACTTGCAGATAGTACTCATTTGACATAGCTTGAAAGGCTTGATTATCAGAACTCGACTAGAAGGAGATAAAGACATTTGATACAGGAAGTGTAAATTGCTACAATTTGATAAACTTGACCTTTACTTTCGTAGTAGCTCAAAATACCAACTGAGAGGGAAGTTTTTACATCAAGGTTCAAGCCTATCCCCTTAGTACACAGGGCTGATACGGCCGTCAAGGTAGACACTAGATACCTAAAATGGTAGGGGACTATAAAGTCATGAAGTGGCTGGCTTACAAGTTTTCAAGAGGGAGTTCAGTTTCAGAGTAAGTAGCGGAAGGTAGAATCCCCACTGAATAGTTTTCATCTTGTCTAGATGGATCTGGTGAAAGGAGATGGAGATAGGATTCTTTTGATTCAACAGTGAGTAATTGCTATGACTAGTTGCAATGGTTACAACTGTAAAGGAAAAATTTATGTAACAAAAAGAGGGAGTAATTAATCTTATATTCCAGGAACAAAGGACCTTCAAGAGGGAAGAGTATGAGTGGAACATAGGATCCTAACCAGAGAAGCAGTGACACCAGAGATGGAGGCAAACGTAATGGCATGGAAAGATAGAGCAGCTGAGGACTCTAGACTTATGAAAAGAGAAAAACTGTGTGCTGGTGGGCAGGAGGCTGGCTTACAAAATGTGCCCTTTAGTTGTTTAAACTATTATATATTCCAGAAAGTTTTTGTGTACATTAAAAAAAGGGGGTGGGGGGAGGCAAATACTGTTAACTGATGGTGTATGGGAGGGATTGTAATAATTAAAATGAGACAAAATATGATTGGTTGAGAGCAAAACTGATGTTCTACCATGTAAACTATCACTCTACCATGTAAACTATGTAAACTATCTACCATGTAAACTATCATTCATTTCACAGTAAAAGCTTTTAAAAAAAATGTATTTATCATCTCCATGATGAGATCTAATATGATGCAATGACTTCCATGATGGGACCTGATGTGATCAGCTCTGATCTGATGACATTACCCTATGTGTTGCAAATCTTCACTTCTATGGTGTTAATGAGGCCAGATGTAATTTACAGGATCAGGTTGTACCTTCAGTCAATCTCTTTTGAGATATAAAAGGAGAGAGAGGTGAGCAGAGCACAGAGAGGCCTACCAAGCTAGAAGAGCCGGAGTGGAGTGCATCGTTGGCACTGTGAAGCACCTAGATTCAAGGAAAGAATGATGCCAAGCTATATGGAGGCCTCTAAGGAATGCTAAGATGTAGTTATTAGAAGAGCAAACAGATGATGAAAGGAGACAAGGACCTTTCCCAGAATCAAGAAAGAGAAAGCCTGCCCCTCTATCTGGACTTATAGCTTACTAATCTGTGAAAGAATACATGTTATGGTTATTAAAGCCATTTACTTGTGATATTTCTGTTATAGCAACATTAGATAACTAATACATAAGCTAAAACCAATTCATCACCAATGAGTCGATGTCAACTCACAGCAAGCGTATAGGAGAGAGTAGAATTGCTACAAAGGGTTTCTGAGGTTGTACATTTTTACAATCCTATGTTTCCCCTGTATAGCAGCTGGTAGATTTGAACCACTGACTTTTAGACTAGTAGTCCAATGCTTAGCCCACAGAACCATCAAGACTTCTTAGTCAAAAGCAAGTTGACGTAACAAGCACATATTTGGCTTAATAATGCATTTGTTACGAATTTCTTTTAAAACATCCCCAACATCTTTAAAACTGACTGTTTATTATAAAACACAGATATTTTATAAGATGTAGGAAATGAAAAATTAAAAGTCTTTTAAGTTCAAGGCTAGAAATAACTGTTTATTGCAAGGCTTCTTAGATTGCCTAAGAAAATCTTTTTTTCTAATGAAAATATTTTCATGGGTTGTTTCACTTACACTTTTAAGACAAGGATGATTACACACTACATTACAATATCTGGCAGAAATTCATAGGATCACCATATTTCTAAGCATTTAATATAAAAGAAAAATGCAAAACATTTTGTCTGTAACTCAGTATTTATACTCCTTGTGATGATACTCAAGTAACTTTGGCAGCATTCTGAATAGCTGGCAGTTTCTACAAAATATGCTAAGTAAGGAGCACAACATTGTGATACTATGCCATGTCACATTCTTTTAAGGCACAAATATTGAAATTTTGCCACATATCACTGCACAGCACTGCTCTGGCAACATGCTTGTAGAGTGCCTGAGCTCCTTTGAAAGGAGGATCAAATCATCACAATGAGAGATGAAATATCATTTTTGTAGCTGTTCTAATTACTTGGTTGGCAAAATAAGCTGTGTACAGAATCACTTGTTAAATTAAAATTACTTAGCAAGAATAAATGTGTTATTTAATCTCTGCTTTTTTGGTCAAGGGGATTCGTAAACCATAATAATATACAGATTGAACTTCTATCATATGTTTTTTTTTTTCAAGAAAAGCAAACGGTTTCCATTGTAAAAATATTGAAAAAAAAATACAGGTATCTTCAAAGAAAAATAGCTTATTCTAACGAGAGCCAGAACTGTTGCTGATATATAGCATTTTGACTCCTCACACCCCACAAACACTTTTTAGGACTAAATTGCAGTTTATTTAGATATATCACACATCTAAGTAATCATATAATTACATGATGACTAGAGATTTGTTTTTTAATAATAACAAAATCACTCAAATTTTGGAGGCTTTTAATGTTGTAAAAATATAGTCAAGACACATAATTTTTTAAACAGATGTCAGAGATGCTTCAGAGATTTTGGCTGATTCCAAAGGATATGCAAAAAAGAAAGAAACATATTATGCTAATTTCTCAAAAGAGTCAAATCACTGTGTTTACTTCAACATGGCAAACCCATGATAAAATAAACCTAAGTATTGTTTATATCAAAATAGTTTTCATAATATATGTAGGTTGAGTTACAGAAAAATAATGTCATTCTCTATTTGATATAATTCTGTCTCTCTAGTTTTTAATGGTGTTATGAATAAAAATTAAGTACAACTCAAACAAATCCAATGGTGGTTTCACAACAGAAGTGGCAGACAAAATAAGTCACAGAATATATTCATTTAAATAGAAACAGAATTTAAATAGAAACAGAACCCCCAGAGATAATCAACTGCTTTCTAATTAATAGAGGAATAGACTTTTAATATTCATACATTATTGTTTAGAGAGGTTAGAAGAGTATTGCAGAACATGAAAGCCACTTATATTTACTTTTGGTTTCAATAAGGATTTTTTTTTTTTTAAGAATAAGTTTATGTGAATTTAGTACCAGGTATTAATTACAGCAGAAACTCAGTAATACATTCAGAGTCTTCTGTTCTACATTTGTCAGGCTCTCTCTTTCCAGACATTTTCAGTTTTCGGATTAACCATTCCCAGACCCTAGAAGCATAATAGGTGATGGATCTCAATCCGTACTTGATTTGAGTCAATTTCTTGTGGTATATTTCTTTTTGGAGAAATACAATGTATTTCAGTAAGAAGACTATATATGTATAATAACCATCTCTACTTATTGACCAAAAAAAAAAAAAAAAAATTCTACCTGGTATCTGAATGCATCATTGAGATGAATCAAAATGACTCCTCAATCAAAACCAGACATCCTGATTCATTAAAACATCTTTGCATAATCTATTCTAAGCAAAGAGTTTTCAAGGAAGGGTGCAATTTAAACTCATACTGGAAAAATTTTTAGAAGGGAATTGCTAGTGCATTAGGGTTAAACCTTTCATTTAATACCTTGACACATAGAAAATCAAGTACTGAAATCACAAGAAATTCATGCTGGATAAGCCATTCAAAAATTACAAAGCTCACTCACCATTCCGACTCTCTTCATCAATAGCAACTATAGTAGCTGGTGGTCCTCCCCTAGCTAGCTTGCAATCTGAAGGAGAAATAAAAATCAAAAGAAAAACAAACAAAATCAAGGGTGTGAATTTAAAATTGCAAAGGCAATCACTCTATGGTCAAATTTATCAAAATAAGAGTACTAATCATTTTCAATCCTGCAGCCAAATGCTATACCTTGTTACTTTTAAACAATTTATTATTTTTAAATGTCTATAATAATCACAGCACCTCCTTAGCACACCATAAGAGAAGTCACTCTGTATATCACAATATTATTCAAATCATATTTTAAAATGCAGAGACCACTAGAGAGCAGAAATTCTTCAGGACAGAGATAATGGGATGGTAATTTAACCCAAAGAAATAACATAAAGGAATGATTAACAAGGGTAAATTGTAATTAAAGCTTCAAAACAGAAACAAACATAATTGGACTTTAATTGTGACAAAGGGTCTAATTAAAGTGAGTGAACAGAATTTTTACAATGTTCTAAAGAGAATAAAACAAAGACAGACAAGCAATGCTCATGAGGTTGTTTAAGATTTTATTTTTGTCATCTTACCCTCATATTGCCAGTCTGGAGTCAAGAGGATAGAGTCATCAATGGAAGCAGATTAGAAAAATGAGAGAAAGAAAGGAAGAAAGAATACATGTATATATTTAGCAGGAGATTTAAAGATATAAAAAGAATTACATAATAATAGAGACATTTCCTAAGGATTCATGGTAATGAAATATAGAACATTTTTTATAGCAGCTTTTATAATTCTAATATAATTAACCCATTAACTTTTTAACACATGCCATTAGCATCTTAAAGGATATTATATATAGATTTTCAAATAACATGAAGTGCATTTGTATGTTTATTAAATGATAAAAATCAATTACTTATGAACTGTCTATTATTCGGAGTGTTCACCAAGCCATAAGAATAGTGCCTGTGAATCAGTAGTGATGACTAATTCATTATCACAAATCTTGCTAATGCCATGCCACATATCATATGGTTGTTGTTGTTGTTAAGTGCCATCGAGTCGGTTCCGACCCAAAGCGACCCTGTACAGGGTTTCCGAGCGTGTAAATCTTTACGGGAGTAGAAAGCCTCATCTTTCTCCCGCGGAGCGGCTGGTAGTTTCGAACCGCTGACCTTAAGGTTCGCAGCCCGATTCGTAACCACTACGCTACCAGAGCTCCTTCATATCATATGGTAATGGGCATAAAAATAGTATCGTGAACTATAACGCCCATGATAGTTAAAATGTGAACGTTTTACTTACAAGATGTCAAATGACCACTTCTGACACATAAATTACTAACCTGGGATGTACTCAGGGAGCCTGGTAGGGCTGCATTGTGCAGTTACGCATATATGATCCATTCCTGTTACTGAACCTTAGAGCAACTTTGTTTAAAGCCCAACAAATACATGTGTTATTTGGAAGACCTTTTCCAGACCTTTTCTTTGGCTTGTTTTTTATAAATCTGCTGTTTCTCATGAATATTGGCAAGAATAATAAGATCTTTTACAAGCAAATTATTATAAAATTAAGATATGTGTTCTCTTTTATTACGCTTGAGACCTCAGACACAAAACGATTTTTCACCTTCCTTTTTTATCAATATTGAAGTCATAAGTTGCAACATCTAAAAGTCACACAGAGCCTTTCTTATTTTGTATTCACCATTCATTCCATGAAAATTATATTCATGTACCAAGATAAAATAATCATACTCTTCTCCACAAAAATCTTTCCAAGTTTTCTTTAGAATAAAGCAAAAGTTCAGTTTTTCATGTTATGATCTTAAGACCTTTTACTTAGAATTAAATACCCTGCCCTACATTTGCACTAGACAACTTAGTCTTGTCTGAGATTTTCTGTACTTTCTGAGAAGCCCTGTTAGTTAAATGCATCTCTGTCTCCATTTTTTCCATACCTCATCCTATCTTGTTGAAACAAGCTATTTCACATATGTGTTAAAACCTTGCTCACACATCCCAGTCTCAATTTATCTTTAACACTCAAATACTCATAATATTATATTCATCTTGTTTTTCTTTTCTTTAGATAAACATTATTTAGTCAGTCAGTCGAATATACAGATTAATAACAATGTAGAAAGTGTGAGAATAAAAAACACTAATAGCTCTTTTCTTCAGAGATTTTGAGTGAGGAGAAGTAGAAACCAGATAGGACAAAGACATATAAACAGTCATACAATCACAGTAGAGTGTAGGATGTGTAAAGCACACCTTTTAATACATTTATAGCAATATAAATGATCAAAAGAAGGAAAAATTCTATATGTAGGGAATGAAAATGCAATATTCAGAAAGCATATATGATCTGTAAAAGAAAGTACAAAAGAAATTGGGCTTATTCTTACAAATAGTTTTCTTATTTGAATTTCAGACAGTAATTATTTTTCAAGACCATTTTCTCCTCTTTCTGTATATATAGCAACTGTCTTAGTTAACACCTTCATCATGGTGATGGAAGATGGACAAAATAGATTAGGGTCTTAAATGTGAATGCTGCTGATAGATGAGTAAATATTTAGTCAATATTTTTAGGGGCAGATATGATGAAGAAAAAGGAAATAAAGGGACAGTTGTCCCTTTATATATAATATAAATATTTTACATTTTTTCCCTAGTTTTTTTCTATTTACTTAAAAGACAGATTATGTTCCAGCCCTGCCTAGCTCTGCTATCATCATTAGACTCTGATAGCTAATTATTCAGTCACATCAGCCAAATGTGCTTCCTTCTGTTGAAATGGCATTGTTCATCAAGTAAGTACTCCTTAGATTTACTTCTATTCCTCTTTCAAGAATCTACCAAAGTTTCTAAGATAAAAAAAAATATGCCACAAGGAAAGAAAACTACAGGCCACTCTTATTTTTAAATGCGGTGGTGGTGTTTGTGTCCTGTAGAGTCAGTTCTGACTCATAGTGACTTTGTAAGTTTTCTGAGGCTATGAGTCTTTATGGGAGCAGAAATACTCATCTTTTTTTCCTGCGGAGTGACTGGTGGATTCAAACTGTTGATCTTAATGGTTTGCATTCCAAATCATAACCCACTACACTACCAGCACTCCTTATTCCTTATATATACAGATGCAAAAATTCTCCACACAGCACAAGCAAACATACTTTTAAAAATATAAAAGGCTACTATACACCTGGACTTCACCTGATGAAATACACAAGAATCATACTGGCATCTGTGGGAAGACAGGGAGACTCTCAATATCATCAGCCAAAACAAGGCCAGGAGCTAACTGTGAATGGACCATCAATTGTTAAAATATAAGTTCAGGTTGAATCTGAAGAAAATTAAAATAAGTTTTCAAGAGCCAAAATATGACCTTGAGTACTCCCACCTGAATTTAGAGACCATTTCAAAAACATATTTGATGTATTAGATATTAATGAACAAATATCAGAGAGTTGTGGGATAACATGAAGAACATCATCCATGAAGAAAGCAAAAGGTTATTAATAAGACCGGAAAGAAAAAAAAAATGCCAAGAAGGATATGGTCCTCAACTACCCTTCAAGTCTGAAAAGGAACTCACTCTCATGGCCAATTTCCAGACAAGCAGTAGATAGGTTTTTATCAGGGGACATTAGTAAGGTCTGCTCACCATGGAATGGTCAATCATGCAAAATCAAAAGGATAGCATTTTCCTAAGGACAAAGTTGAGAAGGGATGGGAAGGTGAATGAAATGCAATTAGGAAACACAAGGAGAAAGTGGGATAGTTGATGCATGAAGGAGATTTTAATCATTGAGATGAAACAGTGTATGATTTGTTGACTATAAAGCTGATGATCTTGTATAAACCTTCACTAATTTCACAATAAAAAGGTTTGGGCGAAAAAAAAAGGATGTCAGAAGAAACTCTGACACGAGCTTTTGCATATAGAGAAGCTAAAACAACTGGAAGAAGTGAGAAAAAGAAGTGAACAGAAAATTCCAAAGGAAATTTTAAGAAGACAAGGTAAAACAAAGCTCCAGGAATTGATGAAATGCAAATTTAAATCTTTCAACAAACGAAAGAAGCACTGAAGCAGCACTCACTCATCTATACCAAGCAATTTGGAAGACAGCTATCTGGACAAAAAGGTTGGAACAGATAGATTCATATTAGTGGTCATTCCAAAGAGAGGTTACCCAACAGAACATGAAAATCATAAAACAAAATCATTAACATCTTGTTGCTGTCAAGCTCTGTTGAGTCAATTCCAACTAATAGTGACCTGTATATGGTTTCCAAGTAGCATCTGGTGGATTTGAACTATCAACCTTGTGTCTTGAAGTGCAGTGTTGATCCAAAGTACACCAGGAGTCTTTCTAAAGTTAATTCACCAAAATGGCTACAACAGAATGGTGATAAGGAACTGCCCAACATTCAAGCCAGATTTATAAGAGGACATGGAAATAGGGATATCATTATTGGTGTCAGATGGATCTTGACTGAAAGCAAAGAATACCAAAAGGATGTTTACTTGTGCTCTATTGACTATGCTAAGGCATCCGACTAAATAGATCATAACAAAGTATGTGTGTCAGGATTTTATTCTCCCACCATATTACTCAATCTGTATGCTGAACAAATAATCTGAGGAAACTGGATTATATGAATGAGGGCATGGCATCAAGATTGAACAAAGAATAATTAACAACCTGCAATATAAGATGACACAAGCTTGCTTGGTGGGAATGAAGAGGATTTGAAATACTGATGAAGATCACAGACTATCGCCTTCACTATGGATTGCAGCTCAATGTAAAGACAATGAAAATCCATATAACTGGACCGATAAATAGCATCACACTATATGGTAGAAAGGTTAAAGTTGTCAAAGACTTCAATTTGCTTGGACGCACAATAAATGCCCATGGAAGCAACAGTCAATAAATCAAATAACATACTGCATTAGGCAAATCTGCTGCAAAAAAAAACCTCTTTAGAGTATATTAAAGCAAATATGTCACTTTGAGAACAAAACTACACCCACCACAAGCCTTGTCATTTTCAATTGCCTCTTATGCATGTGAAAGTTGGATAGTGAGTAATTTAGAATGGAGATGAATTGATGCAATTG
>NW_006408521.1:5955460-5979624 GCF_000296735.1 Chrysochloris asiatica | reverse complement strand
GCATGTAACAGAATGAAATAGAATCCATACTTCTATCATGTGCAAAATTAACTGTAAATGGATTCATGACCTAAATACAAGAATTAAAAATACAACTTTAGAAGTTCATATAGGAATCTTTAAGACATTGTTTACCACAATGTATTATTAGATATGACACCAAATGCACAAACAATAGACAAAGTAGACAAACTGGATTTCCTCAAAATTTATACAAATATATATACCAAACTGCTTTAACAACAAAGTGAAGAGGCAAACTACAGAAAGGAAGAAATATTTGGGGATCATTTATGTGACAAAGATTTTATATGCAGATTATATAAATAACTCATTTAACTCAACAGCAAATAAACAACCCAATTAAAAAATGTATAAAAGATCAAGAGCAAAGACCAAGAAAAATTCAAAGAACATAAACAAATGTCTAATAAGGATATGAAAATATATTTAATGTCATTATTTATTGTTGTTGTTAAGTACTATCGAGTTGGTTCTGATCCAGAGCGACCCTGTATAGGGTTTCTGAAGAGCGGCTTGTGAGCTTGAACCACAGACCTTGAAGTTCAAACTGACCTTGCAGTCCAGTGCATTAACCCACAGTACCACACCAGGACTCCCATTATTCATTAAAATAATGCAAATTATAACCACTAAGTGTTCTGGTGTAGCACTGTAGGATAAGCACAAGACTGTGAACCACAAGGTCAGTGGTTCAAACTCATCAGCCATTCCTTAGACCCTATACAGGGTCATTGTGGGTTGGACCTGACTTGACAGCACTTAACAACAACAAATGAGTCCTGATATGGCACCTTAGGGTAAGTGCTAGAAAGCTAATGACAAGGTCAGTAGTTCAAACCCACCAGTTTCTTCTTGGAAACCCTATACAGGGTCACTGTGAGTTGTCACTGACTAGACAGCACTTAACAATAACAATAAAAACAATGAAATACATCCTATATCGATCAGCGTATTAGGGTTATTATGAGAAATAGGAAAAACAGCAAGTGTCATCAAGAGTGTAGAATACCCAGAATCCTTATTCATTGGTGGTACAAATGCAAATTAGAGCAGCCACTATAGAAAACAGTTGAAAATGTCTCAAAAAATTAAATATAAAATTACTGTACACCTCAGGAACCCCACTCCTGGACATATGCCCAAGAGACATGGGAGCCGGTACTTAGACACTTGCACATCATTGTTCATGGCAACAGTATTTACTATACCCACAAGGTGGAAACAATCTAAGTGACCATCAGTACATGAATGGATAAACAAAATGTGGTATATACATACAATAGAACATTATTCACATATTGTTAAGTGCCAATGAGTCAGTTCCAACTCTTATCTGCCTTATATATATGGCTTCCAAGGAGTAGCTAGTGGTTTGAACCACTGACCTTTTGGTTAGCAGTCCAGTCTTTATCCTATAGTGCCATACCAAGACTCCTTGAATTATATGGAAAAATGAATTCTTATACATGCTAAGATAGATCAGTCTTGCAAATACGTTTCAACAGAGTGAAATAATTCAAACACAAAAGACAAATACTGTATGATCCCAGTTAAATGACATTTCCTGAATAAAATCAGTAGACAAATGTTTATTAGGGTAGAAGAGGAAGCACTTGATCACAAGATTCATTTGAACTGTAAGGTTGGCAGCTCAAACTCACCAGCTGCTCCTTGGAAACTCTATACAGGATTTCTATGAATCAGAATCAATTTTACTGGCAATTAACAACAGAAGGAGGAGGGAGAGATAGAAAGTTATTACTGAAGGAATATTGAGTTTCCATTTAAGAAGATAAAAATCATTTGGAAATTCTATAGTCAGTATGATTAATGTCACTGAATTGTGAAGTGAAAAATGTTTAAAATAACAAAAGGTTTGTTATGTAAATTTATCACAATAAAATTAAAAGAGAAAAAAGAAAAACCATCAAAGTATTTGAACAACAATCCTCTTCTAGAAAATCTTCCCTTTTGCCAGCCTTCAGTAAGTGCCTCTTTTCTGAATTCCTGCAGTACACAACACATTCCATTACAGTAATTATACCTTGGAAATCTAATAGCCTTTTTCCCTGGCAAGTGCTCCTGGAGAAAAAAAACCTTTGCTGTTTTCATTTGGGTAACCTTAGTACCTGGCCTGGTGCCTGGGAACAACTGGTACTGAAAGAATGTTAAATTTTCCTGAAAAACTGTGCACCCTTCTATTGTACATTTCTCCATGTACAGGGCTGTTCCAAAGTCTGTGTTCTTATTACCTCCTCACTAGAAGAAACAACTCAGAAATATGGGTGCCACTACATTTCTTCCACTAAGCTTTGTTCTTCTTGCAGGTTCCAATTCCCAAAAAGAAGTTATCTTCACATATAACAGATGTTTTACTTCTTGGGGTTCAAGGACAAAAAAAAAAAAAAATGTTATACATTTTTAGACTCATAACCCTTATGAAGAGAAGTTAGTAAAAGAGAGAAAAATAAACTTTTAATAACATCATTCACCACAGCCATAGAGTTTGTTTGGAATAATGCATTCATTAGAGTATAATTAATTACTTTTGAAACGCAGAAAAACATTTCTGAGTGTATAACAATTATACTCAGAATTAGCAAGAAGAGAAAATAATGTAATTTTGTTCGGAATAGTCAGGGATGCATTACATATGAAATATATCCAAATGGAGACCAGAGTGAAGAACAGAAAGACTATATGGTGGGATAGGATCTTTTTCTCTATGGTCTATGGATAATCTGTCGGCCAAAGGAAAGACAGGTTAGTGCATGATGCCTGTACCTTGAATATGGTGGTGGTCATAAGCTGTGGAGTCAGTTCTGACTCATAGCGCCCCTGTACAGGGTTTCCGAGGCTGTAAATCTTTACTGGAACAGAAAGCCTCTTCTTTCTCCCGTGGAACAGCTAGTAGTTTCGAACTGCTAATCTTGCGGTTTGCAGCCCAATTTGTAACCACTAGGCTACCTCCCTAATCTATTTTAAAAGGAGCTCTGGTGGCGTAGTGGTTATGAATCAGGCTTCCAACCTGAAGGTCAGTAGTTCGGAACAACCAGTGGTTCCGCGGGAGAAAGATGAGGCTTTCTGCTCCCGTAGAGATTTATAGCCTCGGAAACCCTGTACAGGGTCGCTATGAATCAATTCCGACTCCACGGCACATCACCACCACCAATCTATTTAAAGGAGTCCTGGTGTGGCTTTGTAGGTTAATGAGCCAGACAGCAAAGCCGTTTGAACTACAAAGTCAATGGTTCAAGCTCGCCAGCTGCTCCTCCGAAACCCTATACAGGGTCGCTATGGGTCGGACCGACTCGAAGGCACTTAACAACAACAACAATCTATTTAATTTCACCCTTGACTGTCACAATTAAATCACAAATTCATTGTTTTTCATGCCTAAAATGAAAACCTCTCAGGCCCATATTTCTTTCCCATATTCAATTTACTGTAAAATGCAGGATGTGAATACAAATACCTGAATACTCTGTGTGTTTTATTACTGGAAATATGTCATTAAGCTAAAAACAAATCATATATTTAAAAAATAATATCATGCATATGTTGTTTTTTAAACCCTCCAAAAAAGTATTAGAAGGATGTATAATAATCAGTTCAAACGGTGCTAAACCTGTGATTCTTTGTTTTGATTATAATTTACAAAGACAAGAATAGACAAGTTTGAACAAGGGCAATCTTGCAGAATTGTAGAAATATGTTCATTCCTTTATCAAGAACCATTCCTGTTGTGTCAGCTCCAACTATAGTGACCCCAAAGGATAGAGGAGAACTGACCCATCAGGTTTTTGAGGCTATAATCTCTATTCAATCATGCGATTTCATCTATTTTCCACCAAGAAGCTATTAGGTTGGAACTGCTGAACTGTAAGTTATTATTAAGTGCCATCGCGTCGGTTCCGACCCATGGCGACGATGTATAGGATTTCTGAGGCTGTAAATCTTTACGGGAGAACGCCTCGTCTTTCTCCCACGGAGCGGCTGGTAGTTTCGAACTGCTGACCTTAACGTTCACAGCCCGATTCGAAACTACTACACTACGAGAGCTCCTTTAAGTTAGCAGTACATTATTGAACCTACCTAACCACCAGGGACCGTTCTTTACCAAGAAGAAGAGAATAATCAGAAGTTATAGCTCTATCCCCACTCTAGTCTATTCCCCAAATTTCAATTTTTGTAATTTTGTTTGGAATAGCCAGGGATGCATTACATATGAATGAAATATATCCAAAGGGAGACCAAAGTGAAGAACAGAAAGACAATATGGTGGGATAGGATCCTGTTTTCTATGGTCTATGGATAATCTGTCTGCCAAAGGAAAGACAGGTTAGTGCACGATGCCTGTACCTTGAATATGGTGGTGGTTATGCACTGTTAAATGAAAGTCAGTTTGAACTGCAAGTTAGGCAGTTCAAGTTCACCAGACATTCCTAGGAAACTCTACACAGGGTAGCTATGGGTCAGAACCAACTGGATGGCACTTAACAATAACAATAATGCTTTAGTTTCATTTTTGTCTTCTTATGCCATACATTGGGAGCACAGTAGTTCTGCAGAGTACACACTGGACATGGAACAAGGTCATCTGTTCAAGCTCACCAATTGCTTCTTGGTAGAAAAAGGAGGGTTTTTGCTCCCACAAACATTTACAGCCTTGGGTCCCTATGAATCAGAAATGACTTGAGGGCTCTTAACAACAATAATAACATTCCATATATTAATACATCAGTTGTCATCTATATGCCAATGATTTGCAGGTTATAATTCCTACTCAGACCTCTCCCTGTATCTGGGTCCCACTATGCATGCAACATTTACACTTCCAGTTTCAACTAAGCTTCCAATGCAGAGCTTCAGATTTGAATTTCAACTTCGGACCCTCAGTTTCTGAACTATTCCAATGTATAATTATTTTAATGAATAGTACAATTTTTGACCACTTTATTGTTGTTAAGTATCATGGAGTTTCATAGTTGTGTCATGGACCTTCATGTACAGGGTTTCAAAGGAGTGGCTAGTGAGTTTGAACCACTTACCTTGTGATTAGCAGTCCAGGGCTTATCCTATCACAAATCACTAGGACTCACCATAATAAACCACAAATCAGGGATTTACCTTTGATCAATGCCATTTCCATCTCTCCTTTACTGAATCTATCAAGATCTTGAATTTACTTCCTAAAGAGAAAACTTTCACATTAATGTACTGACTTCAATCTATAGTACCGCCACACTAACCCATTCTGTTGCCTACTAAACTTTTCTTAACTGTCATCCCTATAGACAATCTAGCATACCCACCCAATTCCTGGCTTTTTTTTATTCCTAACTTTCACCATAGTGATCATTCAAACGAAAATATGTTTTGCTTTCACTGATTTGTCATTAACTGTAGCTAAAACATCAATTTTTTCCATGTATTACACTCCATTGATATGATTTTAGGATAAAATTTAAATATTTTACAATAGTTTACAAGTCTTTATAAAATATAAGCCTTCCTTTCCAGCCTTAACAATTTCCTCTCAAAACTTCAAAGTCATTTTTATTTTCCTTATTTATTCTGTATTCTGCCCTGAGCTAACACATGATCTTCCCATCTTGCATTATTTCTGTAAATCAGAAAGTTTTAAACTGGAGTCACTCTTAGGGCCAATAAATATTCTGAAGAAGCAACAAATCAGGATGTAAGCCTTTTGCTCATAGGAAGAATGTGTCAATATGTAAATAATGTGTACTGGAAACAAAGATATTCATGACTGCAATGTTATATAAGTGAACTGACTATGATGCTCATCCAGACGGTAAGTCACTTCCTCCTAGATAAGAGGTCAATCTCTATTCTTTCAAAGACTTCCTGCTGAAGCTGATCTGATCTACAACCAGCCATTACCCACCAAGCTTTCATGTGTTTTCTAAGTATATCAACCCTTTTCTCCTTAGCACTGCCTTACCTGAGCTATATTATTACTTAATAAACCCCATTTCTTTCACTCCTAATAGAGTATGAGATGTTTTTCTTTGATATTTATGGTGTATTAAGTGGACTTCAAATGAATCTGGATGCATCTGGAAACAGACACTGTATCTGCTGAGCAGCTTCGGGGTTTCCACTTCCACTTTCTACTCTCCATATGTGGGCTAATGCACTGGACTGCAAAAGTGTGAGAGCTACAAGGTCGGTGGTTCAAGCTCACTAGATGCTCCTCAGAAACCCTATATGGGGTCACTATGTGTTGGAATTGACTCGATGACACTTAAGGACAACAATAACAATTTTCAGGAAATCATTTAAGGTAAAAAACCTCTTGATTCTCAGCTCCAATTTCTTGCATTGATTGTTCTTAGAGTTTTATTTTTAATTTGTTTTGGTTCTTGCAAGTAAAAACTCTTTTTTAAATATATATATATATATATATAAGTGTCATTACAAAATGGAGAGTATTTTGGCTAAAGGTGATTTGGAGCCACTTTCTGTCATTCCTACTCATTACATGAACATGCATTAGTCCATTTTGTGCATGTTCTTGTCAGTTCTGCATAAACTAATTTGAAAATCCATGGCTATTTTGTGTTTATTGTGATCGCTCAATGGTAATTTGAGTGTGCAGTAAATTATCGGACCAGTGTTCTCAGATTACGTAGTAAATTGAGATATCGATGCCTATTCTGAATAATATATGTTAAGGCCTCTAAAAGACATCAAGACTTGCAAAATTAATTTCTTGCAGGAAAATCTTCCTAAAGTAACTAAACAAGAACAAAAAATTACAACGTCATATTTCAGCTCTCACCCCCTCTGTTCTGGTTAACTGCTACATCTTTATAGCCTTCTTTGCCTTTCAAACCCACCAAATGCTCCTCAGAAACCTTATACCATATACAGGGTCTCTATAAGTCAGAACTTAACAACAACAACATTCTTCTGATAACACTTTATCTGCACTTCTTTCTTCACCTAAAACAACAGTGACAACTAAAACAAAAAAGTACCAAAAAAAAAAACCTTGCATGAAATGTCCTTTAAAGTTAACCAAGCAGTGATACCAAAGATCCCCCTCATATCACTTTTGCCTATGAACACGTTCAGAATTAAAAAGCATTGAGAATATTTTCCCCAAACTCCACGAGGATCCCCTACACATTTTCTGAAGAATTTTACATCATTGTTAAAGCCTATAAGCTTGGGCTTCTTGATTTACATCAGCTTATTCACAAAGTCGGAGTCTTAGTGTGGTGTTGTGTGCTAATGCACCAAACTGCAAAGCCGTTTGAACAGCAAGGTTAAAAACAACAAGTTATCAGGTGAGTCTTACCAGATATTTGTTAGCAGTTCATATATATATATTTGCTGTTGTTAAGTACCATGGAGTCGGTTCCGACTCATAGCGACCCTGTACAGGGTTTCTGAGGCTGTAAATCTTTACAGGAGCAGAATGCCTCATCTTTCTCCCGCGGAACCGCTGGTAATTTAGAACTGCTAAACTTAAGGCTAGCAGCCCGGTTCATAACCACTACATTACCGTAGCTTATACACATATATATGTATGCATGTATGTATATATGTATATGTGTATATATACGAATCGGGCTGTGAACCTCAAGGTCAGCAGTTCAAAACTACCAGCTGTTCCGTGGGAGAAAGATGAGGCATTCTGCTCTCGTAAAGATTTACAGCCTCAGAAACCCTGTACAGGGTCGCTATGAGTCGGAACCCAGTCCATGGCACTTAACAACAACAACAATATATGTGTATATATACATGTTGCTGTTATTGTTAAGTGCTGTTGAGTCGATTCTGACCCATAGCGACCCTATATAGGGTTTCCGAGGAGCAGCTGGTGAGCTTGAACCACCAATCTTGCAGTTCAACTGACTTTGCAGTCTGGCACATTAGCCCCCAGCACCACACCAGGACATTAGAAGTCATCGAATACAGGTTCAGGAATCCTATTAAATAGTAAGCAAAGTACTTAAATGTTGTTGTTCTTAAGTAGCTTTAAGTGTGTTCTGACTCATGAAACAACCCTGTATAGGGTTTCTGAGGAGTGGCTGGTGGATTTAAGCTGCCAACCTTGTGGAGAGCAGTCCAATTGCTTATTCTACAGCATCACACCAGGACTCCAAAGATTTATTCATTGTTGTTAATTAAGTGCTGTTGAGTAGGTTCTGACTCATGGAGAACCTGCATCAGGTATTCAAGGAGTGACTGGCGAGTTTGAACTACTGACCTTCTGCTTATCCTATAATGCCACACCATTAAAAAATCCTAGAATCTGACTCAGAATGAAGGGACTTTGAGAACAAAACAGAGATTTTTCCTCTGGTTGCTCATAATCCTTAAGGAAAAACTGCTTTATTTCTGAATTGAGAAACTTTCCTCCTTTCTATCCTCTATTAACTCCATCTGTTCACAAAGAATACTGCCCAGAGCACTAACTCCTCCAATGCAGTATGTCACCAATCAGGAACGAAAGATGAGTCATTTCCAACTTGCTCTGATATCTTTTGGTCCTCCTATAATTTATTCATTGTTTGCTCATTTCTG
Source organism: Chrysochloris asiatica (assembly GCF_000296735.1). NCBI lineage: Eukaryota > Metazoa > Chordata > Mammalia > Afrosoricida > Chrysochloridae > Chrysochloris > Chrysochloris asiatica. The sequence goes on along the minus strand of NW_006408521.1, from coordinate 5,971,038 downwards.
ATATACTTGTCAAACTCCTGGGAAATCTTGTATCTAAAAGGAATTGCTATTTATAATTTAATAAAAATGGGGAAATATCATTGAGTCTGCCTGATATTCCTAAATCAATAATTACTAAGTCTAACTGATATCCCTAAGTCAACATTCAGAGTCTCCTTGAAATCCCTAAATCAACAGAGACAGACTCTGAATTAGACAGTATTCCGGAAGAAGAAGCCGTTTGTTATACGTTAGCATTTATAAATTCTCTCTAAAATCAACTGAACCTACTCCTCCCTCTCCTGCTATCTTTTAGTCTTTTTCTCAAAACCTTAAGAACTAACACATGCCCAGATAGAAGCCATTTTTTTGTCAGTTGAGCCAATTAAAATTGAAATGTATTTCTCCAAACCTCGTCAAGAAATTTCCCAGGATCTACTGAAACAAAATGCAGCAGAAAGGACTAGTTCCCATTGTAGAAGATACATAAATATTAAAAATTACTTTATAAATGTTTGTCTCTTATACCAATCCTTATAATATTCCCGTTCTTCCAGTTAAAAAAATCAGATGACAGGGCTGGGTGACTTGTTCAGATTTGTGTGTAGTCAACCATATTGTTATTCCTATATTCTTGACAATTCATATTCTTCATTTAAGATTTTCCAATGTTCCTTCATCTGCAACTCAATTTATAGTTGTAGATCTTTACATCACCTTTTTAGTATCCAAAAGCATTCTGAAAGTCAATAATTAATTTACCTAAGAAAATAAATAATTTATCTGGACTGTAATGTCCTAAAATTTTACTGTATCTGTTGTTACTTCTTTGTTTTTCAAATTCTGAATGTGGATTTGAAGACTTTACAGTCAGCAAACAAACCCACATTGTTGCAATGCACTGTTGACGTAAAGTTCGTTCAACCTCCTAGTAACCTTGCCTTGATGACAATATAACTTTAATAAAACTTCTGGTTGTTGGTGGACACAAAGTATCTAGAGGAAAAATTACTGTTGACTCAGATTTTTGTTAAATATTTCAGCCACCTAATTTCTGTAGATGGAAACTTTTTTAATCCTAAATGGAAATAAACTAATGTTTTCTTTTTTATACTTGAAACAAAGAAACAACTAAGGAGTTTCCTGAACTGTGGTGGATGTTGTAAAACCTGGATTCCCAATTTATCCTTCTGGGCTCAACCTTGACACAAATATTTAAATCCTCTGAGACCCTGATGCCAATTTATACCAGGAGATCGAGAGGCATTAATACAATTAAAAGGGATTTTAATGAACATACCCCTCTTGGTTTACCTAATTGCCATCTAGATTTTTCTTATTTGTACATAAAGTATCAGGAAACGTTTTAGGTGTTCTAATTGAAAAACATGGAGGACAACAAAGACATATAGGTTCCTAGAACCTGTAGCTTGATTCTTTAGCCAAGAGATCTCTTCCCAGAAACTTCAGAACCCCTCTAGAACATGTCCACTAGGACTCCATGGCAGTGGGTGAGTTGGGGCTATACTATTACTGCCCAATTATTAGAACCCATAGCACGTCAGGTGCTAAGAAAATTGTAGATGTCTATGTGATCCATCCAGTTTCTGTCTTATTTAATTGTGCCTTGATGAAACATAGTTCTGCCGATAGTCTCACCGCCCATGAAATCATTCTCCTGGCTGCTTCTAACATTCGATTGTACTACATAGCCTGTTTAAATTCAGGCATTTAGCATCATTGGTCTCCCTCTCTCTGTCAGACGGTTGTACCTTGGTGGCTTGTGTGTTGCAGTGATGCTAGAAGCAATGTCACCAGTGTTTCAAATACCAGCAGAGTCACCTGTGGTGGATAGATTTCAGCCGAACATGCAGACTATGAAGAAAGAGAGGCAGAATACTTCTGAAAGGCTAAGCACTGAAAACTTTATGAAGAATAGCAGAACCCTGTCTGATATAGTACCAGAAAACGAGCCCCTCCGGTTAGAAGCCACTCAAAATATGACTGAGGAAGATCTGTGTCCTCAAAGGAGAGTTGACCCTAATGATGTCAAAGGAGCAAAGCTTTGGAGACCTTCATTTGCTGATGGAACACAACTCAAAACAAGAAGAAAAACCTACAAATATCCATAAATAATTAGAACATGTAATGTATGAAGTATGAATTTAGGAAAATTGAAAGTCTCAGAAAGGAAATGGAATTTATATAGAACATTATCCTATGCATTAGTGAGCTGAAATGGACAGGTCATGGACATTTTGAATCTGACAATCATGTTTTAAAATACCAGAAATGAAAAGAAATGGCATCACATTCATCATCAAAAAGATTCATTTCAAGACTTCTTTTGAAGTATAATGCTGTCTGTGATAGGCTAACACACATAAGTGTACAAGGAAGATCAGTCAATAGCACTATTATTCAAATTTACCCACAAAACTCTAAAGTCAAAGATGATGAAACTGAAGAATTCTACTAACTTCTTCTGCCTAAAATTAATCAAACATGCCATCAAGATACATTGGTAATTATTTATAACTGAAATGCAAAAGTTTGAAACAAACAGAAACGTTTACCAGTTGAAAAATATGACTGGACATGACAAGATACATCATACTTGACATGGCCTGATACAAGTTTGTAAGACGGATGACTTACTCATTGCAAATACCAATTTTCAACAACATAAGCAATGACTATGCATGCACAGGAGTTCTGGTGTGGCGTTGTGGGTTAAAGTGCTGGACTGCAAAGTCCGATCCGCAAGGTTGGTGGTTCGAGCTCACCAGCAGCTCCTCGGAAACCCTACAGAGGGTCAATATGGGTCAGAACCACCTCAGTGGCACTTAACAACAACAAATACACGTGCAACATGCCGACAGGTACAACCGTCCAACAGAGAGAGGGATGACCTAATCTTGCTTGCTGGAACTAAAGTGGACTTAAAATACTGATGAAAATCAAAGAATGCAAATTTCAGTATAGATTGCACCTCAATGTAAAGAAAACAAAAATCTTCACAAATAGCACAATGGTAAGAAGAGAAAAGATTGAAGTTGTCAATGACTTCATTTCTGGGAGTTGATTTTAAGCCACAGAACAAATTCATTATTCTTAATTGAGCTTGTAGAATTGCTTCAAAAAATTCTGTCAATATATTTAGGAACAGTAGATATTATGAAGTTGCATATGATTTTGGCATTTGATAGAAACAAGTTTTTAATCTCTTCTGGAAATGTCATTAAAAAAAATAGAACTTTAATAGTATACCTTCTAGATGCTTTATTATATTCCTCCCTAACTGCTATACTTAAATACAAGTTCATCAACTAAAGAAAGTAGCTTCAACTGAAGGAATTAGAGGACATGATCTTGCCGATTTGATATTCAAACAAGCTGCCTTTCAAATTATTTATCTATTTATCATAAATACTGATTGGGACTCCCAAATTTGCCTATGGATAACTGCAACTTTCATGAATTAACTTTAAAGAAACTTTTAAAACACCAACAATTTTTTGTTTCACTGCAAAAATATTGCCCTTGTGTCTGTGTGCCCATGTGTCTGCATGCCCCCTGTGCTTGGACAGCCGGTCTGTCCCACAAGTGCTTGGAGGCACCATGGCATTCCCGTTGATTTCCAGTACTCCAAAGAATCAGTTATTAATAGGATGCTTTTCCCCATCTCTGTGCAATAATCTTCCTTTAGCATCCCAGAGGCAAATGACTTGTCCCTGTGTCTGGCAGTCTGGGGCCCACCCTGGAGCACTCAGGACTCAGATTCCTCGGCCCAGAGCAGCACGCAGGCTCCATAAACCACTGGGATATGTTCTGGGAAGCACCGCCTTTGAGCTTCCAACATCTGAACCTCCCTGGGGCTGATTTAATGGATACGTTTCCAGTAACCTGTCTGAAAAGAGCCCAACTAGACACCTGACCCATCTTGTACTTCCAATGTACTCTCTGGTTTCAGTTCTGGCTCAGATCAATTCTCAGATTTGACTTCATGTAACTTGTTCATGGGGGAAAGTCTGTGTGTGTCGAAGGGGAAAGAGGGGGCATTACCTACTATTGATCTTGAAGTTGGCTATATGTCTGCTAGAATGCAGGCGGAGAGCTAGGTTAAAGAGAGGAACGGAAGCCATCATGGACATCCATGTAGCTTTTCATGTTCAACAGAACGAGGGATTCTTTGTACTTGCACACTGAACAACAGACATCAGAATAGAATGAAGCGTTCTCCTTACTAGTTATTTTATGAGTTGCTGAAAAACAGTTCATTTAAAAAATAAATATTCTGGTTCCAATAAGTTTCTATTCTCTGACTCATAGTAATATTTCCTTTGAAAATATTTATGTATCTTTACTGCTATCTTGATCTTTGTAAGTGATCATTTTAAAATCACATGGTTAGTAAGAAGCAGGACTAGGAGTTTGATACCTATCAGATTGACTAGTGTCTCTTTGCTTTGTACTGTCCAATGCCAGCTCTCAACCTGAGGCCATGAAGAACGTATGAAATATTGCTTAACAGTTCATTTATGCATTCCATGTTCTCATCTGCTGTGCTGTATAACAAGTACAGTATCCAAGCTTCATGGAGTTGTTAACAAAGGGATTAGAATGGATGTGGGGAAGTTAAATTTGTTGTTGTTAAGTGCTGTCAAGTCGATTCCAACTTATAGTGACCCTGTACAGGGTTTCCTAGGCTGTAAATCTTTATGGAAGCAGAAAGCCTCACTTTCTCCTGTGGAACAGCTGGTACTTTCGAACTGCTGACCTTAAGGTTCGCAGCCTGATTGGCAACCACTACACTATTAGAGTTCTTGGGGAAAGTGAGGTAGTAGAGACAAATATAACTGGGATTGATAGTTGTTGTTATTGTTAAGTGCCGTAGAGTGGGTTAAGACCCAGAGCAATCCTGTACAGAGTCTCTGAGGAGCCATTGGTGAGCTTGAACTGCTGACCTTGCAGTTCAAAGGGCTTTGCAGTGTGGAGCATTAACCCACAGGACCACTTCATAACTCCAATAGAAAGTTAAAATTTTACACACACACACACACACACACACACGACACCAATAATTAACCTAAACTGATTAAATTTAGGCATGGAAAAAGGAAGTGTGTTACCAAGTTCTTTCCACTAAACTGTGGACTGGTCCTAATAAGAAAATTGTTTAATCAAATTTTCTTGATGCTCCTATGATGGAAGCCTTATATGACAGTTCCTACATAGGATAAGATAAAATGTTAGGGACCTTACAAACATATAGGTGGGGAACATTTTAAAGGTGCCTGGATATGTTGTTATCCACACCCCTACACACCCGCACTACAATTCTGGAAACACCTTAAAGTTCTACTGTACTATCTCTGTACCTTCTGGGCCTATACTTGGATGACAGCTACATATTCTCCAGCTTCCACCCTCAAGGGGTTATACATGTGAATTAGAAATGATTTGTAAATTCTCACATTGTGTAGAAGTCTTCCCCTAATGTTTGACCTCTGCAGTAGACTTTGAAGGAAAGAACATCTTGAAAACATCATACCAATCTGGGAAGTACCAAAAACTCTTCATAGTGATTGGGAAAGTAATTTCACCAATCAAGTCATCCAAGAATTCTGTTACTTTTTTTTTCCACTTCCTAAAGACTGCATTGTTCCTCTGGTCTACTAGAGAGAATTAATGAAATATTTTTGACATTTTAAACTTCTCTTCCCCTTAGTCCTTTTAAATCTGAGAACTACACCATTTGAATCTCCAAGACTTCGTGTTGTTGCTGCTGTTAGTTGCCATATATCCACCCTGACTCACAGAGAACTTATGCACAAAGGAAAGCAATATCGCCCTGTCCTGAACCATCCTCACAACTGCTGTTATGTTGGAGTCCACTGTTGGTACTACTGCACCAATCCATTGCATTGGGGGTATTCCTCTTGTTTATTGACCCTCCGCTTTTTTAAGCATAATATCCTTCTTCAGGGCCTGGTTCCTCTAGACAACATGTCCAAAGCGTGAGAGACATGTGTTCCCTTTGAGTTTCAGTCTTGGAGGTGGGGGGTGGGGCGGGTTGTCCTGAAGTGACTTGATTGCTTGCCTTGATGGCTCCTTGGTGAACAACTTGCTGAATGTTCTTGTAGTAGCCAATCAAACTGCCTTTTCTGGGTTGTTTTCTTTTCCTGCTGGTCTTTCTTCCAGGAAGTATCTTCTGTTTCTCTAGCTGCTCTGGGCTGGTCAGCATGTCCTTTCAAGTGGGAATGTCCCATCTCAGAAGGTCCTGAATGGGGCTCAGGATTCCACCTAAGGTCCTATACACTACAAAGGCTCTGCAAGAAGCCTATTTCACTGGGCAAGTTCTAGAATCCCTTTTAGGTATTCTAATCAGGTATGTACTGAAGATGGGCTTACAAGATTTCTGTAATCATGTTTACTGATATTCCTTTCTATCCCTCTCAAATGTCTATTTTACATTAGTAGCCAAGAGAAACCAATATTCTTAAGACAGTCAAGCATCTTAACATTATTTCCCCTGTTAACCCATTCAGAGTATGCCTTGATCCCTGTGTCACAGAGCTCTGTTGTTACAAGGTTGAGCATGCATCACTATTTATCTCTGTCCCACTTAGTCCATACAAACCTACCTAAGTATTCCTCCATCTTCCATCCACCTCCCACTTCTTCTGCTAATATTACCCTCTGTGTGTAATATGTTCTTAATAATCTCATTCTTTCCTTAACTGATAATATAAATAATTATCTTTCCTGTTGAGGTATTGTTGTTGTTGATAAGTGCCATCAAGTCGGTTCTGACCCATAACAACCCTCAGGGTTTCTGAGGAGCAATTCATGAGTTGGACCACTGATCTTGCGGTTCAAACGACTTTGCAGCCCAGCACATTAGCCCACAATGCCATACCAGATCGCTTTCTCTTGGGAAAGTTGTAGAAAAAATGCTATTTTATTTTAGAATCTTTATATTACAAATTGTTTTGATTATTAAATTACAAAGTGCTATTTTGCTTTAGTTGAATGATTTTTAACCAAGAAATATTGTACTTCACAACCATTTGACCCTTCACATAAAATCATGCTGGTTTCACAGACTTTCATCAATGACCATATTGTTTAACTAACTCAATCCATCTTGACCTCTATTAGTCTCTCCTGACTGAGAAATGTTCCTTAAATGTGGCCTTCTCCATTAAATGTTTCCTCATAAAATCTATTGACCCTGAAGATGAGGTCTATTAGTTGAGCATGGTAAAGAAAGAAATTTAGCAAAGCTCCTCAAGAAAACAAAGTCCACACAGAAAAAAGATTACTCCATTGTGGGCCATCAGTGCCTCCAGTGGAGACTTGATCAAAAGGGGGAAATGTAAACAGAAAAGTTTCAAACTGGAAACAACTTGAGTCAGACTAAGTATGACAAATATGCATTCCCAGGAAGCAAAAAGTCAGAATGTAAACCATTTGTTCATGGAAAAAACATGTCAAGATTTGAAATATTCCCTCCTAGAGAAAATGTGTTCATGATTACAATCACATATAGCTGAGTTGACTGGCACCCCTCACCAAGGTGGTAATTTATTCCCTCTTAGCTTAGTGACAGACCTTCATATTTCATAGAACTTCAAGATGAAGTGGATCATATCTTCCATGAATTATTAACTTCCCACTTTTCCTTTTTTCTCTATGTCTATAGACTCCTTTCTCCACTTGAATGTGGGTGGAGTGCTTTGTATTTTTATTCAGTGTTCTCCAGCTCATGCAGTATCATTCCTCAATAAAATTCCTTTCCTTTCACATCTAACGGAATGGGAGATTTTCTTCTTTGACAGAGTGATATCAGACTTCAATCTGTATGATAATCTGATCTGACATATTGTGGTCAGAGAAAAACTTTTGTTGGAAACTCTGGCAGAAGGCACTATGACCCTGGTGTCATATGCATAAAGTGGTTTCTTAAGGAAAAATAGTGTACTAGCAGGACAGTTTGTACAGTGACCATGAAAAGAAAAGCATATTATTGAGAACTCTGGGTTTGTTTGTTTTTTTATCTTGGAAGTTTTCTTTAAAGTTCTCAATGTCTGTAAATAAAGAAGTCTTGAAGATAAGTATTTTACCACCGATCACATTTAGAATGATATTTTTGACAGTTTGCTACTCACATGTACAATATATCATAAAGAACACTTTATGTCCTGTAGAGTTTACACTAGTGGGTTTATTTTTAGACAATCTGTTATATGGATGCCTGTGGTTTTGAAGATCTGCTACTATTTAAGGAAACTTCTCAAGGGTAGGACTCCACAATTTATTTCTTTGTGTCGGCTCAGATCATTCATTTGCCACAAGTAAGTCCAAAGAACACTTTATACTACATAACTGCTTTCCTAATTGCTTTCCAAACAACATGGTTTTTTATTTTACAATCAGCCACCTTTTCCTAGTATGTGTAAAGCAGCAGTTTTCTATATGATTTTCCAGAAGAAAGAAGTACACACACATCAGAAATAAATCTTCTCAGAATCTGTGTTATATTAACAACATTTTATTATATGTCTCCTCAAATTAATTTACTTAAATATGCTATTAGACGTGTTATTCTGTTTAGTGTTAGTGTTTTGGGTTTGTTTGTTTTGCCGTTAAACAACTTTTTTTTTTTCTTTTAAGTGCTGTAGAGTAAATTCCAACTCACAGTGACCCTGTATAGGGTTTCTGAGCAGCAGCTGGTGAGCTTGAACTACCAAACTTGCAGTTCAAATGGCTTTGCAGTCTGGGTCATTAACCCACAGCACCACACCAGGACTCCTTAAACAACTTTAGTTATATTATCAGGACTTAGTTGTTGTAGAAATAATTTAATTTTTATAATCAAAGCAAGAACCAAAAGTGAGACAAATATTTTCTGCAAGCTCTCACGTGTCTACACAGTAAAGCTTATGAACTTGACATGTAGTGAAACTCCAGGACTTTATTTAACTTAGCACAAAACTTACTTGTCTTTCTCATACTGTTTTAATAAAATTTATTATTTTTGTTTTCTAATTGAGGTAGATTAGAAGGTAACATAAAAAGTAAAGGACATGTGGAATAAAAAGCATGGCTAAAGGAAGGAAAATTTCCAGTTTGTTAGCAAGGTCAGAGAGAGTAAACTTAATTAAATACAGATATAAAAATTTGCAAAGTATAGTTATCTGGAAACAATAACATTCTTCCCTATAAAAATAGCTTTGGAAGAGGTGGGAAAGATGGCAGACTAGGCAGAATGGCTGTACAGACCATCTAAAACAAAGAAAGAAAACCAAATGCAACAGATGCAAAAGATAGTCCTGGAACCCTGGAACCCTGAGCTTCAGATGAAGGGATGAAAAAGTAGATTGAACATTTACTAAGAGAGAAAGCTGAACAGACACGATAAAAAAGAAGACAGACTGTTGACCTTTGCTAGCCAAACAGAAATGGTGCAACCATCTCAAGCTTTGTGAGCAGTTTCAGACACAAGAACACATATTAGCATTGCAGAAACACATTGGTGCCTTGAGGAGATGAAGGTACAGTTGTTTGTTTTGTTTTTTTCCTTGTTCCCATCATCCCATGGTGATCAGAGGCAAGGCCATCTCATAACCGTGTATACCACCAGGAAAGCTGGCAGTGAGCTGCAGGAAGGTGAGTGCTGCAATTGTTAGCACCATTAAAGAAGGGGTGAGAGCTCCGCATTGACCTCTTTCTAGCAGGCCCTGCTCCACATCTAGGGAGCCAGCCCTGGCCAGCACTGGACTAGCCTAAATAGGAGAGGCAATTCAACAGATGCCTGGGGTGGGGTGGGGAAAGGAGGCAGAGAAAGGAGACTGGGGATCTGTGCTGGCTGGCCAGGTGCGGCATGGCCATATTGAAATTTTGTGGGTGACTTTGAAGGCCAGAGGGTTGTTAATAGGTATACCACTTTTTGATGGAGAAAAAGATATGAAACTTTTAAAAAATGACATTGGAAGTACCTGAAAAAGAACGCAAGAGAATATTTAGGCAGCTCCAAATGATTGACCGGAAGGTTGAGGAAAACAAGGAAGAATTCAGGAAAACATTATAGGAACAACCAAACAAAACAGATAAAGGATGGAGATAATGCAAAACTGCAAATAGAAGGTCAGAAAATTAATTTAAAAAAAGATTTCAGAAAGGGACAACACATCAAAAGGGCAAAGGAGTAGATTTGAATCAATGGAAATCCAAATTAATAAGCATGAAGATAAATCCCTTAATACTAATAAACAAGAAAAACACTCAGGAAAAAAGAATGAAAAAAATTTAAAGAATGACTAAGACTCACGTGGAACAACATGAAGAAGCAACAGTGATCAGAATTCCAGAACAGGAAGAGATAAAGAAAAGACAGTGAACGAGCAAATGGACGAACATTTCTTTAACATCATAAAAAAGAAGAGAAACATTCAAGTAGTTGAACAAACCCCTAACAGGTTAGAGCCCAAAAGGAAACCACCAAGACATATTATAATCAAACTCTCCAAAATCAAAGACAAGGAAAGAATCCTGGGAGTAGCTTGGGAAAAACGAAAAGTTACCAAAAAAGGAAAACTGATAATATTAAACAATGATTTCTTAGCAGACACCATGCAGGCAAGAAGGCAATGGGGAGACATATACAAAATTCTGAAAGACAAAAAACTGTCAACCAAGAATAATAAACATAGCAAAATTGTTCCTTAAACACAATGGCAAAATAAGAATGTTTCCAGAAATACAAAAACTAAAGAAATTTGTTATAGCCAGGCCAACTTTAAAAAAATATTAAGGGAATCCTTTGGACTGAGATCCAACAATAGCAGATAACAACCTGAAATTGACATACACACAATACCATCCAGAATCCAATCCAGATATAGAAGTATCCAAAGTAAATCAAACCTAAAAGAATGAGATATCAATTTATAATGATGACAACTAAACAGCAAAAGGAGGTAAAAGAGTAGTTACAGAGCTTACAAATGTCAAGGAAGTCAAGTAGATTTTATAAAACAGAATGTTTTAAGCTGGGGAAGAAATTAATAAATTACTGGATAACCTCAAAGAAAATTATGACACCTTTACATCAAATCAAGAAAATGAAAACAAAAAACATGAATATATCAAAACCACAATGAAGAAATTGATAAGAAAATGCACAAACAAAAAGAAACTTAATGTAGAAAAGTATGCAGAACAAAGAAAATAGAAGTACCATAGAAAACTACAGCAAAATGACTGCAGTCAATACATACCTATCAATAGTTACACTAAACATCAAAGGATTAAATGCACCAGTCAGAAAAATAAAGAGTAACAGAATGGGTAAGAAAACAGGACATTGCAACATGCTGTCTACAAGAGACACAACTCACACACAAAGACAAAAACAGATTAAAAATCAAAGAATAAAACAAACAAACATGTATCAAGATATCAGCAATCAAAATGAGCAGATATGGCAATATTCATTTCTGGTAAGATAGACTTTACCACAAAAAGTAGCATAAGAGATAAAGAAGGACATTATCTCATGATCAAAAGGTCAATTGAACAGGAAGACATAACTATAATAAATATCTATGCTACCTGTGGAAGAGTCTCAAAATACATAAATCATATTCCAGGAAAATTGAAAAAAAAGAAAAAAATAGGTTTAAAATAATCATGTTGTTGTGGCTGTTGTCAGGTGCCATCGAGTCAGTACCGACCCATAGCGACCTTATGCACAGCAGAACGAAACACTGCCCGATCCTGGGCCAACCTCACTATCGTTGCCATGCTTGAGTCCATTGATGCTGCCACTTGGCCAGTCCATCTTGTTGGGGGTCTTCCTCTTTTTCTCTGGCCTTCCACCTTACCAAACATGATATCCTTCTCCAGTGACTGCTCCCTCCTGACAATATGTCCAAAGTATGAGAGACGAAGTTTGGCCATCTTGGCCTCCAAGGAGCATTCTGGCTACACTTCTTCCAACATGGATCTGTTAGTTCTTTTGGCAGCCCATGGCACTTTTAATATTCTCCTCCAACACCATAACTCAAAACCATCAATTCTTCTACAGTCTTCCTTATTTACTGTCCAGCTTTCACAAGCATATGAAGTTACTGAAAATACCATGACTTGGGTCAGGCGCACTTTATTCCTCAAAATGACATATTTGCTCTTCAATGCTTTAAAAAGTTCTTGTGCAGCAGATTTGCCTAATGCAATATGTCATTTGATTTCTTGACTGCTGCTTCCATGAGTGTTGATAGTTGATCCAAGAAGAATAAAGTACTTGACAACTTCAATCTTTTCTCCGTTGATAAGAATGTTGTTTATTGGTCCAGTGGTGAGGATTTTTGTTTTCTTTACATTGAGATATAATCCATATTGTGCTCTTTGATCTTCATAAGTAAATGTTTTAAGTCCTCTTCACTTTCAGCAAGCAAGGTTGTATCATGTGTATATCACAGGTTGTTAATGAGTCTTCCTCCAATCCTGATGCCACATTTTTCTTCATATAACCCAGCTTCTTGGATTATGAGTATTCCAGAACACTTAATTGTGCTCATCAGGGATCTTTACATGGACCAAGAGGCGGTTGTCCAAACAGAACATGGTAACTGATTGATTTAAAATAATCAGGAGATTTTAATACACCATTTTTGATGAAGGACAGAACAACTAGAATTAAACTCAACAAAGACACAGAAGAACAAACAACACTATGAACCAACTTGACTTCATAGACTTGTAAACAACACTCAATCCATCAGCAGCAACACATACATTTCTTTCTAGAGCATATGGAACATCCTCCAGAATAGATCATATGCTAGCCCACAAAGCAAGCTTCAATGAATTTAAAAACAGTGAAATACTACAAAGCTTCTTTTCAGATCACATTGCTGTAAAATTAAAAATCAACAACAGAATGATCAAGGAAAAGCAATCAAATACACATAAATAGAATACCCCCTTCTTGGAAGCTATTGTGTAATAAAACAAATTTTTTTAAAATAAAACAATTCCTTGAATCAAATGAGAATGAAAATATTACATACCAAATCGTATGGAACACAACTAAAGCAATGCTTAGAAAGCAATTAACAGCAATAAATGCACACATCCAAAAAAGAAGAAAGATCCCCAATCCACACATCATCCTAACATCTCCAACAATTAAAAAAAAGACCAGCAAAGTAAGCCTACAGTCACCAGAAAAAAGAAATAATATAGATGAGAAACAAATAAATCAGAAAAAAAGGAAAACAATAGAAAGAATAAAACAAGAAAAAAATTTGGTTCTTTGAAATGATCAATAAAATTGACAAACCAGAGAGAAAATGTAAATAACATGCATAATAAAAGATATGGGTGACATCACAAAAGAGCCAATGGCTATGGGACAATTCACCGGACTGCAAGATCAGTTTGAACCTCAAGGTCGGTAGTTCAAATCCACCAGCTGCTCCTTGGAAACACTATACAGGTTCACTATGGGTTGGAACTGACTCGACAGCACTTAACAACAACAATAACCAAATACTATGAGGAATTGCACTCCAACAAATTTGAAAACCTATAAGATATAGGTAAATTTTTAGAAAAGCTTGAACTAGCTAAACTAACAGAGAATATGGTAGAAAACTTGAAAAGACCAATAACAAAAGAAGATACTGATTAGGTTATTAAAAACTTTCAGAAAAAAAGATTCTAGGCCCAGATGGCTTTACGAGTGAATTCTACCAAACATTCAGAATAGAGCTGACATAAATGCTACTCAAACTACTCTAGAACAAAGAAAGGGCTGCAACACTCCCAAAGGTATTTTATGAAGTATAAATCTCATAACAAAACCAGGAAAAGACAGTACCATAAAAGAAAATTATAGACCAATATCCTCCATGAACATAGATGTAAACATTCTCAACAAAATACTAGTCAATAGAATTCAACAACATCTGAGAAAAATTATACAGCATGACCAAGTGGGATTCATTACAGTGATGCAAGGATGGTTCAGTATTAAGACAGAGTTTTACATCTTCTTTGCCAATTTAGTTGTCTTTAATTTCCTACTCTTGCCTTAAAGCTCTGGCCAAGAATTCCAACACAATGTTACAGAAAAGTAGTGATAAAGGGTATCCTTGTCCGGTTCTTGGAACTCAATGAAAGATTCAGCAAAGTGGCAGGGTATGAGATAAATATATAAAAATCACTTTTTGTTGTTAAGAGCCGTCGAGTCGGTTCCGACCCATAGCGATCCTGTATAGGGTTTCCGAGGGTGTAAATCTTTACGGGAGTAGAAAGCCTCATCTTTCTCCCGCGGAGTGGCTGGTAGTTTCAAACCGCTGACCTTAAGGTTCGCAGGCCGATTCGTAACCACTTAGATTATTCTAGTTAATGTTTATGTTAATTGTCTTAAGACATCAATATACTACTTTAAGCAAGTTCTCTTTAAATAATGAAAAATTATATAATTTATAAATCTTTTTATGCACAAAGTTTACATGATAAGATATACTAAACTGAAGTGAAATTTTTATTATGCCATATTGTCAAAAATCATATTAAAAGGATAATAGACAGTGTCAGTTAGAGAGTAAGGAAAATTAGTAAGGATGGTAGTAGGCCCCATAACTTGGTTTAATAAAGAAACAAAGGAAAAACTAATGAAAGGCAATTACACAAGAATTTAAAATGTCCTTTGACACAGAACTATTTCCTTGAAGAATATGCCAAAGGAGGAGTAATTAGACAAGTGTGGAACTATAGGATGAGCACTGGCCAGTATTCAAATGGTCAGCATTTCAAACCTAACAGATGTTCCATGGGATAAGCATGCAATTGTCTGCTCCTATAAAGATTTACAACCTCAGAAACCCTCCATAGGGTCCCTACGCATTGGCCATTGTGGTGTAGCACTGTAGGATAAGCATCAGTAAAGTCAACATTGTAAATGCACCAGCTGCTCCAGGAAACCCTATGCATGGTTGCTGTGAGCTGGAGCCAACCCAATGGCACACAACAACAACAATAACCCTATGACAAACAATAACAATGAGTGGGAACTGACTATAAGGCAATGGGTTTGGTTTGGGAGCCTATACCAATGCTAAAAGTAAACATAGTAATATGATACCTTATAAGTAAAAAATAATTTCAAATATAATTTACAGATATGGCAGATAATGTAGATTAATCCATCCACTCCATGTTTTTTCAGAATGTTTTCTGTACTATGGATACTGGGAAGCTCAAAACTGTTTATTCAACTCATTTGACACCAGGTTTATTTAGTAAACTGCCAAGTTGAATACACAGTTATGACACTTGGAAAGCAGACACATAAGCCAAAGGATGCTTAGGTCTCCTGACTAGTACAGTCTAGAAAACATGTGGTTCTTTAAGTGTACAATAATTAGTGTCAGGTCCAGCGAGTCCTAGTGTGGCACTGTAGGAGAAGCACTCAGCCTCAAGGTCCATTTGAACCACAAGTTTGCAGATTCAAACTCACCAGTCACTGCTCAGAAACTATATACAGGGTTGCTATGATTCGAAACCAATTCAATGGCACTTAA
>NW_006408521.1:5954141-5955045 GCF_000296735.1 Chrysochloris asiatica | reverse complement strand
GCTTTCTACTCCCGTAAAGATTTACACCCTCGGAAACCCTGTATAGGGTCGCTATGGGTCAGAACCGACTCGATGGCACTTAACAACAACAACAAATATATATATATATTAAAGGACATTTTGATGTTATAAGAAGTTGTGACAAAAAGTTAAAAAAACAAAAGTAGCCTTAAAAGATGCATGTAAATTATGATCTTATTTTCACAATTGTATAAATAAATATTTAACTAATTAAAGGCTAAGTAAATGACATTTTTGATATTATCATTTGTGATATCCCATTGCTTAAAATTTCTAACTTTTAATCAGAAAATATGTTATAGATAAAATTTGAAAGATAAAATAAGGAACTTTATCATGTATTTATGGAGAATATCATAAGTATCTGAGATGGAATAAGTAACCCTATAACCACATAAAATAAAGAGTGTTATAACAGTATAAAGGTCTTCATTACTGTGAAATCTGCAATATTAGAACACATTTAGATTTACAATGCATACATGCCTTAGCAGGTAACTTCTTGTCACCTTGCCACATTGAAGACTTCCAGAAGCTGCCAGTTCACCTGCTATATGAAGAGTAACAGATTCCTAAGTTTCTCCTTCAACTCAGTACGATTCTCATTAATTCACTTTCTGAATTTGGACACATGGTGCTGATGTCAGCATGTTATGTGATATCTCAAAGAGTCAATGACTTTGTGTTCACGTGGACATCTAAGCTGGAGTACCCTGCTCAATCAAGTCTGTCATGATGTGGTGTGAAAGCTATAGGAAGGAGCTTCACAATTAGATAAAAGGTGACTACACATCAGGGAAGAGCCATCAACCAGTCAATATTGGTTGGTGCTTACTGTGTTCAAAACACTTCAACTCTGCTTCTCCTTCTACCTTATTTTCCT
>NW_006408521.1:5938234-5948544 GCF_000296735.1 Chrysochloris asiatica | reverse complement strand
TTACCAGCAGGAACCAGTCCCTGTAGGACATCAACGTTGGTAGAGTGGAGGGTCAGCAAAAAAGAGGAAGACCCCCCAATGAGATAAATTGACAATGTGGCAGTGGCATTGGGCTCAGATGTAACAATTGTGAGAATGGTGCAGGATTGAGCAGTGTTTCATTCTGTTGTTCATATATTCGGAACCAAATCAATGATACCTAACAACAAACAACAGAGACTGGTTACATTTATTGCCCTGTGATTCTTTCTTTCTTT
Source organism: Chrysochloris asiatica (assembly GCF_000296735.1). Classification (NCBI taxonomy): domain Eukaryota; kingdom Metazoa; phylum Chordata; class Mammalia; order Afrosoricida; family Chrysochloridae; genus Chrysochloris; species Chrysochloris asiatica. The sequence goes on along the minus strand of NW_006408521.1, from coordinate 5,948,287 downwards.
CTTTTTTTTGCTAGCAGCATTTTTGGGGAGTGTTTTTGTTAATGGTAGTGTACTATTGAGTCAGGTCTGACTCATTAAGACCCTATATAGTGTTTCTGATACTGTAACCCTTTCTGTATGGTGTTTCTGAGGCTGTAAATCTTTACAGGAGCATAAAACCTCATCTTTCTCCTGAAGAGCAACTGGTAGATCCAATCTCTTAATCATGCTTGTTAGCAGCCCAACTTGTAACCCACTACATTCAGAAAGCAATTCTCTGAAATTCTAGTTCCCCAGAAATCCCAGTGGCTTTTTTTTTTTTTTTTTTTTTTGGAACTTTTATTACATATTCTCTCTCTACATAGAAAAGGAGTATTTGTGTAGATCAAAATACATGATCTTTTCTTTTAGACTATACAATTAGACTAAACATAACTTAAATTTGTAAAATATATTCTTTGCTCTTCTCCTCTTGAATGCTTTTTAAAATAATTTTACAACCTATGGCTTTATGTATGTGTGGTGTCTTTGCTTTCTGCCTAATTGAGACTGAACTTATAATATAAAATTCGCCTATATGAGAGGTATTTAATAATGCAATTCAAAGACAGATTGCTTGCCACATCATTTTTTTTTTTTTTTTAATTTATGATAGCAACTAGAAATTGGATAGTCGTGCTATCACTGAACTTTCTGTTAGGAAAAAACCAGCATTTTTCAAGAACATAAAATTTTAATAAATTAGAATGCTACTTTTCTTCTTTAAAGAGCCTTTGTGGCACAGCAGGCTAAGCATTGGGCTACTAATTACAGGGTCACAAGTCCAAACCCAGAAAGATAAGGCTATCTGCTCTCATTAAGATTTAGTATCAGAAACCCTAATAAGCTGATACACTTTGCCCTGTTATAGGGCTGATATTAGTCAGAATTGACTCAAATGCTGTGGGGATTTATGGCTTTTAATATTATGTGAATCTACATGAAATATCCAATTTGTGATGTCTGATTAAATTCAAATCCTAAAAGAATTTTTTTTATTTTCTGTTGAGAAAAAGGTAACATTTAATTTTTAAAAATTGCTTTAAATATCATGAATGCTCATAAAAACATCCAAATTTTCTCAATGCAAAGGAAGGAAAATATCAATATATGCACACACTAGCATAAACAGCTAGAGATGATAGATTTGCATCCATACTGAAGCAAAATAAATTTCATTGCCTCTGCACAAAAACAAGGTAACACTAAACCAAAGACAAGGAATATTAAATGAGAAATAAAATATATTGTAGCTGCAACTTTTAATATATGGCTATGTAGGGCATGACGGAGCTGAGCAAATATTCATGAATCATAGAAAGAATCAACACATTAACACAAAATATATTAACCCAACTGGAAAATGATTTAAAAGAAAATTTTGGGGTAAAATATATATATATATAAAAACTTTATTAGAATATCTATCACCAAAATTAGAGTTTTAGTTTGGCAAACTACAATGCTCTAACATCCTAATCAACAATATCTTTATTCTTTGTTTTCAAAAAGATGTATCCATAGACTGACTTTTTAATATATGTTTCTGAAAATTTCACTATTGTGTTCTTTTCTATTAGATGGTCATAACTTTTCCTTCTTGTTGCTAGGTACATTTTTCTTTCAATTGTCTATATTTCCAACAATCTCACAAGCAGTATATTTCCCTAGTGGGATATGAAAATTAATGTTTTGATTTCTGTAAAACTTTTGCTAAAACCTATATAAAAACAAGCAAAAATAACTGTTGCTATGTAATCCATTCTGAATCACGGATACTTCCATGGTTTTCAGAGTAGAACAGTGCTCCATACTTTAATGTCTATGACATTTGGAAGCAGATCAATTAGGTGTTTGTATGGGTTTGAAATGACAATTTTTCAGTTAATAGTCCAGTGCATAAATGTTGGCACAACCCAGGGAATCTGGCTTACTATACAGTACAATTTTAGAAAGGAAATAAATATGCCCACTGCACATCTGTCAATATAGTTAGGTTCCAAATACCAGGTAGTTATGCAAAACTCAGAATTATGTGTAAATTAAGGATGATCACAATAAAACACAAAATGAAGGATGATTATATCATAACATAACTCTCAAAATACTGAGTTTATGGCCCAGTCAAGTTTACACAAAAACTTAATTATCAGAGCCAGCATTCCTCTTACCTCACATATTGATATTCTTTATGGACAGACATACATCATTAATGTACAAAACAGTGTGTGATTCTTTTTTTTAATCTATTGCCTTAAATGTGAAACGCTTAATAGCAAGACAGACAATAAGTGAGAAGCACGGTTGGAAAATATGCTGATGTCACTTCAGTTAAGCACTCAGCAACTAACAAAATGTTGGTAATCTGAACTCAACCTACATGGGAGAAAACCCTGGTGATCTGTGAATATTACAACCTAAAAAAAAATCTATGAAGTAGTTCTCTGTTACATTGGGTCCCGATGAGTCAGAAAAATGACATTACAGCATCTAACAATAGTATGATTGAAAAAAAAGAAGGAAAAAATGTTACTCATATTTTCCCCTTACCCACTAAGCCAAACCCACTGACATCAAGTAGATTCCGAATCACAAGGATCCTGATAGGTTTTCAAGGCTGTAAATTTTATGGGAGCAGAAAGACTCATCTTTCTCTCTTAGAGCAGTTGGTAGATTTGAACTTGCCAACCTTGTGGTTAATTGTCCAGTGCTTATCCTACAGTGCTACCAGGGCTTCTTGATTTTCCCTGTGAGGTTATTAAGTATTGTCAACTTGGTTCTGCCTCATAGTTACCCTGTATAGGTTTCCAAGACTATAAATCTTTACAGGAACAGAGAGTTTCATTTTTCCCCCATGGAACATCTGGTGGACTTGAACTGCTTACCTTGTTATTACAACCTTACTCATAACCCAGTAAGCCACCAGAGATCCTTTGTTATTGTTAAGTTCTTTAGTGCTAAACAGTAGAATCAGTGCAAAGCAGTGGTTAAAACAACAGCATCTGGCAACAGATGGTTTGAATTTGAATCTTAGCCAAGTGATCATGTTTGATTTGTCTTGGGAATATAAAATATTTTCAAGTTTTCAGCTTCCTTATCTGTAAAACTGGAACAATTAAGAGTACATGCCAAAAAGACGAATACACCAAACCATGCCTCCTGCAGAGCTCTCTACTCAACTGAGTTTGATACTTCATTTCAGTGACCACACAACTTAGACACTATACTCATCATTATGGGGTTAATTAGGTTACTCAGGTTATAATTTACAGTCTGAAAAGCAAAGAGTACAGTTTATCCAGTCAGAACAGCTTGTCTTCACCTCTCTTTGCCTGGTCAATGTTGCAAAGCTCTCTTAGAACTTCTGAAAAACACCCACAGGTTACACTCCCTCACCATAAGTCTATGCCTGAAGGCACTTGGCTCTAGATTCATAGGTCAGCAAACCTAGCTCCCCTAATTTAGTGCCTGGGGCCACCCCACTCTGCAAACAAGTGTCCTGCCCAAATACACTCCGCTTTCCTTTCTGCATGGTCTGGACAGTCCACCACTCTGACTGATGCTCTGGTTGTTGGTTCTGCTGCTCTAGTTCCTGTGCCATTCCTCTATTACACCCCTAGTGTCACAGTTTCCTATCCCTGAATTGAGGAGACTAGCCCTTCACTTTACCGACCATGAAATTCTTCTTCAGGGATTGGTCTCTCCTGCTAATATGTCCAAATTATCAGTGCTGAAGTGTTACTATATTGGCTTCTAATGCCCATTCTGAATGCACTTCTTCTAACTGATTTGTTTGTTCTTCTAGCACTCCATGGTACTTTTAGTATTCTCCTCCAGTGCTCTAAATCAAAAGCATTGATTCATCTACAATCTTACTTATTCATTGTCCAACATTCACAGGCATATTCTGTTGTTCTTGTTAAGTGCTGTCCAGCTGCTTCCAACTCAAAGCAACCTTGTGCAGAGTTTCTGAGGAGCAGCCGGTGAGTTTGAACCACTAACCTTCCAGTTCAAACAGACTCTGCATCCACATGCATATAGGTGACTGAAAATAACATGGCTTGGATTAGACCGACTTACTTCTTAAAACTGATAGGTTTGTTCTTAAACACTTTAAAGAGATCTTGTACAGAAGAGTTGCCTAATGCAATAACATACTACTTGATTTCTTGACTGCTGCTTCCATGTGTTCATTGTGAGTATAAGAAAACTGAAGTCTTTGACAGCTTCAATATTTTCCCCATTTATCATGATATTGGAGTCCAGATGTGGTGCTCCGGATTAATGCTTGGGGTGCAAAGTTGGTTTGAACCACAAGGTTGGCAGGTAAGGCTCACCATTTGTTCTTCAGAAACCTTATAGAGGGTTGCTATGGGTTGAATCTGACTCAATGACACTTAAAAACAACAATTATATTATTTGTTGGTCCAGTTGTGAGGACTCTGCTTCCTTTACATTGATGTGCACCCTAACTAAAGGCTGTAGTTTTGATTTTCATTGATATATATTTTAAGTCCTCTTCCGTTTCAGGAAGCAAGTTGGCATCATCTAGAAGGTTGTTAATGAATCCTTCTCAAATCCTGATGCCAAGTTCTTTATATATTCCATATTCTCAGATTATTTTCTCAGCATACAGATTGAATAAGTATGGTGAAAGGATACAATTTTGGCACACACCATTACTGATTTTACGTTATTCAATATTCCCTCAATTCAAGCAATTGCCACTTAGTCTACATACAAGTTCCTCATGAGTACAATTAAGTGTCATGTAATGCCCATTCTTTGCAATGTTATTCATGCTTGATCATGATCCACACAGTTGAAAGCCTTTACAGAGTCAATAAACACAAGTAAAGAACTTTCTGGTATTCTCTTCTCTCAGCCAAGATCCAGCTGACATTAACAATGATATTCCTAGCTCCAGGTCCTCTTCTGAATTCAGCTTTAATTTCTGGCACTTCTCTGTCATCAGTATACTGTTGCAACCATTTAAAAATTATTTTCAATCAACTTTTACTTGCATGTGATATAAATAATATTGTTCAAAGATATCTGTATTCCATGTAGTCACCTCTTTTTGGAACGGGCACAAATATGGATCTCTTCCACTAAGATGGCTAAGTAGCTGCCTTCCAAATTTCTTGACATAGATGAGTGAGACCCTCCAGTATTGCATCAGTTTGTTGAAACATATCAATTTGGATACCATCAATTCCTAGGCCCTTGTTTTTTGCCAACTCCTTCAATGCAGCTTGGATTTCTTCTTTAAGTACCACTGTTGTTTGATCATATTCTACCTCTTGAAATGGTTGAACATTAGCCATTTCTTTTTGGTACACTGACTCTGTGTATTTATTCCACTTTCTTGTGGTGCTTTCTATATTATTTATTAGTTTGCCCTGAGAATCTTTCAATATTTTAAATAGAAGCTTCAATTTTTTCTTCAGATCTTTCAGCTTGAGAAATGCTGAGTGTGCTCTTCCCTTTTGGTTTTCTAACTGCATGTCTTTGCTTATTTCATTATAATACTTTACTTTGTCTTCTGAAGCTGCCCTTTGAATTTTTCTTTCAGCTCTTTTATCTCTTCATTCATTTGCTTTAACTTCTGTATGCTGGAGAACAAGTTTCAGAGTCTTTTCTGAGATCCATTTTGGTCTGTTTTTTCTTTCCTGTCTTTTTAATGATCTTCCCTTTCTTCATGTATGATGTTTTTAATAGCATCTCCCAAACCCTTCCAGGCTTTGGTCACGAGTATTAAATGAATCAAATCTGTTCTTGAGATAGTATCTAAATTCAGGTGGGATATGTCCAAAGCCATATTTTGGCTCTCATGGACTTGTTTCAAACTTCTTCAAACTGACCTTGTGGTCCTGAACATTATACTGCAGTGCCGCATCAGGACACCAGAAATTATATTGTTGTTGTTGTTAAGTGCTGTCAAATTGGTTCCGACTCATGGCAGCCCTGTACAGGGTTTCCGAGGAGCAGCTTGTGGGTTTGAACTGTCAACCTTGTAGTTCAAACTGACCTTGCAGTCCAGCGCAATATCCTGCAATGACACCAGGACTCAAGCAACCATATTGTTGTTGTTGTTGTTAAGTGCCGTCGAGTCGGTTCCAACCCATAGCAACCCTGTACAGGGTTTCCAAGGCTGTAAATCTTTATGGGAGCAGAAAGCCTCATCTTTCTCCCATGGAACAACCACATTAGGGATGAGTTAATTAAATGTTTGACCACATATAGGCAAATTTTTTAAATTGATATTTTTGCGGGGCTTACGAATGACGTAAATTTTGGCAGAAAAAAATTCCCACCCCTGATATAAACAAATGGCTTTCTTATCAAAAAATAATTTATTGCTTCAAAACATTCACCTCATTATGTCCACCAACCCTAAACCGCTGTATCATCAATTTCTTATTTTCAATAAATGCCATGCTTTTAATATAAATGCATTAAACCACTTTAGCTCAAAACCAAAGCTCTATAAATATTATCCTGTTCTGACTCCCACCCACCAGCATCACCCCTTGGATACAATTAAGATTCCATAAGGCTTGTATTTTCTCTTATTAAAATATATTTTAATAAATGTAAGTGTGATTTGCCTCTTATTAAACCACAGGTTACCTGTTACTAAGTCACACCTACATTTATTAGAATACATTTCAGGAATCCATGACTGATTTAAACAGGTAATGCACTTGACTGTTAAACTAAAGGTGGGAAGTTTGAGTCTACTTCAATATGCCTCAAAAGAAAGGCCTGGTGATTTATTTTTGAAAATCAGACATTAATATTCTAGAATACAGTTCTACTATGACACACAATTGGTAACCATTAGTTAGAGTTGACATGCAAAGAATATGGCAAAAGCAATGACTCTGCACTAACTATGAAACTAAAGAAAAGTTAAAAAAAAGACTATGATCTGAGAAACTGATGCTGATTGGAATAGGAATGATGTGCCTGGTTTTCCTTTTAATTCTTCAAGTCAAAAGGAAAAATTCTTTTGATATAAAAGCATAATATTAAAGTTTTGATTGATTCAGGCACATAATATAATCCACAGAAACTGCCACATTCATACACTCTGTCCCTCAAAATCAATGAACTATTTTATTATTGTTAGGTACTGTCCAGTTGGTTCTAACTCATACAAACCTTAGACACAACAGAACAAAGTAGCATCTCACTGAGGCGCTTTCTCTTATTTTCTGACTCTGCATTACCACACATGATGTCCTGATTCAAGGCCTGGTCCCTTCTGATCATATGAATAAATAAATAGAATAAATATTATGCACGTCTACAATCCTGACACACATATTTTCTGATTTTTAAAAACTTGCTCTCTTAGTCTATGTTGTTGTTAAGTGCCATCAAATTGATTCCTGTATAGGATTTCTGAGGAGTGGCTGGTAGATTTGAAATGCCGACCTTGCATTTCAAACCAGCCTTGCAGTCCAGTGCTTATCCTACAGAGCCACACTATGTATAGGAACTATGTGTGGTGATAGTGGTTATGTACTATGAAGTCAGTTCTGACTCATACTGACCCTGTAAATCTTTAAAAAGCATAAAGCGTCATCTTTCACTTGCAAGAAGTATGTGTAAATTTCACATAACCACAATTAAATTTAATGGAATCATTTTTTGTGGTATCATCTATGATTTGTTAGTGTCCACACATGAATGGCTCTGCATAGTCAATGAAACACAGATAAATACTTCTCTGGTATTCTCTAGTTAAAAGATGTTATGTGCAATAATGCATGAATAATGTCAGTCTATACCTGTTGCTGTCAAATCTTTAACAATGCTGCTTCTTTTGTGATCCCAGACTAACACTGTAAATGGAGTTACCTACTTAGCATTATCCTGATGGCTTTTAAAAAGAGATCCATGAACACTCATATATTCATATTCAGATTCTATGTAATTTGGAAAATGATGTACCAATAACCATGTGTCAAAACTTAGTCTAAATTTCATATCTCCAGGAAATATTAGAAATATTAGGTTTTTGGATGTGTTTTTTTTTTTGGGGGGGGGGTAGGATCTATTGATAGTAGCAGGATAATTGGAATGGTACCAATAACAATTTTGATGGATCCATTTCAGTCTTCATCTACAGATAACCCCTAAAAACAAAGACAAAGGAGGTCAAAATCCAAAGTAAAATATCTAACTAAGAATTGAATATATCTTGTAGAGTCCTTACAACACTCCTTTTCTCCCAGTTCAAGAAATTCCATGAGGTTGCGTATATATTTTTTAAGGCATAGGGACTATAAATAAAATATTTATCCCCATTTTTCTGTGGTGCTAAACTCCTATGTTATTCTAATTTAGATGACACCTGAGATTATGTATATTATAATTATAAACCATGTTCTACTTCCTTTATTTTTCTTCTTAGATTAATGCAGTAAATACCTGTCTTCTCCTAGAAAAATCAACATTCTACTTTGAAAGTCTTACTGCAAGAGGATGCTGAGGAATTCCATTTTTCACAATGTCAACCTACTTTTATTCAGCTTGTGAGGCAATGCTGGGCTATGACCGGAAGACAACATGAACTCTGAAACTGAATCCAGCTACTACTTTATTTCAGAGAAGACATAACATTTCCAAAGAAAAAAATATGATTTTCTTAGAATAAAATGCACTGTGTAGGATACGATGTATCCTATCATTGATCTTATCATTAAGTCATGAGAACCTAGGTTATTGAGATTATTTAAATACCCTGGTTATTTAAATGCCCTGGACGGTTATTTAAGGAATATAAAGATATTTCCAGACTCTAATGAGTTTATTGTAGGTAATTGGTACCCAACATTTCTAAAATTTCTGTACCTCTAAGATTTAACTTAGTTCTTGATATAAATCCTTTTTTCTGGGATTCAGGAATAATTAAGTTGCTTTTGTGATTTGAAATGAATCCTTCAACAGTTTACCTAGTTATTTTACCTGACTTACCTAATTATTTTAAATCCTATTTTTTAGAATCAATTTATACATGGACAACTGTACTCATCCTATCATATTCCGTTTCATTGCAATGATTACAATCCTCTCCAAGCATCATCATTCAACAATGTTTGCTTCTATATCCTCTGGGTTTTGTTGTTGTTGTTGTTTGATGTACACAAAACACTCAGGAATATATAATCATTTAAACAACCAAAGGGCAAATTCTCCAAACCTGCCTCCTGGCCAACAGCACACAGCCTTTCTCTTTCCATGAGTTTAGAGTCCTCAGCTGCTCTTTCTCTCCATGTCATCATTGTCATCATCTCTGCCTCCATCTCTGGTGTAGCTGCTTCTCTGTATAGGGTCCCACATTCCATTTGTGCTCTTCTCCATTGATGGTCCTAGGGTCCCCTGTTCCTGGACTGTAAGATTAATTATGCCCCCCTTTTTGTCACAAAACTTCTATCTTTAAGTTATGACCATCGCAATTCATCACAATAACAATACTCATTATTGACTCATACGAATCTTATCCCCATTTCCTTTCACCAGATCTGTGTAGACTAGATGAAAACTATTCAGTGTGGAGTCTACTTTCCCTACACACTCTAATACTAAACTCCCTCGTGAAAATTTGTAAGCCAGTCATTTTGTGCCTTTATAGCTTCCCTGCCCCCTCCCATTTAAGGTAGCCAATGTCTATGCTGCCTGTCTTGATAAACTCTGTGTACAAAGGGAATAGGTTTGATCCTTCTCTCTCAGTTGGTATTTTGAGCTATGCATCCACAAGTATAGGTCAAGTTAATCAAATTGTAGCAATTTACACTTGTTTCTTTTAACAAATTTCTTTACTTTACTTTCATCGAGTTCTGATCATCAAGCCATAAAAGCTAGGTCAAATCAGTACTTTATGTAAGTTTGGGTGTTCTTTTGCTCCTCCCCCCACTTCATATCAGCTGCATGCATCACTCTCAACTCTAGCCCTCCAAGTCTGTGCTCATATAGTTCTCCCAGCTGTTTGTTGTTGTTGTTGTTAAGTGCCGTTGAGTCGGG
>NW_006408521.1:5936997-5938134 GCF_000296735.1 Chrysochloris asiatica | reverse complement strand
TAATGTTATTTAAATGGTAATAATTTAAATGGTAATAACAAAATAATTTTATTTCCACAACACATCATCTTGCAATCTATCTCTTCTCCACTATATTCTTTTGTTTTCCTTTTTAAAATTACATATATATCAGGTACAGAAGAGAGTATCTGATACTGTTGTAGAATGGAAATATTAATAAAATTAGAATAAAATAATGTCTATGACCCCATCATCTATGAGAAGACATAGATTGCTAACACCTTATAAATCTGTGCCTTGTGATAGAAATTTACAAATAACTGAACTCTATACAATTCAATTACTCTTCAATTTTTCATTTGCAACTTGCATTTTCATTTAAAATATTATCTCTTGAAACTTGCATTTCATTGCAAGTACATTTATGGTTTTTATGGTAGCTATGGGTCAGACTGGACTAGATGACAGCTGTCTGTTTCTAGGGGTTCTATTAAAAAGGGAAGAACTAGATGACAGGTATGGTGTATATTTAACATTACTAGGCAATTTCAAACTCTTTCTAAATGATTGGATTGTTTAGCAAATATCAGCAATTTCTAAGACTCCTTTTTTTGTCAAGTTTCTTTAGAAATTTCTTTAAATGAATTTTGATTGCCCCCTCTTTTTTCAAACAAATTAAAAAATTCTACCTGTCAAAGAAAAATAACTGGTAAAATGTTTTAACTGTATTTTATGCATAGATAAGTTTCTCACTGACAGTTTGTGATTTCTTTTAGCCAGTGTAAGCATTTAGTAACTCTCCTAATACATATATTTTAGAGCTTTTTAATATCTTTCAATAAATATTACCATTTTTTTCTAAATAATGATCTTAACTCATACAAACATTAGTAAAAAATAACTACTATAAAATTAGAAACTTTCCTTAAACAAAAATTTCAAAATGAGAAGTTTTGTTTCTTAACATTTCCTCAATCTAGATCTAGATTCTTCTGACCATAGGTTTTGCTCTAACCCATCCCTGAAGAATTCTAGGCTCTGTGATTTATACTACATCAAAATGGCAGTTTTGACATTCTCAATGGATTTAAATTGTGTTTCTTTGAATTTTGGAAACAAAAAGAAATCTGAAGGGTGAGATTATGTGGGCTGTAGGGTGGGTGCCATAAGGTTTCC
>NW_006408521.1:5925736-5933313 GCF_000296735.1 Chrysochloris asiatica | reverse complement strand
TTATTTGTTGAAATTGCATTTTCCAGCAAGTAGACAGCTCCTTTCTAGCCCTTTCTAACAATGCCTATAATGCTTATAATCCTGTTACTTCATGATTTTCTAGATTTACTTCAAAATCTAATTTTACCTTCAACATGATTATTAAAATTCTCATCCTAGAAATTCCAGAATTAACTTTATTTGGTTTTTTGTTTTGTTTTGTTTTGCCTGATAGAAAAATGGCAAGCTATTTATGACACGTGCATTTTGTTTGTGTTAAGTGCCATCCAGTTGGTTCTGATTCATAGCACAACCCTGTAAAGGGTTTCCAAGAAGCAACTGGTGAGTTTAAACTACTGACCTTGTGGTTAGCAGTCTATTGCTTAACCTACAGAGCTACATCAGAACTCCACTTATGATATGACAGGTATCAATTTACAAATAGAATATTAATTTTTTGAAAAAATGAACTTAATAATAGATATCTTACTTTGATTTTATGATTTTCCTTTTCCACAAAACAAATATTAACCTTAAAAGCCTCATCCAAACTGCAAAACTATTGCTTGTGTTTCTGCTAGAAGCTGCTCTACAGCAATGTAAATTTGTCTTTTCTGGCTAGAAAGAGCAATCTCAATAAAAACAGTTTCTCCGGATTTAATACAAAAAGACTGCACCATTGTTATTAGGTGTCACCCAGTCAGTTCAGATTCATAGCAACCCTACGCACAAAAGAATGAAACACTTTCAATTGCTGTGACATCCTCAGAATTGTGATATGTGAACCCACTGTTGCTGCCAACAATTCCAAAATGTTTGCAGGTGGGTGGAGGGCCAAATTTGGTGTAGCCAAGCTAGGGACTAACTAGGAACCTGAAACCAGCTGATCTCATTAAAAGCGGAAGCACACTGTCCAGTCAATCATGCTAAAATTTGACAATGGCAGATCTATTCTCTCTGATCTTTTTTTAATATATAAACTTCAATTTAACTAGCTGATTTCCAGCCATTTTCATTTTTCTGAAATCATTATGACCTCCCTATATACATAGAGGATAACATCTCAGAATAAACTCTATGTTACAATTCATTAGAGTTTCGGTTATTTTTAACAGCCTCTACTCAGGAATAAAATCAACCCAGGAGGCAGAATTTATTATATTACATGAATCTGTGAATTACCTACTACAAAGAGGCCATGTGGGTATGACTTGAAGAGGTCTTGAACTTGGAATGTTGTGAGAAAAAGCGGGCTTTTGGTTTTCACAGAAACCAGAACTAAAATGATCTTAATAGGTTAATGAGTTTTTAAAGATTCTAATGCTGTTAAGGAGCTGTTAAGGAGCTCTGGTAGCGTAGTGGTTACAAGTCAAGCTGCCAACCTCAAGATCAGCAGTTCGAAACTACCTGCTATTCCATGGGAGAAAGATGAAGCTTTCTGCTCCCGTAAAGATTTACAGACTCGGAAACCCTGTACAGGGACACTATGAGTCAGAACCAACTCCACAGCACATGGCACATAACAACAACAATGCTGTTAAGTAGTACTGGTGTGATGTTGTAGGATAACCACTGGACTACTAACCGAAAGTTCAGTAGTTTAAAGCCACCAGTCACTCCACTGAAACCCTACACTGGGTCACTATGAATAGAAACGAACTCAGTCATATTTACCATCACCATCAACAAGTGCTCTTAAAGAAGTGGATATTAAAAAGGAAACCCCCATACAGAAAAGTATAACATGGAGGCTAAAAGAAGTTCTTGTTGTTGTTAAACGTGGAGTCGGTTCTAACTCATAGCGACCCTGCACAAGGTTTCCGAGGCTGCAAATCTTTACAGGAGCAGAAAGCCTCATCTTTCTCCTGTGGAACAGCTGGTAGTTTCGAACTGCTGATTAGTAGCACGATTCATAACCACTACGCTACCAGAGTGTTAATTGCTGTCAAATTCGGTTCTAACTCATAGAGACTCTGAATAGGGTTTACGAGGCTTTACATGTTTGTGGGAGCAGAAATCCTCTTCTTTCTCCCATGGAGCAGCTAGTGATCTCGAACCAATGACTTTGTGGTTCACACTCCTGGGCTTATTTTATGGAACCATTGTATTACTGAAAGAAGGTCTTAGTCTTGGTGATACTCCAAAAAGTCATTTTTCCTATCATTTCAATGTTCAAGAACAGTCAAAAGAGCCAATAAAATTTCAAACACAAATTGTTGGACAAGAATTTTACCAATGACTCTAACACCCATGAGGTTGACAACTTGAGAACTCTCACGATATGGACTTGTTACAGATACAAGATTGAGATTTTTCTCCTCTAGTTTAGGATTCTAATTTATAAAGCTCATAAGATAATATTGCATTACAGCTTAAATTCTCAAGCACATGGTCTGTGGAAAGTTGTGGTCCAGAGCAGGAGCCCTAAATCCATTGTGAGTCTTCACTGCAATTCAGATACCACTTGAGCTCTTGATACTATTTCATCAATGCTTGCTGACAATTAAACCAGCAATATGATTTCGCTAAATCCAGCGTGTGGTACTGCAAGTTAATGCACTGGGCTACACGGTCAGTTTGAACCCCTTGGCGGTGGTTCAAACCCATCAGCTATTCCTCAGAAACTCTACACAAGGTTGCTATGGGTTGGAACCAACTTGACAGCATTTAACAAGTCTCGGGGCAAGCCCAAAGTGGGGTAGTTTGCCTTCAGGAAAATTGTAGTTAAAAGTAGATTAACAAGTAGACACATAAAGAAATAGGGAACTTCCTGGGAATTTTTAAGAAAGCAGTCAAATAGATGCATGTTATCTAAAGTATGTTAAAGGTTAGGGTACTACTGACAGAGATTCAGGGTCTCATGACCATAAATCATACCCAGATCATCAAAGAACCAAGTAATCAAAACACCAGGACCAATTCTGTAACCTTTTCAAACCTGCAATTAACATGCATTGTAATCACCGCCCCCCTAACCTCCTCTGAACTTCCGCCTGTGTCAGTGATAAATTGACATATCTTGACATATCATGATCTTATGATGATTTATTTTCTTCTTTTTGAAGAAGTAGGATTCACTAGAAATCACTGGAAAAATAAATTCATTAAAATAAAGAACCCAGCGTGAAACAGCTTGTCTTCTGCCCTGGGTTGGCCCCCTAATGGCTCTTCTCCTTTTAATCTTTGATCCTTGTTTGCTTAATGTCTTAGTAAAGTTTGTCTCAATGAGCTTTCAGCAGCTTCATGTAAAAATAACATTCATGAAAGACTTCCAGCTAATTCATACAGATAAAATAGGGATTTTACACCAGGCAATTAAAGAATTTGACTTGGTTAGGTAGGGAAATAACAACACCTACTCAGTATGTATGCTGAACAAATGATCTGAGAAGCTGGGTTATATGAAGTAAAATGTGGCATCAGGATTGGAGGAAGACTCATTAACAACCTGCGATATGCAGATGATACAACCTTGCTTGCTGAAAGTGAAGAGAACTTAAAATACTTAATGATGAATATCAAAGAGCACAGACTTTGGTATGGATTATATCTCAATGTGAAGAAAACAAAAATACTCACCAATGGACCAATAAACAACATTCTTATTAACGGAGAAAAGATTGAAGTTGTCAAGGACTTCATTCTTCTTGGATCAACTATCAATACTCATGGAAGCAGCAGTCAAGAAATCAAATGATGTATTGCATTAGGCAAATCTGCTGCACAAGACCTTTTTAAAGTATTGAAGAGCAAAGATGTCACCTTGAGGACTAAGGTGTGCTTGACCCAAGTCATGGTATTTTCAGTAACCTCATATGCATGTGAAAGCTGGACAGTGAATAAGGAAGGCCATAGAAGAATTGGTGCTTTTGAGTTATGGTACTAGAGGAGAATATTGAAAGTGCCATGGGCTGCCAAAAGAAACAATAGATCCATTTTGGAAGAAGTGCAGCCAGAGTGCTCCTTGGAGGCCAGGATGGCCAAACTTTGTCTCTTATACTTCAGACATATTGTCAGGAGGGACCAGTCACTGGAGAAGGATATCATGTTTGGTAAAGTGGAGGGTCAGAGAAAAAGTGGAAGACCCCCAGTGAGATGGATTGTCCAAGTAGCAGTATCAATGGGCTTAAGTGTGGCCATAATTGTGAGGTTGACCCAGGACCAGGCAGTGTTTCGTTCTGTTGTGCATAGGGTCGCTATGGGTTGGTACCAACTTGATGGCACCTAACAACAACAACAACAGCTCAGTAGGAGGAAGGCGCTCTGGTAGTATAGTGGTTATGAGTTGGGTTGCTAACCCCAAGATAAGCAGTTCAAAACTACCAGCTGTTCCACGGGCGAAAAGATGAGGCTTTCTGCTCCCGTAAAGCTTAACTGCTTTGGAAATGCGGTACAGGGTTGCCCTGAGTTGGAACCGATTCCACGGCACATCACCATCAATAATTCAGTAGGAGGAGTCCTGTTGTAGAACCTATAGGATAAGCACTGACTGCTAACCACAAGATCGGCATTTCAAAGTCGTCAGTTGCTCCTTGGAAACCCTGTACAGGGTCACTATGAATCAGAACTGACTTGATAGCACATAACAACAGTCATGAGAAAGTAGCTATACAAGAAGAGACTTTTGTTCAAGCTCCCTAAATATTTGTGAATATGTGGGCTAGTAAATCCAGGTGGGATTCATTGGAAAAATAAAATAAAGAGCCCAGGGTGAAAACAGCATGTTCAACATGTCTGCTCAAACGAAGTAAAATATAAAAGTGCCCTGGATACAAATACTTTCCCCAGTGGATTGATTTTGTCTCACAAAACCTCTTCATATCCTAGAGCCCACATTAATGGAAGTTGCTATCATGTTCACTGTCTTCAATAAAACTTCTTTAAAATTCTCTGTCAGAAACTAATGAGGTTAGAAAAATCTTTAATCTGATCCAGAATATGCACAGAATCTCCAATATTGTCCAAGATATAACCTTCCAGTTCTCTCTTCATATTCTCTCAAGTGGCCTCTACATAATCTGTATCACAGAGACTTCAGATCCTAGAAAAGATACTAAAGAAAAAATCATTAAAATCACCTTTTCCTGTACAATTCATTAGTTAAAGTTTAATGTACTAATTCCTGGATCTTAATCATCTAGCCAGAAAAATACAAGTCTTCACTCTGACATCAGTAACATCAGAGTATTAGGAGACTATAAATGACAAATTTGCTACAAGTTTTCAGAAGTTTTTAGTCTTCATAAAGTGGCAACTTCTGTCTAAGAGCTTTATATTAAAAATAAGTCTGGAAAAACAGTTTGTCATAATTTAATCTCCATGGCTGTTTGCATAATGTTTTGTTTATTAATGGAGACTTGTTATAGTTTTTATATCTCTATAGATTATAATGTTACTAAGATGATATGAAAAATAAAAATAAATAAATCATAACATTAGGCAATTTAGCTAATATCTCCACACCTGATCTTTAGGCTTTCTGGTGTGGAGATGAATTCTGTTTTATTTTCTTGATTTGATTTTGGCACTCTTGGCTTCTGGCTTAGAAATGTAAAAACAAGCAAATTAACAAAACTCTGATCATAAATCCCTTTAGTATTTGTATGTGTTTTTCAAATGATCGGTCAGTAAAACAACAAAACCCAGTGTGTGAAGTGGTTGAGATGATCACCACCAGAAAAGTAATGTGCAACCACGATCCATTTAAGTATTAGTGTAGCTCCTGACTAAGCATTGTTCAGGCGTACAATGATTTATTTGTAGTTTAGACTTAGTAAAGACGAAAAAGACCTGCCATTTAAGTGTGCATAACATTTTTTTCACTTTGTCTTGTATTAAAATTTTTTTGCCTTGAATATATAAGATCATAAACAAATATATTCTTCACTATTTGCATCAAGAGATTTGTATAGATCAATTTTTTAGAGATCATAATCTGCTCATCTGAGAAAATAGTTTACTCATCACATGACAGTTTATATACCAAGAGTTGCTTCAACCATTTGCTCCAAGGACTAATATCTATAAGAACCACAACATTCTCTAACCCAAGACCAAAAGAAATAGATAGTGCCTGCCTACAACGAACAACTTCTCTGAAAAGGATCACATTAGAAGGTGCTAGATGAAGGAAACTGTAGAAGAAAAGTCCAAATCATAAAAAAAAACAGTCTCACTGGTCCAAGACACTTGCATAACCCCTAGACCATGGCCCTGAGTAACCCTTCAGTTCTGGAACACAACTCACCCACATGTCTCAGTTTTCAGTCCAACAGTCTATATGAGGGGAAATCACACTATGGATGTACACACAGATTGTTGTTGTTGAGTGCTGTTAGAATGGGTTCAAACAATGTAGAACAAAATTCAAAGACAAAAATAAGATCAGACTTACTAGATGGAAAGAGATTTAAGGAACCCACAAAACTATTACCCTGAGAAAACTTTCAAACCTGAAACTTAAGACACTCTCTGAGGTCACCTTGCAGCTAAATAGACTGGACTATAAAGCAAGCAACATGAAGAATGGGCTCCCCAGAACCATCAACTATACCAGAACAAGAGGGCAACATTTGCTCAAAATCAAAGATGAGAAGACAGAGATGGACAGGAAATCAGGAGGGAGAGAAGCAGGGAATCCAGAGAGGACATAGGGAGATGTTGGCACACTGTGGAGGCTGCAACCAATTTCATGAAACAATATGTATATGAACTATTGATAGGCAATACAAATTTGATATGTAAACTTTCACCTAGAGCATAATAAAATGTAAAGAGAAAAAAATAAGTTTGCTTCAAGACCCTCATCTCACTGTGTTTACCAATCTTAAATGGCTGCATTCTGAAGTTCTCTGTCTCCATTAGTTCTTTGTTATTTAATGACCTGGCTTAAAACAATTTAGTCTAATCCCCAAGCCAATAATTATCTCACTTTGGAATCCCCCTTTCTAGATGTTACTAAGCCTCTGTTCCTCTATCTAGACATTGATAAATCTCTCTAAGTACTAACGCATTCAGATTCACTTAGCATAGTATTTGCCTCACATTTTAATTTCTTCTTAATAAAGAGTTGTTACTAGCACTGTTACTACTATTACTACTATATAATTTTGATATTTTCCATTATTGATTGTTATATAAAAATGTGAAAAGGAATAATCTATACATTTTAGTCATCAAAATTACTAAATTTTTCTTTTCTGCACATATTTTCCAAGATTTACCCCACACTTTTTGTTTTTTATAAATTATTTAGTATATATTCTCTGCTTTCACATACTTATTTACTTCGATTTGGTTTTTCTTCCTATTTTTACACTCTAGGTGTTCAATTCCAATAAGATACAGAGATGAAGTTGGATTTGTTATTGTGGTTAAGTACCGGTGAGTTGGTTCCCACTCATAGCGACTCTGTATAGGGTTTCTGAGGAGCCACTGGTGAGTGTGAACCACTGACTTCACTGCAGTTAACACCGACCTTTGGGTACAATGAAGTATCCTACAAAATAACAATGACTTTTTTTTTTTTTTTTTTTTCAGAGGAACCTGAGTTTGTCTCTAATTTGAAATGACACTTTGGAGAAGACACTTAAAGACCT
>NW_006408521.1:5918702-5925108 GCF_000296735.1 Chrysochloris asiatica | reverse complement strand
TATTTGTCCTGATTACTGTGTTGAACATTAACTGTTGTTAAGCACCATTGAGATGGTTCTGATTCATAGCGAGCCTGTATAGGGTTTCCAAAGAACAGCTGGTGAGCTTGAACTGGCAATCCTGTGGTTCAAACTGACTATGCAGCCCAATGCAGTAGCCCACAATGCCACACCAGGACTCCTAAGATTAATTACTCAGACTATACCTTGTGAATTCCTGTAAGGAAGTGAAATGTAAGCACGGATAGCTTTTTTTTTTTTCCCCAACAACAGCCCATAGTGTTATGACAAACGTGGCTTTTGTTCCACAATTAATACCCTAGAAGGCCACGAATGAAAAATACTATTTTCTATGTGCATATTTTAATGACAACCTCTTCTTGAAAAAATACAATTGTACTTTGGACAGTTTCTAACTTTAGATATGATTGGTTTAAATGGGAATTATGTCATTACTGCAATAATTTACTTTAGAGTGAAAATATTTTTTACTCCCTTAACCTATGGCAATGTAAATCATCCCACAAGTAAAAGTTTTGTCAAATATTATCTACAATGTTACATGTATGCCCTTATTTATGATCCAATGCCTACCATAACAACAACAAAAAAATTGTGACCCAGTTTGTCACCTTTAAACTCGTACATTATAGTGCATTCAAGTTGGATATTGAGTGGCTTGTTGTTGTTGTTATTGTTGTTGTGGTGGTAGTAGTGGTTATGTGCTGTGGAGTCGGTTCCATCTCATAGCAACCCTGTACAGGGTTTCAGAGGCTGTAAATCTTTACAGGAGCAGAAAGCCTTATCTTTCTCCCATGGAACAGCTGGTAGTTTCTAACTGCTGACTTGAGGTTAGCAGCCTGACTCGTAGTTATTGCTGTAGGGCTTTTAAAACATGGGCTAATTCTTCATCTCTGGTAGCGTAGTGGTTACGAATCGGGCTGTGAACCTTAAGGTCAGTGGTTTGAAACTACCAGCTGCTCTGCGGGAGAAAGATCAGGCTTTCTACTCCCATAAAGATTTACACCCTCGGAAACCCTGTACAGGGTCGCTATGGGTCGGAACCGACTCAACGGCACTTAACAACAACAATTCTTCATCTGACCATCTTATAGAACTCACCTTCTCTTGACCTCTAGGTTCACAACTGTGTGAATTGTCACAACGTCTGCTTATAAAGCATATTTTTGTACTTGATGATCTGAGGATTTCTCTACATGAGAAAGCACCTAAATTATCATAATAATATCCTCTCCAAATTCTCAAGTATGAGTAATGCTGTTTCTATAGCTTGGCTTACATGGGGATTTCTGAAAGTGAGTCTTCTTGAAAATGCTTTGAGTAAAACTGAAAAATTCATATACATGAAGGTAACTCTTCAAATCATTGCACAGTATTGCATAATACCTATACTGAACAATTCTCCTATAAATATTTAGAGTGTTTTCAATTTTTCACTGAAACAATGCTGCAAGGAATAGCTTTTATGTAGACTACCTGGTGGCTATATAACACTTATGTAACAAACATGCTTTGAAATATAATTTTAATATAATATCCAAAAATATATAGAGAATTCAGCTAAAACAATTCTAAACTGGCTTCCCAAAAGAATGTGCATATTTAATGTTCACCCATTATGTGTGAAGGTGTCACTTACCTACATGTGCTAGCAATTTAAGTAAAAACATAGACTTGTTTTAGAGTTTTCACACTTTTATGCTTTGGATGAAAATTCCAACTACTGGCTAGAATGAGTAGATTCTACATACTCAATGAAAATAAATTTTTAGTATAATCATAAAAACCACCACTTTTCCTTTTATGCCCCCAAATAAGCAAGAGTGTTGTATTTTTCTTTGATTTACTCAGATGAGCTCTTGCTAAATCCATTAGCAAGGTTACCAATGAGTTGGAGAATCTCTAAACCCATTACCTTTATATAATGATTTTGAATCAGCAACTGTAGGAATCATTTTCTCACATTCTGGCTTTGAAATTTAGATCATATGAACACAGTAAATGAACTTAAAGCAACAATCAGACGAGAAGTAAAACTGGCTGTGAAAATAATGTGTCAAGTCAAATTTTATGAAAAATTACAGGTGCTTAGAATCTTAACTAAAATGCTAATAAACCTGTTTTAGCTGTTCATAATGTTTTATTATGGAAACACAACAGAGACTAGTCAATACGACGATCATAATAAATCAAGTCACCAGAAAGACTATTTTCATAATCGCTAATGTAATTTTAATAACATCATTTTTAAAGAAAATCTGTGAAAGAGATTTTCCAAGTAAGGGCTTACAACTTGGGGCAGTGGGGGGGATTTGTATATATATATATAAATTATAGCAAGCAATCTAATAATGATCAAAGGTCAAAGCAAATAGGCCAGTACCAGCCCAAAAAGGATACCTTATTCTTATCCATAATAATAAAACATCTGCTGATAAAGAAAGACTACTGTACCAAAACAGAGACATTAGGCTAAAATAAAGAAACTTTTATTAGGTAGAATCATGAGTATGGCAATCTATTTTATTATTTTTTCCAATATATAAACTCATCAACAGTCATACATATCATATAATCAATTATCATAAGGAGATTGATAAAGGAAGTAGGTGAAAGAAAAGGTCTATCTGAATGGATATTATTTCCCTCTTTGTAAATCTCATTGTGTCTTTGAAATTACTATTAATTTACATAGAAAAGGTCAGTTTATTCAGTTAATGAAAAAAATTATATTTAAGATCATACAATTCAATTTTAAAATATTCATCAATCTTTGTCAATGATTCCTTTTCCTACAAAAAAATTGACTTGTGCTTTAAAAAAATATTTTTCATAGTAATTTCTTATTATTCTTTATTCTATATAAGGATTATGCCATTTCATGGAATCTTGTAAAAATTTGATGAGATTTGTTTAAAAGTAGTTCAGCAAAATTCAATATTGGGAGGCCAGAAATTAGAAAGGAAAGTAAAATATGCTTAATAGGCCCAATGATTGCTTTGACAAAAAGTCTCTCGTGGTGTCCCACATTATCTAAACTAAAATATCTCTTACATAACATTTAGGAAGCTCACCAACTTTTTTTTTTTTTTTTTTTTTAAACCATGCATCATGACCTTGGTTTCATAAACATGTCATTTATAGGAGGGGGATTCACACAATTTATGAAAAACTTTTAATCCCATTTTTCCATGAACTCTTTTAAAGCCCCTCACATATGTAGAATAACTATACTAGATGAAAGATTCTAGATCACAAAATTGGAAGATGATAAAATGTGCTTTATTGTTCACTAATTTTAGTTCAGATAGTCCAATATTATACTCAATTATCTATTTTAACTGTATTTTATAATTTTATTTGTATTTTAGAAAAGTGATACTTAGCACCCTAAAATTTATGGATCTAGACTTTTAAGAAACAATGCAACAAATTATGATTTATTTGTTTATTTACTACTGTCTAGAGAGAAATGGTTGGCGCCCTGGTGTGGCACTGTGGGCTAATGTGTCAGTCTGCAAAGTCATTGGAACTGCAATGTCAGTGGTTCAAGCTCACCAGCTACTCCTTAGAACCCTATACAAGGTCACTATGCGTCGGAATCGACTTGACGGCACTTCACCACAACAAGAGAGAAATGGATAACAAATTAAGAGTCAGTTAACTTAGCTATCTACTTTTTTTTTTTTTTTTGAGTATTGCTTTTTCTTTTATTAGTTGTACATGAATTTTGCTGTCCACAGGTGCTTTTCAATTAAAATATTGTATGAATTTAATGAAGTCCTATTGTGGTGCTGTAGGATAAGCACTGGACCACAAAGTAGGTTTGAACTGCAAGATCCAAAACCCTAAACCCTAAACATGATCGCTATGAGTTGAAACATACTCAAAGGCACTTTATAACAACAACAATCAATTGTTAGGTAATAAACAAATGAACTTGGTTATGTCAAGTATAATGTTGTAAAGTGACTTTTAGGATTAAAGATACGTTATACCCAACAGATGCATCTTGTAAACCCTATACAAGGTCGCTATGAGTCGGAATTGACTCGAAGGCTCTTACCAACAACAGTATATTCCTATGATACTTTTTGGTACGTTCCTCCTTGTTTCTTGTTGCTATGGTGGCGCTGTAGGATAAGCACTGGACAACAAAGTCAGTGTGAACTAAAGGTCAGCGGTTCAAACTCAACAGCCACTCCTCGGTCACTATGAGTCAGAATCAACTTGATGGCACTTAACAACAACAATAGTGCTTAACCTCTTGGATATCAATCACTCAGATTCCTAAAAGTCAAAATTTCAAGCAGATTCCTAATATGCTTCAGCTTTTTTAAAAAAATTTGGTTTCTGATATTCTGAATTGACATTCAACAAAAAAAACTGGATTTGGGGAATGGTGTTTGGAGAAGAGATAAGAGAGAGAATTTAAAATCACCCATTATTCCTTATCATACATTAGTGGCAGTATTTTATTTTAGTGAAAAACAATATAATTTGCTTTAAAAGGGAAAGAGAAGTAGCAAATATGTTGTTGTTGTTAAGTGTGGCAGACTCAGTTCTGATCCATAACAATCCTGTATAGAGTTTTCAAGGAGCAACTGGTGAGATCACCATCCTTGTGGCTAGCAGTTCAGTGTGTATCTTACAGTGTCACACCAGGACTACAGACATCATATTGTTATTGTTGTTGTCAAGTGCCATCTAGGTCGAGTCGGCTCCCACTCACAGCAGCCATGTATAGGGTTTCTGAGGAGCGGCTAGTGAGCTAGGATCGCTGACTCCAGAGCATCAACCTACTCGTTAGACAATCTATGGTGGTGGTGGTAATGGTGGTGCACTGGAGTCTGTTAGCTACCTACTTTTGAAGGTATTAGTTTCACTGTTCTATTGATAAAATATATGAAAAAATAAGCTACCAAATAGGGCTTTCAAAAAAAATTTTTTGTTGTTTACTATATCTGACCCACTCTTATGGTAGATGGTGGTGGTTGATTGCCACAGAATCAGTTCAGACTCTTTGTGACCCTGTATATAATTTCCAAGGCTGTAAATGTTTACGGGAGCAGAGAGCCTCATCTTTCTCCCAAGAAGCAACTGGTAGAGTCAAACTGCTGACCTTGAGGTTAGTAGCCCAGTTTGTAATCCATTACTCTACTAGGAATCCTTTCATGGTGGGTTTTTCTTCAAAATCTAAACATCTAAGTCCATACCAAAGTCCTGGTATGGCATTGTGGATTAATGTGCTGGACTGTAAGGTCAACTTGAACTGCAAGTTTGGAGGTTCAAGCTCACCAGCCATTCCTCGGAAACTCTATACAGATTCACTGTGAGTTGGAACCAATTTTACAGCACTTAACAGCAATAATCTAAGGCTGGGTCATGCAGGAGTATAATGTATCACACCTGTGATCCAAGATCCATGGCCTGGATAACCTGTTTTTGCAACACTTTACTTTGGGTGGGATTGTACTGCAAATAGAACAAGTCAAGGCTTTGCATGTTTAATTCTAATAGCACCTCAGTTTCCAGATACCATGGATATCATTGTTAGGTGCTACTGAGTTGATTCTGACTTATGCACAACAGAGCGAAACACTGTGCACAATCCTTTGCCATCCTCACAATCATTCTGACGTTTGTGCCCATTGTTGCAGTCACTGTCAACCCATCCCACTGAGGGTCTTTCTTCCTTTTATGGGCCCTCCACTTTACCACACATGATGTCCTTCTCCAGGATCTGCTCCTTCCTAAAAACAAGGGAAGTCTCATCATCCGTGCTTCTAAGGAGAATGTTGACTGTACTTCTTCCAAGACAGATTTGTTCATTCCTCTGGCAGCCCTAATGCAAATCACTTTTTCCAGACAAAAAAATTATTTAAGCCACATGAAATATGGAGCTACTGGTAAAGAGTTGTCTAAGCTATCTGCTCAGTGGGCAAACAAGTAACTTATTAATTACACAGTACATAAAGAATAGTCTCAAACTAACATTTTCTCTATATAATTGTACTAAGGTCTTTGCATCAATGGAATGTAGGTCTGTTAGTGATATTGTTGACAAGACTGCCCAGCAAGGTGCTTTATCCTGAGACTTAATAACTTGGTGGCTACAGAAGCATTCCCTTTCTTGTCTTGTGTTACACAGGAATAGGGAAAAGAAGACAACTTTACTACAGCAAAAAATATTTTTCTATCAAACAATATCACCTAATAAATTAAATGTGCAACAGCTTTGTTGCTCTGATAAATTCTGACAGGAAAAATGTTCAGTGGGCTACTTCACAGGAAACAAATAAATAATTAAAAAGCAAAACAACATCCTAAAAAAAGTTTAAAATCCTAAAGGTCAATTGGCTTGTTCTCAAAAAACAAGGTATAC
>NW_006408521.1:5895118-5917902 GCF_000296735.1 Chrysochloris asiatica | reverse complement strand
AACAAGGTATAAATGATTGAGGGAGAAGCGATCCCAGTTATCTAACCATTAATTAATGCTGACTTACTGCCAATAAAAAAAAATCTCACAACAGTGTTTATGCATATATGACTTTTTCCCTATAGATTTTTGAATACATCAAAAATACCAATAAAATCTTAAAGCTTGTTAAATTGCTTTATCTACTTATACTAAATGATTATATATCAGAAAGGAGTCCTAAGCAGATGCTAAACTAAGTAATACATTTAAATCTATAAGGACTAGGACATACAACTTAAGGCAAAGATGGAGTTTTGCATTACCTCTTTGAGAGGATTCAGAATTAAGACTAAGTAAGGATGTGGGTATTCTCTACTTTTAAAAGCATCACATATTTGAAAAAAAGTAAACAAAAACCTATGAAAATTTAAGAAGTGTATGCCACTTTTTATATAATATTGATGAGCTAGCACAATCTGAAAAGCCCGAATCATTATCAGCACTAAACTAATATCACTTGCTCTGATTCTCATTTCAACCTACAGACAAAATTTGGAATTGCTTTTCTATTTTCCTGTAATAAAAAAAAAAAAATGTATGGAAATATCCTATTATTTTTCTTATGTCAATAAACAAATTGGTATTTTGTCACATGGATCAATCAGTTGATGGATTAGGCTCTTCTAATTTCTTTCACTGAAGGGGGAAATTCAGTCATCTTCAAGTATACAGACAAGAGTTGCATTTCTAGATCTATAAAGATAGGATCAGTATCTGAACCATTGATTTCTCCACCCAGATGATTCTAGCTATTGTAACTTGTCCAGGACAGCCAGCTACACAGCATGTCTTTCTCTAACTATGCGTGGAGGCTGCAAAAGTGGATTCAAATAGGCACTGGGTATCAACAAGGTTGAATAGAAGCTTTCTGGATGGTTTTGATGATCGTAATTGCTATCCAGTCAATTTCCACTCATAGCAATCATGTAGGACAGAGTAGCACGACCGCATAGAGTTTCCTGCGTAGAAATCTTTATGGAAGCAAGCTGCTACATCTTCCTCAAAGATGAGGGACTATTGAGTTTGAGCAGCTGACCATTCAATTAGCAGTGAAGTGCTTAACCACTGTGCTTCAGAGCACCTTAGGACAATAGTGGTGGTAATGATGACTACGGGGGAGCAAAGTCATTAGGAAAGGTTAAGCTGCGATCTTCTGGAATGATGAAGCTATTTTTATCTTTTCATAGTAGCATTTATTTAACCCTTTCATGACCCAAGGGATATGCTGTTGTTGTTATGTGTTGTCAAGTCAGTTGCAAATCATAGTGACTCTGGGATTTCTGAGGAGTAGCAGTAGAGTTTGAACAGCCAGCCTTGGGGTTCAAACTGACTTTGCAGTTGAGTGCTTATCCTACAGTGTCACACAGTCCATGGGATATATATATTTCTCAGACTGAAAGAATTTGAGGGGGAAAAAATTAAAGATTTGACTTAAAATGGTGAAGGAGTCTTTAGCAAAATATTCATTGATGCACAAAACAATAAAAGGTGATGGAAGGGATACGTAGAGACACTGTACCAAAAACTTGGTTGATGTTCAACCATTTCAAGAGGTAGCACATGATCAAGAGCCAATGATACTGAAGGAAGAAATCCAATGTGCATTAAAGTCATTAGCAAAGAATAAGGCACTGGGAATAGATGGAATACAAATTGAAATCTTTCAACAAACTGATGCAGCACTGAAGGCACTCATTCATCTATGCCAAGAAATTTGGAAGAAAACTACCTGGCCAACTGACTGAAAGAGATCTGTATTTGTGCCCATTCCAAAGAGCGGTGACCCAATGGAATGCAGAAATCATTGACAATATTATTGATATCTCATGCAAGTGAAGGTTTACCAAAGATAATACAAAAATGGCTGCAAACATACATTGATAGACAACTTCCAAAGGTTCAAACCAAATTCAGAAGAGGACATGGAAGAAGGGATATCATTGTTGACATCAGATGGATCTTGGCTGAAAGCAGAGAATACTATAAAGATGTTTACCTGTGCTTTATTGACTATGCAATTGTTTTCAATTGTGTGGATCATGACAAGCTATTATAGGTAGAAACATGGAGAATGAGTGTTCTGGAACACTTAATCGTGCATATAAACAACCTGTACATATACTAAGAGGCAGTCGTTCGAACAGACCAAAGGGACACTG
Source organism: Chrysochloris asiatica (assembly GCF_000296735.1). NCBI lineage: Eukaryota > Metazoa > Chordata > Mammalia > Afrosoricida > Chrysochloridae > Chrysochloris > Chrysochloris asiatica. The sequence continues at coordinate 5,915,701 of NW_006408521.1, read as the reverse complement.
AATGGTTTAAAATCAGGAAAGGTGTGTACCATGGTTGTATTCCTTCACCATACTTATTTAATATGTATGCTGAGCAAATAATCTGAGAAGCTAATTTTCATGAAGTAGAATGTGGCATCAGAATTAGAGGAAGGCTCATTAACCTGTGATATGCAGGTGACACAACTTTGCTTACTGAAAGATACGAGGACTTAAAATACTTATTGATGAAGATCAAAGACCACAGCCTTCAGTATGGGTTGTACCTCAATGTGAATAAACAAATATCCTCACAACTGGAACAATAAATAACAGCATGATAGATGGAGAAAAGATTGAAGCTGTCAGACTTCATTTTTTTGGGCTTCACCATCACCAATCATGTAAACAGCAGTCAAGAAATCAAACGATGTACTGCATTAGGCAAATTTGCTGCACAAGACCTCTTTAAAGTGTTCAAGAGCAAAGATGTCAGTCTGGGGACTGAGGAGCACCTAACCCAACCATGGTATTTTCAATAATCTCATGTGCAAATGAAAGTTAAGCAATGAATAAGGAAGACTGTAGAAGAATTGATGCATTTGAGTTATGGCTATGGAGAAGAATATTAAAGACACCATGCACTGCCAGAAGAACAAACCAGTCTGTGTAGCAAGAGGTACAACAAGAATGCTCCTTACAAGCCAACATGGCTAAACTTTGTCTCTCATACTTCCAACATGTTGTCAGGAGGGATCAGTTCCTGGGGAAGGACATCATGCTTGGTACAGTGGAGGCACAGAGAAAGGCAGGGAAACCCGCAACGAAATGGATTGGCCCAGTGGTAGCAACAACAGGCTCAAATGTAGCAGCAGTTGTGAGGCTGGGACAGGACCAGACTGGTTAGTTCTCTTGTACATAGGGTTGCTGCGAGTTAGAACCAGCTCAATGGTATTTAACAACAACAAAAACTGAGATATTTTCTGTCTCTGGCACTTATTTAATGGGAAAGATACCTTCCATTACACTTTCAGTACATGCTGCAATCTGGTTGAAGCCTGTATAAATGTATGAATGTGAGTAAATGAGCCTCATCCCACCCAACCCAGCACCAAAGACCCTCAGAGCACATGTATCTCACTAATCTGATCAAAGTCCTAGTACCTTATCTTTCGACTATCTCTTTATCTGACAGTTTACATTTACAGCAAAAGCTGAAAAAAAAAAAATACGATCATTCAATTTTGAAGATTTACGATGTACATTTGGTAGTAACAACAACCAAGGTACAAAGTTAAATTTCCATTGTAATGGCCAAGGTTACATGTCAACATGTCTGCATCATGATCCTCAGAGGTTTGGCAGTTATCTCATGATGTAGCCATCCTCCATTTTGGGATGTGATATGGTTATCCTGCATTTTCACATAACAACAATTTTTGTATAACTATCAGGTTTTTGTAAGATAATTACGTCAATAAATGAGGAGTAAGTATATTTAACATCTTGCATTCTATGTTAATTTTCCAAAAATAGGTAGCGTCATCAGAGATATCGACAACATTTCTTGTGCATAATATAATGGTTTGTAGTAATTTGTATATGGAATGTAATTTGTGACATACTTGATTTTACTAACAATAACTCTTTTGACAAAGAGATAATCATTTATTTATCATCATTAATCATTAATGAAGGAAATTTTTTTAGAAAATAATATAGTTTAATTTTCCATTGAATGTTTTCTCTCAATGTTTTTCTTTCAGGCTACTCTGAAATTGTTGTTATTGCTGTTATTTTTGTTCAGTATCTTTGAGTCGGTTCTGACTCACAGTGACTCTGTAATAGGATGTGATGCTTTATATCTTCATGGGAGTAGAGAGCATCATCTTTCTCCTTCAGAGCAACTGGCTGCCTCAATGTGTATCTCGTAGCTCTCAGTCTAGTATTTATCCTAATAATGTTATGAAACCATTTTGTGACTTTATCCACTTAAATGGTATCATTGATTGGATTACAACCCATCTCCCCAAATAAGAGGAGCTCCAAAAAGTGTGAGGACTATATAATTAAAAGTTAATGAAATTATATATGGTCGCTATGAGTTGTAACCAATGCACATGAAGGTACTTAACAACAACAACAAGGAGTCCTGGTGTGGGATAAGCACTGGATTGTTTATCCTACATGATAATAGCAGCATTGAATTCTATGATTTGGGCACTCCAAATAGCAGTTGGAGACAAACTACTTCAAAGCTGTAGGTAAGATTGATTCATGTCAATGAGGAGTCCTGGTGTGGTGCTGTGGGTTAATGCGCCAGACTGCAAAGCTGTTTTAACTGTAAGGTCAATGGTTCAAGTTCACCAGCTGCTCCTCAGAAACCCTATATGGGGTCACCATGGGTTGGGACTGACTCAACGGCACTTCACAACAATAACATTATCAATGAAGTTTCAGAAGAATGTACACTCACATAGAAGCATGCTCAACTTCATGTTTTTTAATGAACCAGCAAGTGAACAATAGTATAGCTGCTGTTGAAATTTAACTGTATCATATTTTTTTACAGAAAAGGAGACTTATAAAACATAAAATGTCAATAATTGGTATCTGTGGGTGGTGGGGTTAAAAGTGATTTTCATCACATTGGCTACCCAAAATGGAAGGGGTGTACTGCAAAGGCATGAAGTGACTGACTTATGAGCTTTCAAGAGGGAGCCTAGTTTCAGAGGGTGCAGAGGAAGGTAGAATTTCCACTGAGTGGGTTCCAACCTCTCTAGATGGGGCTGGAGAAAGGAGGTGAAGATAAGACTCTTGTGGTTCAATAATGAATAATTGCTATCAGGACTGATTGTGAATGTTGCAAATGTAAAGGTAGATGTTTTGTAACAAAAGTGGGGTGGGAGGGAGTGCTTGATCTTGTAGTCCAGGAGCAGAGGACCCCGGGACCATCAAGGGAGAAGAGTCGAGTGCGGGACCCTATCCAGAGAAGCAGCAATGCCAGAGTTGGAGGCAGAGATGATGAGGTGACTCTGGACTCAAGGAGGGAGAGGGGCTGTGTGCTGGTGGCCAGGGGGCAGGCTTGTGGGTGTGCCGTTTGATTGTTTGAATGGTTATATATTCCTGAATGCTTTGGTGTACATCAAAAAACAAACAAACAAACAAACAAACAGAGGGAATGGAAGCAAATACTGTTGAATGATGATGCATGGAGGGGATTATAATCATTGCAATGAAACGAAATATGATAGAATGAATATAAAGCTGATGTTCTCCCATGAAAACTATCACTCAATTGACAATAAAAACTTAAAAAAAAAAAAGTTAATGGAATTTTTTCACCAACTTTTTGAAGAGTACTCAGATATGTTACAATTATTTCTATTTGGGAATGGGTTATTTTTGCTATGTTAATGAGGCAGGATTAGTGTCATTTGTATTCTGAATCACTCTCTATGAAATATAAAACAGATTAAACAAGGGAACTGACCAGAGATGAAACCAGAAAGTTGCCAAGCCACTTGGAGATCACCCAGATGCAAAAGCTCAAAAAAAAAAAAAAAAAAAAAAAAAAAAAAAAAAAGCAGCTCAGAGCCAAAGGTCAGAGAAAGACTTCCCCTAGAAACGACACCTGGAATTCTTGAATTCAGCCCTATAGCCTCGAAAATGTGAGGAAATAAATTGCTGTGTACTGAAGTCATCCATTTGTGGCATTTCTGGTGTAGCTGTTGTTGTTGCTGTTTAGTGCCATTGAGTCAGCTTCACACATCGCAACCCTACAAAGGATTTCCAACGAGTGCCTGGTGAGTTTGAACTATAGACCTTGTGGTTCAAACTAACCTTGTGGGCCAGTGCTTTATCCCAAAGCACCACAAATTTTTCTAATTATCTAGTACTACTATAACAGACTAGAAGATTAAGATAAATGTTGAGTCTAAACAATGGTCTACAATCATGAAGCATCACCTTTTTTATTAATCAATTATAATAGTTCAAGGATTCTGCATACTATAATCAAGCATTATGATACTGAAATTGCTGTTTTGATGTCTGCATAATTTTCTAACAGTGGCAAAAATACTTTCATACACTACCTATAAATATATTTCTAGGAGCAGCAATATGAAAGCACATCAAGATATCTAAGTAATGTTTTAAGATGTCAAGAGGCAACCAGTGGCAGGGGAAGAATTTGCAGTTACATCATGGAAGGGACACCTGCTGTGTTGTTTCCTTCAAAAAAGGCAGTAACCTTCATTTGGTAAAACTTTTAACATCTGCTAAAAGTACTTTGAGTGATTCTATGTTGTTAAAATTACCTATTACAGGCACTAAAGTGCACTTATAAGAAACATTTAGAAAACTAAATTATATTTAATAGGGAGATAACTAATTTATCATACTTTGGTTCACAAAATTGTATTATATTTGAAAATATATTTTCAAAACTTAGCTATAATTATTTTTTTTCCCTCTCACTTTGTTTCACTGATTTCCCATAATCAAAACATGAAAAGCAGTTTCTGATCTCAGTCAGGCCTTTGTACTGCCCTCTTTTTGATATACTCTTCTCCCAGAAATCGGAGTGTCTCAAGCTCTCCTTTGTTCCCATCTCAACTCACGCAGCACTCTCTACCTTGTCTTGTTATCAGTAGCCCCCTCCCATGGCCACAGGTCTTACCTTAGTTTATTTTTGACAGTGCATATCACTATGTAGCATATTGTACATTTTCCTCTTTTTCAAAAGCCTAACTTTGCAAACCTTCAAATAATCCAGTAAAATATAATTTTCAATCAGGATTTTGTATTATTCTTTATTGTAATATAGTTTACATACAGCAAAATACATAGATCTTAACTATTGCAGTTCAACATGTTTGACAAATGAGAAAATTTATATAATCCACTGACAGCAGCACAGTGGTTATGTGTTGGGCTGCTAACTGAAAAGGCAGAAGTTCAAATCTATCAGCTACTCTATAGAAGAAAGATGAGGCTTTCTACTCCCGTAAAGATTTATATCCTTGGAAACCCTGTTTGGGGTCACTGAGAATCAGAACCACTCGACAGCACACCACTGCCACCACTCAGGGAAGACACAAAGCACTAGCATCATTACAGAAACTTCTCTTATGCATCTCTCTCAGGAATTTTCCCAATCACACAGACAGACAGTGAGGGTTAGATATATTTGACCGGAGATTACTTCTGCCTGTTTATGAGCTTCATATAAATGAATCACATAGCATGTTAAGTATGTTACACGTATGCCATCTATCAGTAAAGACATCCAATTTAAATAAAGAGATATGAAAGAGAAAATATCAATTATTTAAACATATAATTTTTCTGTTAAACTGGGTGTGTAATTGACGAGTAAGAAGTGGATGGCTATATGAAGGGTCCACAGTTCAAATTCTCCTGGGAAACCCTATACAGGGTTGCTATTAGTCGGAATTGACTCGACAGAACTTCACAACAACAACTAACAAGTCAACTACCGGTTAAGATCTTGAAGTCCTGGTGTGATGTTATATGATAAGCACTTGATTGCAAGGTTGGTTTGAATCACAAGGTTGGCAGTTCAAACTTGCCAGTCGCTTCTCAGAAACCCTACACAGAGTTGCTATGGGTTGGAACCAAATCAACGGCACTTAACAACAACAACAATAACCAGTTGAGATCTTAGTAATGTTAGGATCTTAAAAGACTTCATGGAATTCATAATTTTTTAATTTCCATATTGTAATTTTATATTCCTTGTATTCTATTTTTTCTCTGCATAGAGTACTCGGGCAGATTTGATATCTGGTTTCTCATATAATTTTTAAAAGCTTCTCATATTAAAGCAACCATGGTACTGTTGAAAATAAGAGATTTTCAGCACACTATACTAAAATTAAAAGATATAGAGTCAATTTTTGTTGTGTTATGTGCTGCTGAGTCAGTTCAGACTCATGGTAACTGTGTATAGGGTTTTTAAGGAGTGGCTGGTGGGTTTGAACCACCAACCCTGCGAACTAGAGAACTAGTGATTATCCTATAGAACTGTACCAGAACTCAGGGGTCAATTTATAGTAGATAATTTGGAATATGTACAAAAAGGTTTTAAACATTAATACATATATATGTATATATATATTAACATATATGTGTGTTGTTGTTGTTGTTAAGTGCCATCAAGTTGGTTCCGATCCATAGCAACCCTGAAATATATGTATGTACTTGTATGAAATTATACTAAATATTTAACTTGTAAATAATAAGACAACAACTATATTCAAGCACAACAAGGCACTCATCATGATGTTTATAACCTTGTTTTTATTTGCTCTTGCTTAATGATCACAAAGTTTTTTATTTATAAGGCTCATGGAAAAACTGTGCGATATAAAAACTCCCCAGATTCAGAATATCTCACATATTTTCAAAAGAACAGAGATATCTAGTTTTCCAAAATATCAATAATAAGTAGGGTGATTGATTTATTTTCAATTGTTTTATTCCAGTAAGCAGATGTCATGGAAGTTTAGATGGGAGTAGATGATTTTGTCACAACAAATTACTAATAATGCTTACACAAAAAGAACAACAGTAGCTTTTCCAGTCCAGAGTTGAGTTTGGGGGATTTCTAGACCAAGGTTGGTTAAAGTCAAAGGCTTGCACTATAGGTCTGGCTGAAAACTTCCTTGTCTCAGGAAACCCCCAAGAGGCTGGAAACACTATAAACAAATCTTAAGAAAGAATGAGAGGATTGTGTTGGGAAATAATCTGTCACACAAACCAAGAATCTGAATTTCAGACTTTCTCACTCCGTATTGAAAGATGCACAAAAGCCTTGTAAGTAGGTTTCTTGTACTTGATAATTTCAGTACACACAGGGAGTCAGATGACCATATTTTTACACAAATGGCATGTGCCTTTGTCAGCTGTTCCCTCAGGGAATATTTCCATAAGCATCACTATGCTAAATTTATTTTCTTTTTAAAATGCTTCTGTTAAACAACAACTAAAAAAGAGCATATTGTATTCATAAAAAATACCTCCCATGGGTAGGGAGTGGCTGGCAAACAAATGTAGGAAGTATGTGTTATTGGTGTAAAAATATGGTGTATGGATTCAGAGAAAATCTACAGTTCAAGTTGTTGTTGTTAATCCAACCCTGTATAGGGTTTTTGAGGAGTAGCTTGTGAGCTTGAACCACCAAGTTTCCCATTTAAACCAACTTTGCAGTCAAGCACATTAGCCCACAGCGTCACATGCAACCTTGTGTTGCTCTGACTTATAGCAACCCTGTATAGGGTTTCGAGCGAGCAGTTCAAGGGTAGTAATGCAAATTACTTGACAGAGAAGAGGGCTTACTCAGTCACATTTCACTTCTATAAGTCGAGTCCATGATATAGGATGTATTCGAGTTACAAAGAATTTAATTTATGACGACCTGCTTTTTAAAAACTGTCTTACTATTAGCAATATGCACTACATACAATGTGGTAGCACATACTTTTCTGATGTCTACATGTAATGTTTCTAATCTCTCAAGACAGATAAAGATCAGATTTATAAAGACACTGATAGAAAAAGGTAGTAAAAACATAAAACTGTTGTAGACTTATATCAGAACCAACTTATGATTGTGTAAACTGTATTTGTGCCCATTCCAAAGAGAGTTGACCCAACATAATGTGGAAATCATTGGACAATATCACTGATATCTCATTCAAGTAGTTTTACTAAAGGTAAAAACAGAACATTGACAGAGAACTACCAGAGGTTCAAGCTGGTCTCAGAAGAGGACATGAAACAAGTTATCATTGCTGACATTGGCAGCATCAATGGGCTCAGGCATAACAAAGGTTCTGAGGTTGGCCCAGGATCAGGCAGGGTTTCTCATTCTGTTGTACACAGAGTTGCTGTGTGTCAGTACCAATTAGATGGCACCTAACAACCACAACAAAACTGAACTGAACCCTATTGTTAAGTTGGGGACTACCTGTAATAGAATTCCACTGCCATTTAACAAAGTTGTATATGTTTATGTGGGAACTTCACTGTTTCAGGAATAGGAATGGTGATGGTGGTTGTGTGCCATGGGGTCGGTTCAACTCATAGTTACTCTGTGTAGGGCTTCCAAGGCTGTACATCTGTACAGAATCAGAAAACGTCATCTTTCTACCACAGAATGACTGGTAGTTTCAAACTGATGACCTTGAGCTTAGCAGCCTGACTTGTAACCACTACACTAGGTGTGATAAGTGGGAATCTATAGACCTGATGGAGCAATCATGACTGATATTGGATAGTGTTGTATTGAACCTTGTGGGGCTTAGGGAAAATAAATATGTGGCATAGTTTATTCATATTTTTGTGTTTTTTAATAGTTATAGACTCTGAACATTGAAGTAGCTGAGAAAATGAGGAAAAACTTAGCAATACCAATTTTGATTTGAATTGAGTGCCCCACCTCAAAAAAAAAAAAAAAACACCAAAACAACCACCCCTCTTCTGCCAGTTTGTCATTGTGGTGGCTTGTAAGTTGCTGTGATTATGAAAGCTATGCACCAGTATTTTATACCAGCAGGGTCACCCATGGTGGACAGGTTTCAGATGAGCCTCCAGATGAAGACAGACTAGGAGGAAAGAGTGATGAACTACTTTCAAATATTTAGAAACTGAAAATCTAACGAATAGCAGAGAAACAATGTCAGATATAGTGCTGGAAAACGAGCCCCTCAGTTTGGAAGTCACTCAAAATGTGACTGGGGGAAAAGCTGCCTCCTCAAAGTAGAGTTGATCATGATGATGCGAATGGAGTAGAGCTTGTAGGACTAAAGCCCATGGGACCTTCATTTGCTGATCAAAATGAAGAGAAACAGCTCTAAACATCCATTGAAAATCAGAACATGGAATGTATGAAGTATGAATCTGGGAAAACTGGAAGTTGTCAAAAATGAAATAGAATGCATAAACATCGATTCGATGTCTTAGGCATTAGTGAGCTGAAATGGACTGGTATTGGCCATTTTGAATCTGAAGACCACATGGTTTACTATGACAGAAATAACAAATTGAAGAGGAACGGTGTTGCATTCATTGTCAAAAGTACATTTCCAGATCAATCATGAGGTACAATGCTGTCTGTGATAGGATAATATCCATGCACCTACAGGGAAGCTCAGTTAATGCCACTATTATTCAAATTTACGCACCAACCACTAAAGCCAGTATGGATGAAATAGAAGAATTCTAATACTTCATCAATCTGAAATTGATCAAACATGCAATCAAGATGTATTGATCATTACTGGTGATTGGATTGCAAAGGTTGGGGGCAAATAGGAAGGATCAGTAGTTGGAAAATATGGCCTTGGTGATAGAAATGATGCCGGAGAACACATGCTAGAATTCTGCAAAACCAATGATTTATTCATTTCAAATACTTTCTTTAGACAGCATAACACATGACTATACACATGGACCTCACCAGATGGAATACATAGAAATAAAATTGACTACATCTGCGGAAAGAGAAGATTGAAAAGCTCCATATCATTAGTCAAAACATGGCCAGGGGCAAACCATGGAACAGACCATCAATTACTCAATTCAAAGTGAAGCTGAAGAAAATGAAAACAAGTCCACGGGAGCCAAAATATGACCTTGAATATATCCCCACTGAATTTAGGGATCATGTGAAGAACAGATTTGTTACATTAAACACTAAAGACCGAAGTAAAGTTTTACTAAATATATTACAGAAATGGCTGCAAGTATACATTGAAAGAGAACTTTCAGAGGTTCAAGCCGGATTTAGAAGAGGCCGTGGAACGAGGGTTATCATTGCTGATGCCCGAGGGATCTTGGCTGAAAGCAAAGAATATCAGAAAGATGTTTACCTGTGCTTTATTGACTATGCAAAGGTTTTATATTGTATGGATCATGACAAGCTTTGGACAATGTTGTGAAGTATGAGTATTCCGGAACACTTAATTGCGCTCATGAGGAATCTGTATGTGGACCAAGAGGCAGTTGTTTGAACAGAACATGGGAACACTGAATAGTTTGAAATTAAGAAAGGTGTGCAACAAGGTTGTATTCTTTCACCATACTTATGCAACCTGTATGCTTAGCAAATAATCCTAGAAGCTGGGTTATATGAAGAAAAACGTGGCATCAAGATTGGAGGAAGACTCATTAACAACCTGTGATATGCAGATGACATTGCTTGCTGAAAGTGAAGAGGACTTTTAATATATACTGATGAAGATCAAAGAGCACAGCCTTCAGTATGGATTACATCTCAATGTAAAGGAAACAAAAATACTCACCACTGGACTAATAAACAACATTCTTAAACAATGGAGAAAAGATTGAAGTTGTCAAGAACTTCATTCTTCTGGGATCAACTATCAACACTCAAGGAAGCAGCAGTCAAGAAATCAAACAACGTATTACGTTAGGCAAATCTGCTGCACAAGACCTTTTTAAAGTGTCGAAGAGTAAAGATGTCAGCTTGAGGACTAAGGTTCGCCTAACCCAAGCTATGGTATTTTCAGTAACCTCATATGCATGCGAAAGCTGGACAGGGAATTAGGAAGACTATAGAAGAATTGATGCTTTTGAGTAACGGTGGGATGAGATTATTGAAAGTGCCATGGGCTGCCAAAAGAACCAACAGATCTGTGTTGGAAAAAGAGTGCTCCTTGGAGGCCAGGATGGACAAACTTCGTCTCTCATACTTCGTACATATTTTCAGGAGGGACCAGTAGCTGGAGAAGAATATCGTGTTCGGTAAGGTGGAGGGACACAGAAAGAGAGGAAGGCCCCCAATGAGATGGATTGGCCAAGTGGCAGTGTCGACGGACTCAAGTGTGGCAACAGTAGTGAGGTTGGCTCAGGATCAGGCAGTGTTTTGTTCTGCTGTGCATAACGTCTCTATGAGTTGGTACCGACTCGATGGTACCTAACAATATCATCAACCTCAAATAAAACAAAACACAAAGATTATTCATTGTAAATCTAAATCCCATGTTGTTGTTGAGTGCCGTCAAGTTGATTCCGACCCATAACAATCCTGTATAGGGTTACCAAGGAGCAATTGGTGAGCTTGAACCACCGACCTTGCAGTCCAAATGATTTTGCAGTCTGACGCATTAGCCCACAGTGCCACAGCTCTGGCTAAAGAACCCTGGTAGTTTTGTGAGTTAGGCATTGGGCCACTAACCACAAAGTTGATGGAACTAACCTATCTAACCTATGATTGTTTCCTCCACATGAGAAAGATAAGGCTGTCAACTCCTATAAAGATTTCTAGTCTCAGAAACCCTGAGAAAGGAAAAGTTCTACTCTGTCTATGATGCAGAATTGATTTTGGCAGTGGGATATTTGTTGTTACATTTCCCTTTTGTGAAGGGGTTATTTCTGATATGTTAATGCAGTAGGACCACGGCAGGGTGTGTCTTAAATTAACCTCATTTGAGATAAGAAACAGATTACACAAGCAAGAGAGGAAGAGAGAAGAACACTGATGTTATGCCACATGAAAATACTCTAGGAGAAGAAGTTCAAAAGAGACAAAGGACTATCCTCCGAAGCTGGCATGCTGTACTTGTAATGTCCTAAATTGTGAAGAAATAAATTTCTATTTGTCAAACCTACCCATTTGTGGTATTTCTATCAAAGCTGTACTACATAGTGGCATCTCCACACAATAATCATTGGACTTTTTCCTCAGGAGAAAGGTGAGGCTTTCTGCTCCTGCCAGGTGGTTCTGACTCAGTGAATTTGTATAGGGCTTATCGGAGTGGCTGGTAAGCTTGAATTACCTTTAAGTCCAAACTGACTTTGCAATCCAGTGGGTTAACCAGCAGAGTCGTACCAGAACTCAGGAGATTTGAAGCCTCAGAAACCCTATACAGGTTCACTATGAGACGGAACCAGCTCCATGGCATTGAATAGTAATAAGACAGTAGATTATGACATGAAAGCACATATTATCACTGTGTTTAAATACCTTATTTCTACCAAGTCCATGATTTAAAATAATTTTACTTCCTGAACTTAATGGAAACAAACTAACCAATATTTTCAGACTTCACTTTTTTGATTAATTCATTTTCTACTGGTAGAATTGCTTGTGTTTGATGATTACTCTTGATTAAGTGACAATCTTAAATGATTTTTTATATAACTTCAACTTATTGGTCTAATTTTGATTCAAGTTTTTCTTATACTATTTCTTACAAGATTTTTGTATCATTTTTTTTATGCTTTAAAAAAAATCTTACATTAAAATATTTATCCTGATCATTGATATTTTTAGCAGTCTCTTAAAATTTATAGAGAAAGCAAACTTGTCTCATTCTAATGTCATTCATGCTGAGTTCCCAAAGTTTGACATTTGGTTATGAGTACCCAAAGTCAAGTTAAGGAAATAATAAAAAATGAAGGATCAAGGTGCTGAGAGGTCAATGTGTCAAGTATATTTTCTATGCAGATAGTAAAGAAAGGCACCACGATGACAGAAGTTGAGATCCAGAGGAAGATCTATGAGTCTAACTTTTTAATAAGCAAGGACTACTGAGAAGCTGTACTGGGGAAAGGGGAAATATGGTTTCAAAAGAGGAGACAGTTTAGTCAGTGAGTAGAGGATGAAGACACCACTTCCTGTTACTAGTTGTGAGATGCAGGAAGTGTGAGAAAATTACCACAATCTGAAGAGATGCAGGGAAATGGTGTCCTAGGGAAAGGTTAATTAGAGTAAATATAGTAGGTTTTCTGATAAATGTTTCAATGCCTGAAAAATCCCATCATTAGATGCAATTCAGAGGATTAATACATTACCTTCACAATATCCTCATTAAAATGCAATTATAACACCTGGAAAGGCAACATACTAACCCATTAGTACTCACTTATTGCATCAGTATGGGTTAATAAGCTAGATTAAGCTAAAAAAAATTTCAGAAGTGGGAAACTGCAGAAACTCTGAAAGATAAGCTCTTCAAAGTTTGGGAAATAAAGCAGAATTCATAAATAGTCAGGTGCAAGAAGATGGAGTAAGAATATACACTTCACCTACTTTACATTCTGTTAGATTTGTCCTCAAAAGGACCTGCTATATTAGTTCAGACAGGAATATTTAGTATCTGGACCTGAGAAGATACTTTATAAATGAAAGATCTGAAAACTTTCAGAATATATGAAGACAGGACTTCTCAGTGTATAAGAAAACAGTTGGATAGGAATTGAAGGACAGGGGCTAAGTCCAAAGACTTTAAATTAGCTGCACTTGGTTTCAAATAGTTTTTGGAGCTGATTATTTTGGGGGATTTGGTAAAATTTATTATATTCAACAAACTTTTGCCTATTCATTTATAATTGTGTATAATAATGCTATGTAAGTTTATTATGGAACTTAAATAAGAAAATGCTGTCTTTGTCATACAAAAAGCTGTGACACATTTATGCATTAATCACCAAATAAGCATTGAGTACCTATGGTATATTAGGCATTGTGCTGGGATGTAACAGTTTAAAATGATCAACTTTCTTGTTCCTTTTGGCAGTTGCATCCCTACAGGTGTTAGTGATTAGTAATAATCATGACATCAAGCATAAGGAGAATCACAGAGCGTTGACTGTATCACACAGTCTATCACATAGTAACAGAGGAGCACCATTCTTCCTAATATCTACACAGTTAAATGAAAAAAAAAAAAAAAGGAATTGAATTTGCTCTTTTTAGAACTTTCAAGACAAATTAACAATTTGAAATGGAAGCAAAAAGAGAAGAGCTTCACAGAAGAGTACATTCTCTTTGAAAATGGTTCACTTTCCGTCTGAGAGGCAGTGACTCCTGGAGATCAAGCACTCTGTAGATTTATTGCCTATGCAAACTTAATACATGTGTTTTGATGATAATAACAAGCATCATGGTAGGTAGGCACTTCCAAATGGAATTCATTATGTACCTGGATGCAAAGATTCAAGTATCATTGCAGAAAGCCTTAGTTCTTTACTGTTTAATAAATTAAAAGTTTTTCACTCTCTAGACCATGAAAAACATTACAAAAAAATCCCCAAAAGAAAAGGTGAGTTCAAGGAAATAACCATAGATGCATGAGAAATAAAAAAAGATCCATTTCATGATCATAATTCCTGTATTTTCTGTACACATGACTATACCCAGCAGACCAAGAAGTTGTTGTTGTTAAGTGTCATTGAATTGGTTCCAGTTCAGAGTGATCCTGTATAAGGTTTCTAAGGAGCAGTTGGTGGGTTTGAACCACTGATTTTGTGGGTCACAGTTCAGTGCTGATGTTACAGCATCACACAAGGAGTCCAGGAAGGGCAGCAACAAATTCAGTCACAGTGCTAATTTTGAATCCATGTGGAGATAATGTTGTTGTTATGTGCCATGGAGGCAGTTCTGACTCACAGCGACCCTGTACAGGGTATCCAAGGCTATAAATCTTTATGGGAGCAGATATCATATACATACCTAAATTACACTTATTCATTGGTAAACTAAAGATTAAAATTATAATCTCATATTCTATTTGGTTGTATTTATATGTCAATGTTTTGTGCTTTACTTTTTTATTCAAATTACATTGATTATTTAATATCGCAAATACTTTTTAAAGCAATATAAAAAGTGCCTATACACCTGGACTTCACCAAGTGAAATACAAAGAAATAAAACTGACTGCGAGTAGAGATGATGGAAAAGCTCAAAATCATTGAAAACAAGACCAGTGGCAAATTATGAAACAGACCATCAATTGCTCATATATAAGTTCAGGCCGAACCTGGAGAAAATTAAAATAAGTCCATGAAAGGCAAAATACAACCTTGAATATATATACCACCTGAATTTAGAGACAATCTCAAGATCAGATAGGATGCATTAGAATACCACAACACTTGTGGGATGGCATTAGGAACATACTATAAAAAGAAAGCAAAAGGTCAATAAAAAAAAGAAGAAATAAATAAAAGACCAAATTGGGTATCAGAAGAGTAACTGAAACTTGCTTTTGATCACAGAGGAATTAAGGTAAATGGAAGAAATGATGAGTAAAACAATTGAACAGAAACTTTCAAAAGGAAGACTGAGTAAACAAAGTCAAATATTATAATGACACGTGCAAAGACCTAGAGTTATAAAACCACAAGGGAAGAACACTCTTAGCATTAATCAAGCTGAAAGAACTTAAGAAAAAAGCAAGCCTCAACCTGTAATATTAAAGGATTCTATGGACAAAATATTGAATGATGCAGAATTCATCAAAAGAAGATGGATGGAATACACAGAGCCACTGTACCAAAAAGAAATGTCTGCTATTGAATCATTTCAAGAGGTAGTGTATGATT
This sequence comes from Chrysochloris asiatica, assembly GCF_000296735.1. Classification (NCBI taxonomy): domain Eukaryota; kingdom Metazoa; phylum Chordata; class Mammalia; order Afrosoricida; family Chrysochloridae; genus Chrysochloris; species Chrysochloris asiatica. The sequence continues at coordinate 5,900,362 of NW_006408521.1, read as the reverse complement.
AAAAGCCACTGCAACTGAATGAAGAAGTCCAAAGTGTACTTAAGGCATTGGCAAAGAACAAAGCTCCAGGAATTGTTAGAACTCAAATTGAAGTCTTTCAGAAAACTGAGCCAACTTTGGAGGTACTCACTCATCTATGCCAAAAAATCTGGAAGACAGCTCTCTAACTGATTAGAAAGATCTATCCATATTTGTGATTATACCAAAGAGACGTTAACCAATGGGATGCAGAACTCATAAGATAATATCATTAATATCACATAAAAGTAAAGATAATTTTTTTTTTTTGCTAAAGATAATTCAAAAGTGGCTGCAAGAGTGCATTGACAGGCAACTGCCAGAAGTTCAAGCCAGATTCATATGAGGACATGCATGCAGCAAGAGTTATCACTGCTGACGTCAGATGTATCTTGGCCAAAAGCAGAGAATACCAATATTAAGATGATACAATCTTGTTTGCTGGAAGCAAAGAGGACTTCAAATACTGATGTATATCAAAGTCTTCAGTATGAACTGCACCTCAATGTAAAGAAACAGAAATCCTCATCACAGGACCAATAAATAATATCATGATAAACTGAGAAAACCTTATCGTTGTCAAGACTTCATTTTGCTTGGATCCACTATCAACCTCATGGAAGTAATAGTCCAGAAATAAAAATGACATACTGCATTAGGCAAATCTGTAGCACAAGGTCTCTTCAAAGTGTTCAAGACCTAAAATGTCAGTGTGAGGACTAAGGTGTACCTGACCAAACTATGGTATTTTCAAGGGCCTCATATGCATGTGAAAGATGAACAATGAATAAGAAAGAGTGTAGAAAAATTGATGCATTTGAGTTAGAAGTTTGGATAAGAATATTTATAGGTACTATAGACTGTTGGCACTTAACAACAACAACAACAACAGACTGCCAGAACAACAAACACAGCCAGATGCTCCTTAGAAACCTAGATGGCAAGACTTCATCTGTCAAACTTTGGACATATTATCAGGATTAACCAGTCTCTTGAGAAGGATAACTTGCTTGGGAAAGTGGAGGTTCAGTGAAAAAGAGGAAGACCCCAATGAGATGGATTGGCACAGTGACATCAGAGTTGGGCTTAAGTGTAACAATGATTGTGAGGAAGGCTCAGGATAGGGCAGTGTTTTGTTCTGTTGTGCATAGGATTGCTAGGAGTCAGAACTAACTTGATAGTACCTAACAACAATAACAACTAACCACATAGTAGGTGGTTCAAGCCAACTAGCCAGTCTTTGGAAACCATGCCCAGGGTTACTATGAGTTGGAACCAACTTGACAGCATTGAACAATACCAACAGTACTTGTTTATTAAAAGAAAAAAAATGCCCTGCCTCTCTTTCCTGAAATGTTTTTTTTTAATTTTTCGTAGAAAATATTTAATACAAGTCATGAAATTGACTCTGAAATAAGCTATTTTCTTCATTTTCCATAATACATGAATACATTTAAAAGAATAAAAAAAAAATGTGTGTGAATAACAATGGCTTGAAATTAACATGCAAGATTCAGTACTAATGTGCTTTAATCCAAACAAAGCACTACCTTGCAATGAATTTTGCCAGATCAAAAAGACATTTAGGAATCATAAAAGCTTGAAGACAGCCATATAAGATATAATTGCTGTTCTCATGTTATCTGGAGCAAAGATAAATCAAAGACTCAGAGAAGAATCCAGTCTATAGCACTAACAGTCTACACAAATCATGGACCCATCATCCCTGAGACCAGAAGAGCTAGATAGTGCCTAGGTATAAGTAAGGATCATTTTGATCATGGCCACAGAATATGAGAAAAAAATGTAACTTAACCCAAATTTTTAAATAGGTCAAGTCACAACACACAATTACAGGACAACCTGAGACCATTTCCCTGAAAGATTTCATAAATCTTTAATGAACAGTACCTTTCAACTTCTTCAGTAACTTCAAACGAAATAACAGATTGGCTCATAGACAAGCCATATTACTGGAGACCACTCCGTAACTTTTAAAAATCATGTAAAGGAGACTGAATGGTCAAACATTACTCTAAAGCAAAGGTAAAATTATAAGGAGTCAGTGAGACAAAATTACTGAAAACAAAACATCCAGACAGGGATTAATCCGAATGTTAAACAATTGTGAAAAATGTAACCAATGTCTTTGAACAATATTTATAGTGATTGCTAAGTAAGACCCTAACTTGGTGTGTAAACTTTCATCAAAATCACAGTTTAAAAAAAAAAAAGAAAAGACATTTTAAAAACATGATAAACAATTGGAAATCACTCCAAGGTACACAACAACGACAACATACACAATCATACATTCTTCATTGTGTAGACAGATGTGTTGTTTTTAGGTGCCATCAAGTCAGCACCAACTCACGGGGATCTATGCACAAAAGAACAAAATGCTGCCTGGTTGTGTGCCAATCTCACAATCTTTGCTACACTTGAGCCCACTGTTGCTGACCTTATGTGGAACCATCTCCTTGAAGGTCTTCCTCTTTTTTACTGACTCTCCACTTTACCAAAAATGATATACTTCTTCCCCTGATAATATGTTTGAAGTATGAAAGATGAAGTCTGGACATCCTGGCTTCCAAGGATCACTCTGGCTGTACTTCCAACACAGATTAGTTTGCTCTTTATGGCAGTCCATGATACTTTCAAAATTCTCCTCCATCACCATAACTCAAATGCATCAACTCTTCTATGATCTTCCTTATTCACTGTCAACGTTTCACATTCATATGAGGTTATTGAAAATACCATGGCTTATATCAGACACACGTTAGTCCTCAAACTGACATATTTGCTCTTGAATACTTTAAAGAGGCCTTGTGCAGCAGATATGCCTAACGAAATATGTCCTTTGATTTCTTCACTATTTCTTCCATGAGTGTTGATGGTTGATCTGAACAAAATAAAGTCTTTGATAACTTCAACCTTTTTTCCGTATTTCTTGATGTTACTTATTGGTCCAGCTGTTTCCATTTTTGTTTTCTTTACAATGAGGTGCAATCCATACTGAAGGTTGTGGTATTTGATCTTTATCAGTAAGTATTTTAAGTCCTCTTCACTTTCAGCAAGCAAGGTTTTATCATCAGCATAATCACAGGTTGTTAATGAGTTTTCATCCAGTCCTGACGCCACATTATTCTTCATATAATCCAGCTTCTTGGATTATTTGCTAAGCAAGATTTTATCATCTGTCTAACTGCAGTATATTAATGAGTTTTCATCCAGTCCTGATGCCATGTTCCTCTTCATTTAATCCAGTTTCTCAGATTATTTGTTCAGCATACAGATTGAATAAATATGGTGAAAGAAATCACACTTTTCCTGATTTTAAACTATTCAGTGTTACATTGTTCTGTTCAAATGACTGCTTTTTGGTCTGTGTAAGTGTTCCAGAATACTCTTCCTCCTCAATGTTGTCCACAGTTTGTCATGATCCACACATTGAAAAGTTTTGCATGGTCAGTAAATCTCAGGCTAACATCGTTACAATATTCTCTGTTTCAGCCAAGATTCATCTGCTGTCAGCAATGAAATCCCTTGTTCCACATCTGCTTCTGAATCAACCTAGAACTTCTGGCAGTCTTCTGTCAATGTACTTGTGCAACTATTTTTAAATGATCTTTAGTAAAATTTTACTTCCAAGCAATATTAATGATATTGTCCAAAGATTTCTACATTCCACTGGGTCACCTCTCTTTGGAATGGGCATACATATGGATCTCTTCCAGTCAGTTGGCCACACAGTTGTCTTCCAAATTTTAGGCCTACATGAGTGAGTGTCTCCAATGCTGCTTCACTTTGTTGAAAGATTTCCATTTGTAGTCCATCAATCCTGGAGCTTTGTTCTTTGCCAGTACCTTCAGTGTACCTTAGACTTCTTTCAGTATCATTGTTTCTTGATCATATGCTGCCTTTTGAAACTGATCTTTTTGGTACAATGACTTTGTGTATTTCTTCCATCTTATGATATTTTCTGAATCATTTGATACTTTGCCTGTAGAAATTTCTGCTATTATAAGTCAACGGTTGTTATTCTTCATCACTTCTTTCAGCTTGAGAAATGTTGAGAATATTATTCCCGTTTGGTTTTCTAACTCCAGATTTTTATCCATTTCATTATAATATTTGACATGGTTTTCTCCAACCAGCATTTGAAATTTTCTGTTCAGGTCTCTTACCTTCTCGTTTCTTCCATTTGCTTCAGAATTTCTACACAGGAAATCAACTTGCAGAGCCTCTTCTAGCATCCATTTTTGTCTTTCTTTCTTCCTTAGCTTCTTAACAAACTTATGCTTTCTTCTAGTGTGATGTTCTTGATGTCATCCCACAATTCTTCCAGTCTTTAATCATTATAAAATCTATTCAAGAGATGGCCTCGAAATTCAGATGGAATATGTTTAAGGTCATATTTTGCGAGATGGGTTAGCAAAGAGGCAGCATCAATGGGCTCAAGTGTGGCAACGATAGTGAGGTTGGCTCAGGATCGGGCAGTGTTTCGTTCTGCTGTACATAAGGTTGCTATGAGTCAGCACTGGCTCAATGGTACCTAACAACAACACACAGTCAAAAGCTTTGGAATAGTTACTAAAGCACACGTAAACATATTTCTGCTATTCTTTGCTTTTGGCCAAGATCCACATTCCTAGTTCTGCTTTCTTCTGAATCTAGCTTGAATTTCTGGCAGCTACCTGTCCATGTGGACTACTGGTATTGCGCTCCACATTAATGAGCTGGACCATAACGATGATTTGAACCACAAAGTCAGCTGCTCAAGCTGACCAGTGGCTCCTCAAAAACCCTATACAGGGTCACTGGCTTAGGTTGTTATTGTGCAATTTGATATTAGTGGTATTACCTTGTTGTTGTTCTTAAATGCCATTGAGACAGTTCTGATTCATAGAGACCCTACATAGGGTTTTTGAGCTGGTGAATTTGAACTGCTGACCTTGTGGTTCAAACCAGTCTTTTGGTCCAGTGCATTCTTTTGCAGCCCCTCATCAGGACTCTTTGTTGTTGCTGTTAAGAGCCTTCAAGTCAGCAACCCACAACAACCCTATGAACAACAGATCGAAACACTGCCACACTTGGGCCCACTGATGCTGCGACCCCACCAATCCATCTCGCTGGAGGTCTTCCTATTTTTCTCAGACCCTCCAACTTACCAAATGTGATATCCTTCTCCAGTGACAATATGGTTCCTCCTGACAATATGTC
>NW_006408521.1:5881794-5894072 GCF_000296735.1 Chrysochloris asiatica | reverse complement strand
TAACAATTATTCACTATTGTATCACAAGAGACCCATCCGCATTTCATTTCATCAGCCCCTCCTAGACAGATTGTACATTACTCAGTGGAGATTCCATTTACTTTTTGACAACTTCTAGTTTTCCTATATTCATACTCCATACATTCCATATTCTGATTATTAATGGATACTTATAGCTATCTCTCCTCCTTTTGAGCATGCCCATAAGCAAATAAAAGTCCTAAAGATTTACTCCATTCATATTATTATTGTTAAATCTATGATGAGGATGATGTAGCTCTTCCTCAGTCATATTTTGAGTGCTTTCCAACCTGAAGGGGTAATTTTCTAGCACTATATTTGACCATGTTCCTTTGTTATTCATAAGATTTTCAGTGGTTAAATATTCAGAGGTAGTCGACTTCTTCCTTTTCGTAGTCTGTCTTAGTCTGGAATATCTGCTTAAACCTGTCCATGATTGGTGACCCTGCTGGTATTTAGAATACCAATGCCATAGCTTCCATTACCCCAGCAATGTGCAAGCCACCGTAGTATGACAGACTGTTAAATGAAAGCTGGCTATAATTTATCTTATTTGTTTTGGAGGAAATTCTTTATATTAATGTCATGAATATGACAAAGAGAATAGTGATAAAGAGATCTCTGATTTATGACAGGAATATTTTTCTGTGAGTTTTCAAGGATAGTGAATTAAATCATACTCATTTAGTCTTGGGTGGGGGTGGTTATGTGCCACTGAGTCGGTTCTAACTCAGAATGACCCTGTATAGGGTTTCCAAGGCTATAAATCTTTACAAGAGCAGAAAGCCTCATCTTTCTCCCATGAAGTGGCTACCAAATTCAAACTGTTGACTTTATGGTTAGCAGCACAATTTGTAATCCACTATGTTACCAGAGTTCTGTCTTCAAATCTTGGGAGGTTGTGTTGAAATCAAGAGAACACTGATACCTATGGTTCGCAATGCTAACTCTTAAAATTAGAATATGATGGCCTATCTGGAGTTTGCCATGTTTTCAGTGTTCAGTGATTCAGGTGATTAATTTTGTTAGTAATCAAACTGATCAGCACCTCTTGGATCTCTCTCCTTTCCCACTTATCTTAGTGACAGAAAAATTTAAGATACATTCTTTAGTCCTAAAATGCACATATTGTCTTTGACATGCTCAAGAATTTAAACCACAGCATAAAGCATACATTCATTGATCCAAGTAACATTAATGAATATCTACTTCACTTCAGACAAATGACAAAATCATAGTGGTACTTCTGTTCTTCAGGGCCATGTAATCTGATGGATTAACAAATCAGTCTTTGAAGAAATACAGTCAGAATACTCTTGAGAAGTGAAGACGTTGATATTTTATCTCACTTACCTTGGACATGTTATAAAGAAGGACCAGTTATAGGAGAAGGACATTATTTTTGGTAAAGTAGAGAGTCAGGAAAATAGAGGAAGACCCTTAATGAGAATGGTTGACACAATGGGTTCAAATACAACAATGAGTGTGAGAATGGTGCAGTACTGGGCAGTATTTCTGTCTGTTATTCACAGGGTCACTATGAGTCAAAACTAACTCACCAGCCCCTAACAGGAACAACAATTTGTTAATTAAGTTATTTGCTTATATAATATTTTCATTTTAAAAATGAAGACAATTATCTAACTTGCTGGCTGAAAACTTCAGATTTTGCCAGCATTGCACAGAAAGGAAATCTGGAGGATATTCACTGATATATTTTTATTTTCCTATACATTGTTTCTGAGTCTACCACGTTCTAGATATTTCATTGTTTTTAAGATTAATATGGAGGCTACAGTCAGTTAAGATTCAACATCTGAAACTTCTGTGCTAAGAAATTTAAATGAATTTTTTTTTTCTTCAAGTATCTTCTAATTGCAAAATGATGTTTTTAGAGGATACAGAAAAAAACAAAAACAGGATGGATCTAATTCATATGACTATTAGTGACTTTTAAAGTCCAGACATGAAGTACAAGGTCAGTCATTCTTACAATGGTTTCTCACGCTACTTGAGAAACCTTATGTTGTTGTTATTGTTATTTGTCATTGGGTCAGCCCAACTCATGGTGACCCTACATACAACAAAACAAAATGCTGCCTGGTCCTCTCCTATCCCTATAATCTTTGGTGGATCAGATCATTGTGACACACTGAGTTTTGACTGGCTGGTTAAGTAGATTTTTTTCTAGTTCATCTTAGTCTTGAAGATCTGCTTAGATGTGTTCAACATCACAGCAACACACAAACTTATCCTGATGGACAAGAGGTGGCAGCACTTTAGGAACCAAAAACTGAACCCAGGTATGTTGTATGCACCGAACCACCACTGTGCCCTTATATGTTCCTTATATACAATAAACAGACTGTAAACAATAAACAGGAAGCCAGGCTGCTTCCTGATACTATCTATGTATATATGTCTCTCTTTCAGGTACCAGTTTTTATTCAGAGGAGCTCTGATCGGTGAAGGGATATTTTGGCTTTTGGACTGAAACATAGTTCTTCTTTTGAAGATCTTCTAATTGTTTTAGCATAACCCTGAAGAACATGTCACAATTAAACTGAATTAAGTCCAGTGAAATAATATAAGGTAAAATAACATTGCATTGATTCATGCATTACCTGAACTCATTTATAAACACTTTTGAAAGCTTTATGCTTTATCACAATGATTCTCAACCTTTAGTAGACATTAAATTATCTGTGAAACCTTTTAAAAATATTGATTTATACACCCATTGTACTGTCTGAAATAAAATCTCTGGAGCATGTGTTCCTTAAAAAATCTCCACAAGAAGTTTTTATGTCCCCAAAAGATTGAGAACCACTGATCTTAGACATACTAATCAGTTTTTATTCTGATTAATTATGGTACTTTTAATCATTCCTATAAATGTTAATATCAAGCCCATGATTGGCAAATAAACTGCTTATCATAATAATCAGATATTTGGAATACTGCATTTAATTATTTTGTATTTTAATTTAAAGGGACTCTTCTAGAAATATTAGACTTCTAGAAAAATGATGGAATGATTTTAGCAGATCTTTTAAAATAAAAAACCTGAGATTTAAAGTAGAGAATGCATATTTTTTAAAAAAAAATTTTTTTTTTAAGGATCTCTTTGTTAAACCAAACCAAAAAACAAAAAGCCTACTTCATTTTGTTTTTCCAAATCAGGTATATGGTGTAATTTTCCTAGTCAGAAAGATGACAGCATGTGGGATTGTGAGACTCCTTTAATATTAAAGGGTAGTTAAACAATTCCATAAGAACTTAAAACCATTTTTTGTTTCGTATATGTTCTTCCCTCTTCTTTACATATTAGAATGGCAGCCACAGTGCGTGAAAACAAGATGGTGGATCGGATGGAAATGCAGTGACGAGCTCTGCCAGGAACAACACAGAAGACAGGACCAAGAAGGCTCAGGGGATGGTCCCAGCACTCTGAACCACATATAAAGGAATATTTAGAAGGTTGGAAGACTTACAACTGCATAAGAACACCCACACTTGCAGAAAATACCCACTTGTCCTGGCTTCCATGACTGGATGATCAGAGCTCAACCAGAAGTAAAAAGAAGAGGAAAAAAAAAAAAAGTATTCTCATACAATTTGATGAACTTGACCTACACCTTTGGAAGCAGTAGCTCAAAAGAGGGAATAAATCCTTACAGCAAGAATCATTCCCATACCCTCCACACACAGAGTAGACAGGGATGGGCAACTTGAACACTGGCTACCCAAAATGGGGGGCGGGGGGCTACAAAGGCAAGAAGCGACTGACTTACAAGCTTTCAAGAGGGAACCTAGATACAGAGGGCCTGGAGGAAGGTAGAATCTCCAGTGAATAGTATCCAATCTGTCTAGGCGTGGCTGACACAATGAAATGCAGCCGGGTCTCTTGTGATACAACAGTGAATAATTGTTATCAGGACTGATTGTGAAGGTTGGAAATGTAAAGGTAGACATTTTATAGCAAGGAGGGTAGTGATTAACTTTTCCATCTAGGAGCGGAGGTCCCTAGGACCATCACGGGAGAAGAGCGGATAGCAGGACCCTACCCAGAGAAGCAGTGATACCTGAAATGGAGGCAGAGATGATGACATGGAGTGATGGAACAGCTGGAGACTTTAGATCCAGAGAGGGAGAGCTACTGTGTGCTGAAGACCTGGGGGGTACACGGGGCAAGATTGCAGGGTATACCCTTTGGTTGGTTGATGATGCATGGAGGGGATTGTAACCATGGCAATAAGATGATATACAAGAGAATGAATGTAAAATTAATGTTCTCCCATGTAAATTATCACATAATTCACAATAAAACATTTAAGACAAAAAAGAATGGCAACCCCAAGTTTAAAAACACTTATATGAAAACTTGTATTGTCACTAACATTTAAATAACCATAATTCATTCATTAGTTAGTGGATTTTGTTTCTATTTTTGAAAATATCATTTAAAAATGTGAGTTATCTTCTTTTGAAAAAAGATCCTACTTGGGAATGAAGTAAGTCTTCATAATGACTTATAAACCACTTAAACAGTTTAAATTCTGTTTTGATGTAAATCAATCTATCTGAATAAGTAAGCAATAAATTCAATCCAAAGAAGTAAATATATCTAAAATCAATTCCTAGCATGTTAATCTAGAAGAGCTACAAATTGCACAATTTTATATAGTACTCATGAAGCAATTGACAATCAAAATTACAAGGCTGCAGCATACCAGGTTCTGAAGCAACTCTTGGGTAGAAAGTAGTAAAGAATGTCTTCCCTTGAGATCTTCTCTTTGGTATAAATATCTGGCCATATATTAATTGGAGTCCTGGTTTGGTGCTGTATGATAAGCACTGGACTGTTAACAGCAAGGTTAGTGTTTAAAACTGATTCGTCACTCCTTGGAAACCCAATACAGGTTCACTATGAGTCAGAATCGACTTGATGGTACTTAACATGTTTGGGCCGTATCCCTGTCACTGTAAGCAATGCCTATCATGTACTTACCCTATCACTCATCTTTTATCAGTTACAAATTCATTTATTTAGTGAATCAGCACAGGAGGTGTCATGAGAGCATAGTTGATCTGTATGATAAACACTGGACTGTGAGGTAAAATGTCTGCAGTTCAAATCCAACAACTACTTTGAAGGAGAAAGATAAGGCTTCTGATCCAGAAAAGATTTATACACTCAGAGACCCTATACATGGTCACTATACGTGGTTGCTATGAGTCAGCATCGACTCAATGACACTTAACAACAACACTAGAGATCAGGCCTTATACTTGTGGGCACTGGCTAATATGCTGGACTTCAAGCTCACCAGCTCCTCCTCAGAAACCCTATAGAGGGTTGCTATGGGTTGGAACCAACTTAACCGCCCTTCATAACAACAAAGATCTACCCTAGATGGACACTAACAAAGCATTTCAATATCTTGAATTTTACTGAGAGGAAAAACAAAAGTAACCAAATAAATGTAATGCAATGTAAAAATGAAACACTAATAAAAACTCATTATTGATAGTTCAGAGAATAATTATTAGAGAGGAACTGGGATTGAAAAATTGTTGCTATGGAAGAGTAAGCTGAGTGTCAATATGTAGAACAAATCTGTCTCACCCACTCCTACCATGCACCTCTCAAAAATTGAAATAGATTCAAGAGTGTATGAGTGACAAAGAAATCTCACTAGAAAAATTCAGTTAAACGATTTTTTAAACTTTGCATTTTATCAGGTAACCATAAATAAACAAGGAGTCCTTAAGAAGTTAAATGTTCATTACTGATATGATAGGCAGTGTAGGTCAAAGAGAGAAGTAACAGAAGCTACAAGGCCATCTATGTGCTCAATTATTTCATTACATTGTCTCTGCTTATTCCCAAGGCTAATATTGTTGTTAAAACATTGGATTTTACAAAGTAGAATGCTATTCTGCAGTTTTAAAAATTGTTGACTTCTATTACTATATAATCAAAAAAATGTAACTATAAGATTGCTGATCTACTTGAAAAATACAGGACACACACAAACACACAAATCCCTGAACACCTACTTTTAAGTTATTTCAGCATAAATGCGCAGGGACTTCTATCCTGAAAAACTGTCACACTTTCCCAAAAAATTGTTTTGCTTATATAAAAATAAAAAGCAATACTTATGGAGTCAAAAGAATTTATAGCTTAATTAGTTACTCTACTTTTTTTTTTTTGGTAATAATGCCAAACTGAAATCATCTAAGATCTACTAGCATAGATTTATTTGTTGATTATAAAAATATGTGTCTTACTATTTTTCTTCTGGGTGGATCAAGAAAAACAAACAGGAAGGAAAAACAGAACAAGACATTTATTATCATTTTCATAGTTACTGATAGCAAACTTGTACAGGGTTTCCAAGGAGCAGCTGAAGAATTTGAACCGCTGACCTTGCGGTCCAGTGCATTATCCCACAATGCCACACCAGGATCCCATATATACATATGGAGTCCTGGTATGGCGCTGTGAGTTAATTACTGGACTACAAGGTCAGTTTGAACCACAAGGTCGGCAGTTCAGGCAAAATAGGTGTCTGAATTGACTCAATAACACTTAACAACGTATATAAATTACTGAGTAAGAAAGAAAAATAACCAAATAATTGTTACATAATGTAACTATTGGGAAAACACCAATATAAACTTATTATGCAGAGTTCAGGATATGGTTAATTATCTGAGGAAAATTGGGATTAGTGTTTCAAATTTACCAGTTGCTCCAAGGGGAAAGAGAAGACTTTCTACTCCTGTAAATATTAATTGTCTCAGAAACTCTATATTGGGCCACTATGTGTCAGAACTGACTTGGATACACACAACTGCAACATGGATCAAGATGTGGGGGAGACTACCTGCCATTATGGGTCTTATATTCTAGCCAAACATGGAGTCTTAAGGTTTAATGATCTACATTGTGATTATTTGGTATATGCTTATATATACGTACAATATACATACATACATATTGTTGTTTTTATGTCCCATCAAGACAATTTTGACTCATAGAGGTACTGCATAGAGTTTCTAAGAGTGATTGGTGTGTTCCAACTGCCAATCTTGAGGATCAAGCAGAATTGCAGTCTGATGCTTATCCTACAGTGCCACACCAGGACCACAAAGTTGGTTTGAGCCTCAAGGTTGGGGTCTAGAGTTGTCAGATATATGTAAGGAGTCCTGGTGTTGTGACTCATAGCTACCCTGTATAGGGTTATCGAGGAGTGACTAGTGGGTTTGAATTGCCCACCTTTTGATTCAAATCTACCTTAGTGTCCAGGGCATTATCCTGCAGTGCCACACCAGGACTATATATATATATATATATATCTCACATATATATTTACACAAAAACACACACACGTAGATAGATAGATAGATAGATAGATAGATAGATAGATAGATAGATAGATAGATAGATAGATGGCTTAAAAATTATCCACACTAGTTGTTTGTTGTTAGATACTATCGAGTCTGCAGTGACTCATAATGACCTTATGCACAACAGAATGAAACACTGCCCAATCCTGGGCAAACCTCACTACTGTCACCATGCTTGAGTCCATCGATGCTGCCACTTGGCCAGTCCATCTTGTTGGGGTTCTTCCTCTTTTTCTCTGACGCTCCACCTTACCAAATATAATATTCTTCTTCAGAGACTGGTCCCTCCTGACAGTAAGTCCAAAGTATGAGAGACAAAATTTGGCCATCTTGGCCTCCAAGGAGCACTCTGGCTGCACTTCTTCCAGAACGGATCTATTGGTTCTTTGGAAGCCCATGGCATTTTCAATATTCTCCTCCAACACCATAAGTCAAAACATCAGTTCTTCTATGGTCTTCTTTATTCACTGTCCAGCTTTCACATGCATATGTGGTTATTGAAAATATTATGGCTTGGGTCAGGAATACCTTAGTCCTCAAGCTGACATCTTTGCTCTTCAACACTTTCAAAAGGTCTTGTGCAGCAGATTTGTCTAAGACAACACATCGTCTGATTTCTTGACTGCTGCTTTCGTGAGTGTTAGTGGTTGATCTAAGAAGAATGAAGTCCTTGACAACTTCAATCTATTCTCCATTGATAAGAATGTTGTTTATTGGTACAGTGGTGAAGTTTTTTGTTTTCTTTACATTGAGATTTAATCCATACCGAAGGCTGTGCTCTTTGAATTTCATCAGTAAATGTTTTAAGTCCTCTTCACTTTCCGCAAACAAGGTTGTATCATCTGCATATCACAGGTTGTTGATGAGTCTTCCTCCAATACTGATGCCACATTTTTTTTTCATATAACCCAGCTTCTCAGATTTGCTCAGCTGTAGGAGGCCATTAAGAATATAACCCAAATGCCACCTTGAGACTAGAATTGGGATAGGTTTTACTTGATTATAAATGAATCTGTTTCTGGGAAAAGGGAACTTAATTCGTGCCAAAACCGCGTGATTCGGTGTTGCTATAACAACGCTTATACTTATGTAATCATATCCTGGTTGGTATCCTGGTGGGTATTCATATCCCTGTTACTATAGAAAACATTGTAATTAGGCAGAATAACAATGACCTAATAATGCTAATAGTTCTATATAAACCATGTTGCTACAATAAACTTTGTCATTGGTCATCAGCCTATGGCCCTTGCCTGATTTCAATCCTCGCCTCTCCTTCGGGTAACCCACGCAGTGGTCTGAGCTGGACTCAGACCCCTATACTCAGCATATAAGTTGAATAAGTATGGTGAAATAATACAACCTTGTTGCACAACTTTCTTAATTTTAAACCATTCAGTGTACCCATGTTCTGTTCAACAACTGCATCTTGGTCCAGGTACACATCCCTCATAAGCACAATTAAGTGTAATGGAATTCTCCTACTTCACAATGTAGTCCATAGCTTCTCATGATCCACACAGTTGAAAGCCTTTGTGTAGTCAATAAAGCACAGGTAAACATCTTTTTTATATTCTCTGTTTTCATCCAAGATCCATTGGACATCAGAAATTATATCCCTCATTCCATGGCCTCTTCTGAATCTGGCATGAACCTCTGGAAGTTCTCTGTCAATGAATGCTTGCAGCTGTTTCTGTATTACCTTTAGTAAATTTTACTCACATGGGATATCAAAGAGATTGTCTGATGATTTCTGCATTCTGTTGGGTCACCTCTTTTTGGAATGGGTACAGATACGGATCTCTTCCAATCAGTTGACTAGATAGTTGTCTTTCAAATTTCTTGACATAGATGAGTGAGTGCCTCCTGTGCCGCCTCACCTTCTTGAAAGATTTCAATTTTATTCAATCAATTCCTTGTGCCTTGTTCTTTGCCAATTCCTTCAATGCACCTTGTACTGCCTCCTTCAGTAACACTGGCTCTTGATCACATACCACCTCTTGAAATGATTAAACATCAACCATTTCCATCTGGTACATTGTCTCTGTATATTCCTTCCATCTTCTTTTGATGCTTTCTGCATCATTTAATAATTTGCCCAGAGAATCTTTCATTAACAAAAGTCGAGGCTTGACTTTTTTTCTTCAGTTCCTTCAGCTTGTGAAATGCTGAGCGTGTTACACCTTCCTTTTTGGTTTTCTGATTTCAGATCTTTGCAAATTTTATTATAATACTTGGCTTTATCTTCCCGAGCTGATCTTTGAAATTTTCTGGTCAGCTGTTGGACCTCCTCATTTCATCCATTTGCTTTAGCATCTCTATACTGGAGAGAAAGTTTCAATGTCTCTTCTAACATCCATTTTGTACTTTTCCTTCTTTCTTGTCTTCTTAATGAATTTTTGTTTTCTTCATGTATAATGTTCTTAATGCCATCCCACAACTCTTCTGGTCTTTGGTCTTAAGTGTTAAATGTTTAAAATCTGTTCTTCAGGTGATCCCTAAATTCAGGTGGTATATACTCAAGGTCATATTTTAGCTCTGATGGACTTGTTTTCATTTTCTTCAGCTTCAGTCTGAATTTGCATATGAGTAATTGATGGTCTGTTTCACAGTCTGCTATTTTTGATTGATGATATGGAGCTTTTCCATCATCTCTCCATGTAGATGTAGTCAATTTGATTTCTATGTATTCCATCTGGTGAGATCAATGTGTGTAGTAGTCTCTTATGCTGTCTAAAGAAGGTATTTGAAATGAAAAAAATCATTGATTTTGCAGAATTCTATCATGCATTCTCCAGCATCATTTCTATCACCAAGGCCATATTTTCCAACAACTAATCCTTCCTCTTTGCTCCCAACCTTTGTATCCCAATCACCAGTAATGATCAATACATCTTGATTTCTTGTTTGATCAATTTCAGATTGAAGACGTTGGCAGAATTCTTCTATTTCATCCTCACTGGCTTTGGTGGTTCATGCATAAGTTTGAATAATAGTGGTATTAACTGGTCTCCCCTGTAGGTGTATGGATATTATCCTATCACAGACAGCGTTGTACCTCATGATTGATCTGGATATGTTCTTTTTGACTATGAAAGCAACACCATTCCTCTTGAATCTGTCATTTCAGGCATAGTAAACCATGTGGTCATCAGATTCAAAATGGCCAATACCAATCCATTTCAGCTCACTAATGCCTAAGATATTGATATTTATGTGTTCCATTTAATTTTTGACAACTTCCAATATTCCCGGATTCATACTTCATACATTCCATGTTCCGATTTTCAATGGATGTTTGCAGGTATTTCTCTTCATTTTGAGTTGTGCCCCATCGACAATCGAAGGTCCCACGGGCTTTTCTCCCATGTGTTTTACTCCATTCTTGTCATCATGGTCAACTGTACTTTGAGGAGGCCACTCTTCCCAGTCACATTTTGAGTGTCTTCCAACCTAAGGGGCTCATTTTCCAGCACTGTATCTGACAGTGTTTCTCTGCTATTCATAGGTTTTCAGTGACTAAATATTTGGAAGTAGTTTGTCACTCCTTCTTCCTAGTCTGTCTTTGTCTGGAAGCTCATCTGAAACCTGTCTACCATTGGTGACCCTGCTGGTAAATATTTAAAATACCGGTGGCATAGCTTTCAGAATCAAAGCAACTCACAAGTCCCCACATAACAACAAACTGATAGACGAGTGGTTATATTAAAACATCTGTCCACATCAACAGCTGATGACAGCACTGAATATGCATGTGAAATGATTCTGTTGAAAAGAGGAGCAACAGTTCATTATGTGGCAAATCATCTGCCAATCAACCATAGCTCTGCCTATGAAATAATGCACAACAGACTTGGGTTTTAAAAAGTTTGTGCCAAATGGGTACTGAAACAACTCACAGAAGAACATAAACAGAAGCATTTGGACATCTGCAAACAAAATTTAAACCGATACTTAAAGGAAGGTAAAAGTTTCTTTGAAAATAAAAAAGTGTTACTGGTGATGAGACATAGATTCATCACTAGGAGACTGAGAGTAAATGGCAGAGTGTGGAATGGAAACATCCTGAATTGTCATCCAAGAAAAAGTTCAAAACTCAACCACTAGCTGGAAAATTGATGCTCACAGTTGTCTGAGATTGTCAAGGGCCAGTATTAGAACACTATCAGGAATAAAGGTTCAATAATCTGCAGCGCTCATTACAATGAGATGCTCACTGAAGAACTAAACCTAAACTGCCATCCAAGGCAATTGTGATCTTGAAGGACAATACACACCCCAAACACTTCTGTCCACACTATTTACACTATTCAAAAGCTTTGCTTTGCAGTGTTAAAGCATCCTCCTTATAATTCTGATCATTCAGGAAACCTGTTTGGTTTCCTGAATGCAGCCCTTTGAGAACAAAGATAACCTCTGATGCAAAAGTAAAGACAGTGGTGCGTTCATGGCTCCCAGTTCAGCATAAAACATTCTAAAATAAGGGAATATGAAAGCTTGTTGACAGATGGACAAAGTGTTATTGTAAAGCAAGGCCATTATGTCAAATAATGATATATTTGTCTTTTCTAAAAGCTGATTAAAGTAAATTGTATAGCCAAAGTGCAGATAATTTTTTACTCACCCTGTGTGTGTTTGTATGTGCGTCTGTATTGTTGATGTTGTTGCTGCTGCTGTTAGTTTTGACTCACAGCCTGTATAGGGCTTCTGAGGAGTGGCTAGTGGGTGTGAATCACTGACCTTGTGGTTTCAACTGACCTTCTTGTGGTCCAGTACATTATCCGGCAGCACCACGCCAGGACACTCCACCCACCTATCCCCATTCTCTCTCTCTCTCT
>NW_006408521.1:5879000-5880411 GCF_000296735.1 Chrysochloris asiatica | reverse complement strand
GAATGCAAAGTCGGTTTAAACTGCAAAGTCGGCAGTTCAACCTTACTAGCTGCTCCTCAGAAACTGTATACAGCATTGCTATTGGTTGTAACTGACTCGATGGGACTTAACAACAACAAAACACACACATACATATCATAAGTTTATTTTTCTCGTTTTACCCATTATTTTTTTGAAACTGGGTACTAATTTTAAAAAACAACAATTAACTAAAGCAAATGCCAAAAAAATACAACATCCTTAAATTCTATACACAGGTTGGCTTCGAAGGAAATAAGTCAATATTTTTAAAGATAATATCAAAGACCCATAGTTCAATATTATACGCTTTCTGTCAGAGTTGTCAGATTAAAATCATCCATAATGAAACTACAATAAATAAAAGGGTGTATTTCCATTTGCAAAGGTTTGCAAGGTGAGTTTTTAAGGAAAAATAAAATCCGCTATGATAAATTGGGGCATGCAGAGGCTCTGTAACATAAGCACTGGACTGCTAAACACAAGGTAGGTAGTTCTAGCCCACCATGTGCTCTGAGAAAGATGTGGTATCTAAGTATGCCTGTTCTTGACAACAACAGAATTAAAGAAAATGCAGTTGTAAGTGATTACAGCTGTGAAGACTGTTGTTATTGTTAAGTGCCTTTGAGTGGATTCTGTGTCATAGTGACCATGTATAGGAGTTTTTGTGGAGTGACTAGTGAGTTTGCACTGCCAAACTTGCAGTTCAAAGCAACCTTGCAGTCCAGTGTATTATCCCACAGTGAAACCAACAAGTAAATTAACACAGGAAGAGGGTTTTTGTGTGTGTGTTTGTGTGTGTGATTTTTTTGTTTTTTGTATTAATAAGAACTGTTATAACAAAACCACTGTTGTTACTGTTTGACCAACAGATGGCAAAGGTACATAAGAACTCTACCCTATCATCTAGAAATGGGTAGAGTAGCTCATCACCCATCAAATTCTACCTAAGACAAAAAGTCCATATGCTAAACAACCACAGCAGTTTCTACAATTACAAACTCCTTACAAGTCTGGAAGGAAAGTAAATAAACACATTTTGTTTTCCACTTTCATAGTAGTAAGGTGACAATAGGCACTCCCTAAAATATATTCAACACCTAAGCAGGCAATATCCCTTCAAAGGTGCTTAACTAGACTGATTTACTTGAAGTCAAAATAAGAAATGAAAACAAGCAAACTGCTCATATGTAAGTATCATGTTATCAAGTTACAACTAAAATGAAATTTATTTAAACATAGATGTATTCTACATGGTCCTTTGATAGGGTATAAATATATAAAAACATAAATAATAATATTGTTGTTGTTGTTGTTAAGTGCCGTCAAGTCGGTTCCGACTCATAGCGACCCTGTACAGGGTTTCCGAGGGTGTAAATCTTTACGGGAGTAG
>NW_006408521.1:5843816-5878075 GCF_000296735.1 Chrysochloris asiatica | reverse complement strand
GTGGAGTCGGTTCCGACTCATAGCGACCCTGCACAGGGTTTCCGAGGCTGTAAATCTTTACGGGAGCAGAACGCCTCATCTTTCTCCCGCGGAACCGCTGGTAGTTTCGAACTGCTGAACTTGCGGTTCACAGCCCGATTCGTAACCACTACGCTACCAGAGTTCCTTAAAATATACTATACTTCACATGTAAAAATCATCTAACAACAACATAGCAATACATTAAATATAAGACCTCCTTCAAGAAACCCACTTTTCAACGACTTTAGACACATACAAGGGGGCTTCAAAATGATTTGGAAAAATGTAATTAAAATATCGTTTTCCCACTAGCCTTTTGAAGTCCCCGATAGAGTCTCTAAATTTCGCAACATTTGTAAATGAACCCTCAAAGCTGATTGTCTTTAAGATTAGGTTAAATAATCCATCCAGCATTTTAGCGAACACCCGTTCAGGGAGCTGAACCACTTTAATTGGGGTATCAATCCTGTGAGATTTTCCAGTTCTTGATTTTGGAATTCCCCAAATAGCAATTTCCTATGGATTACCATTTCCCAACTAAGAAACATTCCCAGTTTCTTTAAAGAACCGGGTATTTTAAAACTTGGCCTTCATTAAAGTTTGAACAAAAGTTCTAACAAATGTACATTTCATTAAGAGGCTTACCTTATACCTTAAAATAAGGAGTACTTTCTTACAGTGATTAAAGCTGACCCTTGTTGTTCTTGTTAACAACTCCATGAAGCAATGTGTTTTCTATTTTCACTTGCCTTCTTTAACAGCAATCTGACAGTTGTAGGTCAACAAAAAATCTCATCCTCTTTTTAGGAGTACCATTAGGTTTCCCAGCAATACGTATTTTTGAAAAGCAATTTTAAAGCATGAAAGTGCCAACACTATACTTGGCTGTGTTTTCTCACCAGTTCCTCTTAGCTTAACAGATAGCACCCTAGATAAGCTCTGCAATCAACTTTAGCAGGTTCCCAGGGACAAGCTCCTGCTTTTTGCTGATCAGCTTCATTCAATTATGTCTTCTTAATTGTTCGTGTTCTAAAGCTCATTAAATGAAAAATAACATTGCTTTCTTTTGGGTGGGACACTTGAGATTTGAGAAATAGCTACTTCATCTCTGCTATAAAAGCACAAGTAAATTAATTTAATGATAGTTGGAAAAATCCAATAGATTTGTGCAAAGAGAGTCCTGACCTAAAAAGGGAGAATAGGATTAATAAAACTGAATGCTAAATGAAGTCAGGAAAAATTTTAAAATGCTCCCAGTTTTTCCTTTAAGGCTAACTTTCATGAAACTTGGAACCAGTTCCATAATATTTGAGTATGCTCACACATGTTATTCAATTTGAATTTTAAAAAAGACTTATTGCTGTTTCATTATAGATTAAATATGGAAGGAAAAAGAGGATTTTGAAATTTACTTGAAAATGTTATTTGAGAGCTTAAGAAAAAATCATGTCTAATTTTAAGATTGAAAAACCAAGGTTCATTTTAAATAAATAGATTAAGAACCTACTATATTCTAGGCTTTGTAATATGTAATGGGAATACAATAGTCTCTAACTTCAAGGGATTTACAGGCTGTTGTGCATTGCGAGTTGGTTCCGACTCATAGTGACCCTGTATAGGGTTTCCGAGAATGACTGGTAGATTTGAACTGCCGACCTTGTGGTCAGTGTAGTGCCTATCTACACTAGCAGACCAGGACTGTGGATTATAAATACAGTTTGTATACTGTTTGACATATGTAAAAACTCAAGCTTAGCAATTCTCTACTCAATGGCACTAACTAAAGCAAAAACTACACCTATTGCCATTGAGTTGACTTGGACTCATAGTGGCTCCCTGAGTTCGAGGAGAACTTCTCCACAGGTCATCTGTATGGAAGCTGATCACCAGGCCTTTTTCCCCAGTGCTCTTGGGCGTTAAATAGTAATTTCACTAGTGAATTTAGTAACTGCTAAAGTTTCTATTTCAACAGGATTTGCCTCCATAGCATGAACTGCTTATCCACAGGCGGTCCCCACATTGCATAACTTTCATATGTATAAATTGTAATGAACCACAGTTTAACTAAATAACACCAGCTCCCAAACCAAGAAATTCTAATTTCAGTGACCACAGTCATTTGTATAAAGTACAAGCTTTACCCTTTGCGCTGAGAAGTGGGTTCCTACTCAGAGGGTCCCTTTATAAGATTTCCAAGGCTTTAAATCTTCCAGGGAGCACAAACTCTCATCTTTTTTCTGCAGAGGGGCTGGTGGTTGGAATACAGACCTTGTGGTTTGCAGTCCAGAGCTTATCATACACAGCTACCACACTCCAAAAGTGCTATGCAAATACTAGAGAAGCCTCATAGTTAGTGGTCAATCATGTAACTTCTTTTGAAGTCTATTGGTGATAATGAAACATGGAATAAACCACTGGACTGTAAGGTTGCTTTGAACTATAAAGTTGACAGTTCAAACTCAGCAGCCACTTCTTGGAAATCATATACAGGGTGACCACGAGTCAGAACCAATTCAACAGCACTTAACAACAACATGGATAGCAAAAGGAACCGTGGTGGTGCTGTAGGGTTAGCAATGGACTGCTAACTGCAAGGCCGGTAGTTCAACTCCCCCAGGTGCTTCAAAGGACCAATGCCACTGTTGGCTCCCATTATGACTTAGTCTCAGAAGCCCTACATACAGTCGCTATGAATTGAAATTAACTTCATGAAATGGGTATGGTTTTGCTTTGATAGATAGCAAAGAGGATGGTTATGTTATCATCTTATTTTTTAGACTTTTCTGCAAATAGAGTTTTGGGGTTTTTTTATTAGTGAATCAGATGAGGGAATTGGCCCAGGAAGATGAAATGGTAGTTCAGAAATTAAAACTAATTTCATCAATACTGGAAATAAAACCTGAGTAAAACATAGAATGGATTATAGTAGAAACAACTGAATTTAAGTCTTTCTCAGTGTAAATTGCAATGTGCTAAATGAGTATTAATTTTAGCATTTACAAAATTCTATACATTCATAACTGAGTTAAGAAAGCTATTAATATTTGCACAAAAATTTAAAAAGTCAAAATCATAATTTTTTCATAGATAGTAAGGCTACTTTACACAGTTTCAGCTTTCACAGCCATTTTATGTTCCCAAACTACCTTATAAATTAAGGATCCTTAGTATGCTTGCTTAAAATGAAGAAAACAATTAAATATCAACAGATGAATATTATTTCAAAGATCATAACACAAAATCAATTCTAAGACAAGGTTTTCATCATGTATGTCTGTCATACTTTTTAAATACTCATGGAAGGAACCCAGATGGTGATGTAATCATCGCTAATCAGTTATACAAGTCCTGGCCACAACAAGGTTGGTGGTTCAACCTCACCAGCCACTCCTTGGAAACCCAATACAGGGTCGCTATGAGTTGGAAATGATTCAATGGCACTTAACTACAAAAGCAACAATACAATTCCTGGTGCAGTACTGTTGGAAAAGCACTGGACTGCTGATTAGAAGGTTGGTAGTACAAACCCACCAAACAGTCCTTAAAAACCCTACAAAAGGTCCCTCTGAGTCCTAAGTGAATGGATGGTACTTAACGATGGAAGTTAATTTAAAATTACTCTTATGTGTTTGGTAGGGTTACATTTTTTTTTCCCATTATTAGAGTCCTCTTGCCAGTATTTCAATTGAATTCATATTTCCATATTAATGTAACATTTTCCTTAAAATACTATTGCTAGGCGTCAACAAACTGGTTCCTTATCATATTAACTCCATATACAACAGAACAAAGCACCGCCTTGTCTTGAGCCACCCTTAAAATCATAACATTGTGAGTTCATTGTTGTAGCCACTGTATTGATTCATACTATTGAGTCTTCCTCATCTTTTCTGACCAAGCATGATGTCCAGCAGCAGGTAATGCTCCCTCCTGTTAACATGTTCTAAGTTCCATGTGATGAAGTTTTGCCATTCTTGTTTTCTAAGGAACATTCTGGTTGTACTTCTTCCAAGAAAGACTTGTTTCCTCATCTCATAGGACAATAGTCTTCACCAACACCATTATTCAAATGCATCAATTCTTCTTTGGTCTTCCTTATTCATTGTTAAGATTTTGTAGGTATATGAGGCATTGAAAATATCATGGCTTAGGTCAAGTGCACCTTAGTGCTGAAAGTGACATCTTTACTTTCTAGCCCTTCCAAGAGGTTTTTTTGTAGCAGCAATACGCCATTTGATTTCTTGACTGCTGCTTCCATAGCTGGAGGCCTGGTGTGGCGCTGTGGGCTAATGCCGCAGACTACAAAGTCATTTGAACTGCAAGGTCAGTAGTTCAAGCTCACCAGCTGCTCCTTGGAAACCCAATACAGGGTCACTATGGGTCGGAATCGACTCGACGGCACTTAACAACAACAACAACTTCCATAATTGTTTATTGTGGATCCAAGTATAATAAAATCCTTGATTTTAATTTCAAATTTCACCTCATTTATCATGATGTTGCTTATTCATCTGATTGTGAGGATATTGTTTGTGTGTGTGTGTGTGTGTGTGTGTGTGTGTGTGTTAAGGTACAATCCATACTGAAGTCTGTAGTCTTTGATCTTTATCAATAGTTATGTTAAGTCCTCTTTCCCTTCGGTAGCAAGGTGTACCACCTACATATCATAGGCTAGTAATGAGTATTCTTCATATAGTTCAGCTTTTCAAGTTATTTGCTCAGCATACAGATTACAGATTTAATTAGTATAGTATTCGAGCACAGCCCTGTTGTACAACTTCCCAGATTTTAAATTATGCGGTATCCCATTTTCTGTTTGATGACTGCTTCTTGGTCTATGTACAGGTCAGCATGAGCACAATGGATTGTTTGATATAACACCCATTCTTCACAATGCTACTTGTAATTTGTTCTGCTCTACAGGTTGAATGCCTTTGCATTGTCAATATAACCAAGGCACACATCTTTCTGGTATTCTCTGCTTTCAGTTCAAATCTATCTGACATCAGTAAGGATGTCCTTTGAATCATGTTCTCTTCTGAATCTGGCTCAGATTTCTGGTAACTGTCGGAAGCAATCATTGTTTTAAGTACTTGCATATGATATTAATAATATTATTTGATAATTTTGCATTCTGTTAGATTACCTTCCTGTGGAGATGGCACAATATGGATTTCTTCCAGTCATTGATCATTACATAAAAATCTAAAAACTGTAAACAAATTCCTGTGGCAACATATGGGTATCTTATAGGAATCATCAGTGTATAAGACTTCAGAGAAGTCACCCATGGTAAACAGATTTCAGCGGAAATTCCAAAGAACAGACTAGGCATCTTTTTTAAAAGGCAGTCCAATTCTGAGGAATTAATCCCTGAATAATTTATGAATAGGAGTAAAACATTGCTTCATTATGAGCCCCTCAGTTGAAAGGCACTGAAAATACAACCGAGAGTGACCTCCTCAAAGTGGAGTTGACCTCAATACTGTGGCTGGAGTAAATCTTTCAGGACCTCCATTTGCTAAAAGAGCACAACTCAAAATGAGAAGAAATAGATACAAGCATCCATTATCAGAAATTACAAAACCTGAAACTAGGAACATTAGAAGCCATCAAAATTCAAATGGAGCACATAAAGATCGTATTGTGGCATTAGTGAGTTGCAATGGACAGGTTTTGGTCATTTTAATAATATGGTTGACTATGCTGGGAATAATAATTCCCAATGACAATGATAAAGTGAATGGCTTCACATTCATCATAAAAAAGAACATTTTAAGTAAAATTTTACTTGCTTGTGATCATATTGTCTAATGATTTCCACATTCTGTTGGGTCATTTCTCTTTGGAATGGACACAAACATGGATCCTTTCCAATTAGTTTGCCAGATAGCTGTCTTCTTTTCTTTTCATAGATGAATGAGTGCCTCTAGTGCTACTTCTGTATGTTGAAAGATTTCCATTTGTATTCCATCAATTCCCAGAGCCTTGTTCTTTGCCAATGCCTTCAGAGTACCTTAGACTTCTTCCTTCAGTACCACTGTCTTTTGATCATACACTATATCTCTTGAAATGGTTGACAATGATCATTTCTTTTTGGAACACTGACTCTGTATATTGCTTCCATTTTCTTTTGATGCTTTCTGCATCATTCAATATTTTGCCTATGCAATCCTTCAATATGCTAGGTTGAAGCTTGATTTTTTTCTTCAGTTGTTTCAGCTTGAGAAATGCTGACAGTGCTCTAATTAACTTCAGGCCTTTGTAGATTTCATTATAATATTAGATTTTGTCTTCTGGAGCTGCCCTCTTGAATTTTCTGTTCCGCTCTTTTTTTTTCTTTCTTTTTTTTTTTCAGTTATCATTTTATTGCAAAATGATAGAATCCATGACAAATTTAAACTATAATTTGGTATCTTTTAGTTAGGTACCAAACTTCATTAAAAATCTGCTTATTTAAAATGATCATGGAACAACTCCAAATGCTAAGTAAGAATAATGAGAATCAACTTACTGTCCAATCATTGTGTTTTATTCTCTTAACATCCCAAACTCAAACTTCATCTTTTGTTAAGGTAAAGTGTAACTTGACAGCAATATACAAAGAATGATTATTTTATCACATAGACTAGTTTTCATTCAGTCGACTAGCAATTTCAATTGGAATAGATACATTTATACAACTGGCTGTGCTTGAGCCTTCTTAGCAAGCGACTTTAGATCTTGAATGCACTTGGCAATTGTCTCCTTGTCCTGCTGTGCAGAGATGCTACACACCACATTCTTCTCCACCTAGTTTGTCACGTGCTCTTGTTATTTTTGACACATCATATTCTGCACAGAGATGTGATAGTCCAAGCGATTCTTCACTGCTGGAGACAGCGTACGCAGACCCTGAGTTGATCAGTGACAGCCCCATTAAAACACCTCTGAATATAATCAGTTTAACCCTGATGCTCTCCTTCCTCCTGAAAGTATATAGGAATATTAAGAACAATGTAGCATTTTAGGTATAGATAAATGAAGCCCGGTGCCTGAGATCTTGCTCACAAACAAAAGTTTGCAAAGTGTACAGAGACAGCTTGGTTCCTTTCAGGAACCTTGCTTTATGTTATGTATCCTTAAGAAACCGCACGTTGCTACTCTAGATCATTAAAGCCTAAAAGTTAATATATAACAGCTTGATTGAACCTTTTTTTTCTGTAAAAATAAAAATGTTAGATTGTTAAGAAAATCTATGAAAATATCTTAAAAGTTGTTCCTGTGAATCATTATGTCCTGTTTTGAATGATTAATCACATTTCAGTTCCGTATCCTGTCTTAATCACATTCTCCCTTTGTGACATCCTCCCTGAGTGAATTACATCCTTCCTTTGTAACAAGTCCCTCCCTAAAAAAGAGAATAAAAGGCTGAGGTAGAGTAAGATCTGTAGGCAATGCTGTGCAATGCTAGGCAATATGTTTGCAGATCTGTCTACCTGCCAGCTTGCATCATATCTATGTATCTGTCTTTTTTGTATATATTTCATCTCTCTCTTTCTCTATCACTTTCGCTGCCAGATCTCCCTTCTTCGTGACACCCACACTTCCTTGTCGAGGTGGGACACCGACATAGGACCTCGACACTTCACTTCATTGTATACTCTGTGCAGCTATTTCCAGTAAGTAACCTCCAAGGCCATAACAATATTATTCCTCTGAACATCAAAGAGGTAATGGTATTTGTCAACCAGTGCCTGCTGCGCCTTCTCATGTTCAATTGCATCTTGAATGTATTTGATGAAAGTCTGCTTCACCTCTTCAAGTCAGGCAAGTTTTTGCTCATTGAGTTTATAAGCAAACTGTTCATAAGAGGCGCCATATTTTTTAATTACATAGACAATCAACCCTACTGTTGCTGTGGTAGAGAGAGTGTTTCTGGGGTAATCACATTCATTTTTTTGGATAGACAATACAAGATAAGTCCAGTTCTGAAAATATAGGGTCCCGTGACGCTAATTTTAGGATAAAGGAACTGGAAGGATTCCTCAGGGATCAGTGCAAACCAAACTTTTCCTCCATATTCAGGAAGCGGTGGTACAGGGGTAAGACTTGGCTGCCCTGTGTGACAGATCCCTGTGGTTTGCAACATCCCTTGACTTAGGAGTGTTGCATTCTTCAAAGACAGGGCTGCTATTGTGGTGGCAGAAAGTATCACTTAGGATAACATGGTCAGAGAGGGTCCAGGTGGTAGTCTCAGCATCCCTGTGACCCCAACCCTGTTCAATTATTTTACCTCATCATTTCTTTCATTTCCTTTAGCATTTCTATACTGGAGAGCAAGTTTCAGAATCTCGTCTGAAATCCATTGTGGTCTTTCCTTTCTTGCCTTCTTATAGACTTTTTTTCCCCCTCTTCCTATATGTTGTTCAGCTGTCATCCCACAACTCATTTGCTTTTCAGTTATTAGTGCCTAATGTATCAAGTCTGTTCTTAAGATGGTCTTTATATTCATGAAGGATATGTTCAAGGTCATATTTTGACTCTGGTGGTTTTGTTTTCATTTATTTCAGCTTCAGCCTGAATTTGCATATGAGCATAGTCTGCCCCTGGTCTTGTTTTGGCTGATGTGATAGAGCTTTCCCACTACCTCTTTCCACAGATATAGTCAATTAGATTTTCTATGTATTTCGTATGATGAGGTCCATGTATATAGGGATTTTTTTTATGTTAGTTGAGATGGATTGACACAGAGGCAGCAACAATGGGCTTAAAGGTAAAAACAATTGTCAGATGCTTCAGGACCACACAGCATTTCATTCTGTTGTGTATACAACTGCTGTGAGTATTTACCTATTCAATGGCACCTCACAATAACAACAACAATAGTGATGAGGAAAAGTGTGCTGTAATAACTGAGTGACAAGTGAGGCCTGATGCTTGTATTCATGTTGCATCTGCTTCTCTGAACAGACTCTGTGTATATCATTTTGGTATATGAGAAGACATATAATTTTATTGAGCATTTCTAACCTAAAGTTTTAAATGTGAAATATTTTTATTTAACAAATAGTCTAAGAAACGGAGCTAAAAAGAAGAACAAACAGCTCTGGCATCTGTGAGTCTCTCAGTGTAATAACGTCACTCAAGATAAAGGGATAAAGTCATGAAATTAAATGGTGTCAGCTGGTAAGATGGTATTCTTTAAAAAGACAGGCATTTAGTTCCTCCTAAAAAGCTGGCTTCCACATTAAATTAAACTAAGGAATGTGGTGCTTAAGGTAGATCAGTCAAACACAATCGTTTGTT
The DNA here is from genome assembly GCF_000296735.1 of Chrysochloris asiatica. Classification (NCBI taxonomy): domain Eukaryota; kingdom Metazoa; phylum Chordata; class Mammalia; order Afrosoricida; family Chrysochloridae; genus Chrysochloris; species Chrysochloris asiatica. The sequence continues at coordinate 5,868,766 of NW_006408521.1, read as the reverse complement.
TTCTACAACTATTGCTTCCAGTTAAACATTAAAATAAAAATGCAAAATCCCTAGGTAAAGCTTTTACAAGTCAATGTTTGAAGAATTGAGAAATGAAAATGTATTTTTAAACAATATAATCATCCCCAAACTTTTAGACTTTGTACTCAATCCATCAGACTTATTTGAGCAAAATATTACTAGAACCAAGATGAATGATAATCACGTATTACAAGCTGATGAATAATGTTACCCTGAAAGGCACAATGAACAACTTTTCTTTGTGAAACAGAACATTGACTGTGACAATTATTAAAACTCTCACCGCTGAACTTTCAGTATACTCAACATTATTAAAACATGCGGAAAATATAAATGGGTGTTTCTGTTTTTCTACATTTTTAAAAATGGAAAATTATTGGCAATGCCTGACCTGAAGGAAGATATTAATCATTACAATAGTCAAATAACATAAAGTAAATTTCAAATGTTATGTATTCTACATAAATTACTCAGGAGTAACAACATGAAGGCTCATAAACTTGCATACAAGCCAAGAAATATTTCTTAGGCAAAATTGCATGTTTAAGACTTTCCAAACCAATGTCTTTGGATAAGGCATTTTTAGCATACTGCTCCATTACCTATGCTTCATAAACAATTCAGCTATCTAATTTAATTTAGCAATGAACAGATTTCTCAGCAGTACTATTTGTATTTTACGAACATCTCGTAAGAATCATAGATGGCAGTGTATGGCAGTTCAATGAAGAATAATCTGTAAACAAAGTATCCATCTATCAACAAAGTCATTAAAGATCATAAAATAACCCATCCTTGACTGATTAATGCTGCCAGTGGAAGGGATTTCAAGCCATTACCATCTAGAAAATATGCTGGCATGTGTTTGCATTTTGTATTCAAATCACATAGTTATATGTGGTATAAAGCAGTGTGTTTTCTTAACCAACCAACAATTAATGTAATATTTTTATAAGAAAGACACGTTGAAAAACAGTGAATATCCATGGAAGTAAATAACTTCATTTGCTCTCCAGAGAAAATACAAAAACAAGTCTATTTATAATAAATCAAAGAGCTAATATTGATTTTAAACTTCTGATGTAGTTTGATTATTTCCTAGATCTATGTCCTTAAGGAGCTCTGGTGGCACTGTAGAATAAGTACTGGACTGCTAACCACAAGGTTGTCAGTTCAAATCCACCAACCGCTTCACAGGAAAAAGATGAGGTTTTCTGCTCCCATAAAGATTGACAGCCTTGAAAACCCTGTACAAGATAATTATGAATCAGAATTGACTCTATGGCAGTACTGGTAGTGATTAACTATGTCCTTAATGCTGTGGGGGGGAAAATTAATTTGTATTTCAGGATAGTTTCATCATTGAGATTGAAGGTGTTTTATGGGTAAAAATTGCCACCTGAAATGGTGAATTATTACCTTCTTTTCTATGGTATTTAAACAATTTCATTATCACCATAATTATCACTATAACTACTCTCATGTTAAAACCAAAACCAGTTGTTGAGTCTGTTCCAACTCATGTGCGTCAAAGTAGAGTTTGAGGTAGACTCAAATCTCATCTTTTCTTTAGGTTTCAACAGACTGCTTCAACCATCCTCAGCAATTCCACAGCTCATGCTAGCAAACCAAAAACAAATCCTACTACTGTCAAATTGATTCCAACTCCTAGCCACCCTATAGGACAGACCAGAACAGTTCCTCCGGGGTTCTGAGGCTATAAATCTGTGTGGAAGCTGACTGCCTCATCTTCATTCTGTGCTGCAGCAGCTGGTGGTCTAATGCACTGGACTGGAAAATCATTTGAACTGCAAGGTCAGTGGTTCAAACTCACCAGCACCTCTTCTGAAATCCTATACAGGGTCCATATGAGTTGGAGCCAACGGCACTTAACAATAACTATTTACCAATCATGCTGTCCATAAGTCCTTCTTGAGGGACTGCTCGCTACAGATAACATGTTTAATGTTCTACAGACAATGTTTCACCATCCACAATTGTAAGGAGCATTCTAGCTGTACATCTTCTAAGACAGTTTTATTTGTTCTGGCAGTATAGTTTTCTTCACTAATACCATAATTTAAAGGTATCAATTCTAACATCTTCCTAATTCATTGTCCAGCTCTATCACGCATATGAGTCAATTGAAAATACCATGACTTGTCTTGAGTATATCTTAAGTCCTCAAATTGACACCTTTGCTTTGTTAGAACATTATAGCAGATTTGCCTAATGCAGTATGTCCTTTGACTTCATAACTGCTTCTTTCATGAGCATTGATTGTGGGTCTTAATAAAACAAAATTCTTGACAATTTTTTGCTTTTTCTCAGTTGATCATGATGTTGCTTATTGGCCTAGTTATGAAGATTTTTCTTTTATGTTGCGGTATAATCCTTATTGAAAGTTACAGCCTTTGATCAGCACAAGCAATGGCTTCAAGTCCTCTTAACTGTCACCAAGCAAGGTTTTGTCATTTGCATATTGCAGGTTGTTAATGAACCTTCCTCCAATCCTGATACATAGTTCAGTCTTTTCAGCTTGAGAAATGCTGAGCATATTCTTACCATTCGGTTTTTTAAGTTCAGGTCTTTGCATAGTGCATTATAAGACTTTACTTTGTCTTCTTGAGCTGCCCTTTGAAATTTTCTGTTGAGCTCTTTTACTTCGTTATTGTTTCCATTTACCTTAGCATCTCTAAGCTCTAGGGCAGGTTTCAAAGCTTCTTCTAATATTCATTTTGCTGTTTTCTGTTTTCCCTAATTTTTAACAAACTTTTTTTTTCATGTACCCTAGATATAATACTAAAACTCATCTGGTTTTTGGTTATTAATGTTCAATGTGTCAAATCTGTTCTTGAGATGGTCTCTAAATTCAGGTGGGATACATTCAAGTTGTACTTGGCTCTCAGGGATTTCTTTTTAATTTTCTTTGACTTGAACTTGAACTTGCATATGACCAACTGATAGTCTGTTATGCATGTTGTTATGTTGGTCCCTGCTGTGTTTTGACTAATGATTTTGAGAGTCGTGGTGTGGTACTGTAAGTTAATATGCTGGATTACAAAGTTGTTTGAACTGCAAGGTCAGCAGTTCAAGGTCACTAGCCCCTCCTCTGAAACTCTTTACAGGGTCACTATGGGTCAGAACCGACTCGATGGGACTTAACAACATCATTGAGCGTAAAGATTCTTTCGGTGTGGAATTCTGTAGTAAAATACTGCTTAATTGAAAAGAAAAGACATCATCAATGCAATTGTAATGAAGAGTGCTCACTCAACCTATATTTGGAGAGTATTTTCTATGACCTTAGTAAAACGGTTGTGGTAATTAAATATTTCTACTCTCTGGTAGCGTAGTAGTTACAAATCGGGCTGCGAACCTTAAGGTCAGCAGTTCAAAACTATCAGCTGCTCCTCGTGAGAGAGATGAGGCTTTCTGCTCCCGTAAGGATTTACAGCCTTGGAAACCCTGTATAGGGTCGTTATGGGTCGGAATCGACTTGACGGAACATAACAACAACAACAACGTTCCCTGTACAGCTTTTAGTCTGTAGGCAATAAAAGGCTTGGTTTTATTGAGTCTTGAAAACATTAGAAGAGTAAACTTCAACAATTATTACAGGTACAACTTTTAATATATGCAGTGTGCTGGGTAAATGGAACGTGTTTTCTAGAGAGTGTTCTATAGCTTTCATGATTAACTAAAGAGAATTTCCTCAAGGGAAAAACAATATTTATAGAGGCACTGCAGGTAAATGTGCTGGGTTACAAGGTTGGTTTAACCGCAGGTTGGTGGATCAAGCTCACCAGCCCCTCCTCGGAAACCCTATACAGTGTTGCTATGAGTGGAAACTGACTCAAGAGCACTTACCAACAACAGCAATGCCCTCATTAGGCTTTATATTTATTTCGATGGGTTTCAAGATTCTGTGGCAGGTCGAGTAATTTTCACTTTAAAAGTGCTGATTTCAAAAGGTTCCAAAGATTTGTAACGGTCACACAAATTTGAAAAAATTATGAAGATTACAACATTGAAAACTCATTAGGACAATTGTACGTTGTCCCAGGGTATTATTAAGAGTTGAAATTGATTCGAAGGCAAACATCAATGACATCTCTTAAAAGTTCTGACTTTGTATTTGCCTTATAGTTTTATTTCTTCATTTGTTTTTAAAAGTTTGTAATTGCCATCTCAAAAATATGTTTTATATTGAATTTGTGTGAGGTGCTTGCTGTCTAAGGATTTTGCCACATTTTCTCATTCCATCTTTACACCAGTTGGATGAGAAAGGTGCATTTAAACATCGAAAATAAGAAAAAGAATATTGGATTCTAGAAATTAGCTAACTTTCATAAGGTACTTGCCTAGTATATTACAAAGGTAGGATTCAAACCCAGGTCAGTGTGGATACCAATATCTTTATATAGTGAAACCTGTGAGAATCAGAACTTAGTGGAATAGCCTTATTTTTCCAGGTTTCACCAGAGAATGGGTTAAGGGAGCAGATTTAAGTCTCAGATGAGTGAATGGCAAAGACCTAAAAAATAATTTGAAGAGGTGTTTAGGGCAATTTATTCGGCTGGTAGTAAAATTTTGTTCTGTTTCTTGTTACCACTGTTTGATTATTTAAATTACCACTGTTTGGTTATTTAAATTACTTGGGAGGGGGAAAGTCCATGGATTCTACAGATACTTGTAATTATTACCAAAGCATCTCAATGGCATAAGTATTAGTATTCTATATGAGCAAACTTATTAAAAATACAAAAGAATTTAAAAGTAACTAAACACTTAAACTATAGTACTATCTCTTACGATTTAAGAGGTCAAAGCTTAATTTAAAAAATTTATAATTTTTTATGTTAACTCTCATTGTCTCCCCAAGTCATGTGTACTTAGAAGGACCCCTGTGGGCTTCTCTTGCAAGGATGTGATGGCACACACCAGGAATATGAATGTTTAGTTACATGTTTTAACTACTATATAGTTAAAGTGAGGATGTGGAAAGTAAGACCAAAAGATATAGAAATTGAGTCTTCAAAGTTATCTCATCAGATTTCTTCAAAATTCTGTTAGCATGCATTTAAAAAAAAATTCTAATTAAAACAACCCCACAAGAAATCTAAGTTTGTTTATTCCTATGGAGAACTATTTTGCCCAGATAATTAGAGCATCAGCTGTTTCTGAAAACGGAGTCAAAGGCAAACTCACCAATAAAGGACAACACTATTTGAAAGGTGTGGGACCTTTTGTCATTAAAAGAACACATGAGGGAGCCAGGTATCTAGAGACAATGAGATAAATGTGGATGCACAGACATATCAAGCTTTAGTTCCTCTGCTTTTAATCCAAGTACTTTAGGGGCAGTCCAGAACACACCCAACACAGGAGACTTGTGAAGATCCCTACAAACCAGCTTTGTACTGGTAGCTTCCTGTTTTCCGCAATGCTTTCCCTGAGTCAGCTATCCTTGTTTAGCCATGTTGTCACTCATTTATTTTCCAAACTTTCTCAAACAAGGAAGACAAGAAAAGATGGAAAGTTACAAAAAAAAAAAAAAAAGAAAGAAAGAAATTGTGTGATTGATTTATATCTACTCTTTCTACTTTCCCTCTTCTCAAGTATTCTATTCTTTAAAGCAGGGGGTGGGGAACACCATCTGGTCTGGTCCTGCCAAGGCAACTGCAGTTGTCAGCCATCACATTGTGGTTGTTGTTAAATGCCACAGAGTTGGTTCCAACTCATAGCGACACCCTATAGGATTTTCAAGGAGCTGGTAGGTTTGAATTATTGACCTTGTAGTTTGCAGTTCTATGTGTCACACCAGGGCTTTAGGGGTGAGTTACCTAAATGCTTGACCAAATAGAGCAGGACAAATTTTAAGCTGATAATTTTGTATGGCCTGCAAATGGTGTTATAAATTTTGACAGAAAAAAGGTTCCCCACCTTGGCTTTAAAGGCTTTGGAATGAACAAACACACAAAAGACTAAGATCAATTAAAATAAATTACCATTTTTCTCTATTAAATATCTAGAACATTCTAGCTTTTTCTATCCAAAGACTCTAAAGGCTTTTGCAGAGTAACAGAATAACAAACAGGTTTTTAAACATAACCAAAAATCACACACTCCAAAGTAGAACAGATAAAAATCCCATAAAAACTGAAATAAAATGAACAAATTGAATACAATCAGACACCCTCAACTGAACTCAAAATACCTTTCTTTGTGAGGGCTTTTGGAATATAACAAAATAATACTGCTATATACAAATATAAAGGAGCACTGGTAGCACAGTGATTATGTGTTGCCTGTCTAACCTCAAGGTCAACCGTTCAAATCCACCCATTCCTCCAAAGAAGAAAGATAAGGCATTGCTCTCATAAATATTTACAGCCATGGAAATCCTATACAGGGTCAATAAAAGTAGCAACCGACTCTACAGCACATCATGGCCACCACCACCACCATACAAACATATAGAGTCCTGGTATGGTGCTGTAGAAGAAGCACTGGACTGCTAACCTCAAGGTTGCCATTTCAAATCCACCAGTCACTCTGTGGAAACCCTATACCGGATCACTATGATTTGGAATTGACTCGATAACACTGAACAAAAAGCATGCAAATAAATTCATGGGGTCTTGGTGTGGCACTACAGGATAAGCACTGTACTGCGAGCCACAAGGTCGATAGTTCAAACCCACCAGCAGCTCCTCCAAAACTCTATCCAGGGCTGCTGTGAATCAAAACTGACTTGAAGACACTTGACAACAACATACATATATATTTATGAATAGAAATTGAATTAATAATTGGTATTACAAAGAATACAGTGGGAAGGTAGAGTACCTAAACTAAGGTGTTCACTAACAAAACTATATTACCAATAAAAAAATCTTCTCTTCCTTTGCATTCTTAGCCTTTTAATAATTGTTGTTGTTTGTTGTTGCTATGTGCCATGGAGTCGGTACCAACTCATAGCAACCCTACACAGGGTTTCCGAGGCTGTAAATCTTTATGGGAGCAGAACGCCTCATCTTTCTCCCGCAGAACCGCTGGTAGTTTCGAACTGCTGACCTTGCGGCTTGAAGCCGGATTCGTAACCACTACGCTACCAGAGTACTCTTTCTTAAAGTAAAATGACCAATTTTGAATCATCTAAAGTGACTATTGATTAAGATTAACTGAAAGAAAAAAGAATACATTTTCTGATAGACATAACAGAAAATAAAGAGATGACCACTTCAAAGAACATCACAATTTCATAGTCTGAAAAACAAACAGCAAATTGTATGTTTGAGGTTCTTTTCATGCTCCAAATTATGAGATGAAAATTCTGTCTTTGACTTAGTTATAAGAGGTAACTAAAAATATTTGTGTAAACATACTTTTATATGACATTTTATGTCTTACGTAACCTAACACTTGGACAGCAGTCATACTTTGATGGGACATAAAGCAACAATTGAAGTAGTGTAAAAACATATTTGAATACATTCCATTATAATATTTCAAATCACATTTCTTGTAAGTATTAAGAATATCTCAATGTTTTTTGTTTATGTATCTTTTAAACAATCAGTTTTCTTATACAAAAGAACACATAGTATAACAATAAATGATACAGCAACTCTGTAAGCTAAAAGAAGTTTAATGATTTCTGTATGTTTGATTCATTGCTATTCCAATATTACCCAGAATAATGCTGACTAAAAATTAAGTAAATTAATCAATAACAAAGATAAATTAATTTCTTCTTAACTAAAGATATTCATCAGATGCCAAATCAACAGATTTCTTTTTATTTTAAGATGTTAGTTAAATTTAGCTATTAACAAAAGTCACCTGGAGATATTTATTTACTTACTCTAAGTGTTTACCTTTAAAATGGCAGTAGCTATTTTAAAGGTAAACATAATTCAAAGATCAGATGAATCTATTTAAACCTGTGTTTAGCTTGCTACAGATTTGTCAGTTGTCTAAAATAAATCCAACTCACAGACCAAAATAAAAATGAAAAAAAAACTTATTTTCACTTGGTTACATTTTAAGCATACGAGGCACATCATAATCTTACGTTTGAATTCAAGGGAGCAACAATGTTGGGTACAACTAGGGAAACATAAAATGTTAGTCAAAAAGAGTGACTTTGGGCTAAAAAAATTACTATATACTGCAGGTTTCAGGACAAAGGCATTGCTATGTCCCCTAAGTGCACTCAGTTCAAGAAAGCAAAGAAACTTTATCATACACAAAAGGCAACATTTCAAATATATATTGTGAAAAAGAAAGAAAAAAAACAAAACAAAACAAGAAACTATCAATGTTGAGCATCTACTTTTATGAGGGGACTCAAATGATTTCACAAGAAAGGTTACTGACACTATGGCGGAATTAACAAGGTAGCATGTACCATCACAATTTCAAGAGATGTAAAGCAACAGGAAATCTATCTCCCTCCCCTTCCAATCTCTCTCTTTCTCTCTTTATCCCCTTCTCCCCCCCCCCCCCCCCACACACACACACTGGTACTCAAGACTGGGAGAGGTCAAGGATCTTGGTATGTTTAATGTTTCCTACAATAACCTAAGAAGACACCTAATTAAGCAAATTAGTCACAATTTTAACATTTCAGCAGATAAAAAAAAAAAAAAGATTAGTTAGGATTAAAAGAGGTGAAAGCAAGCAGGAGTTTAATTCTGACCAAGTCCTAAATACCAGAAGAGGCAAAATGACTTAATTAATTATTAGATACTTCCCTGAAGAAATAATTAACAATCCAGTGTTACAAGTAATTTTGTGAGCTCCCCAACTTTGGGTAATTTTCTATGAATTTTTTATAGATTAGTTCTGCAATGGGAGAAGGCAGTAACTTCAAAACCAGTTCCAACTTTAAGTTCATATGATTTTTCACAAAATGTGTTATCTACTTAGTATTTTAAAAAAGTATCACTATTTAACCATACATAAACATACAGGCAAAAAAAAAAGAACAATACTTAGTAAGAGCAATTTATAGCAACACACACGTGTGTGTGTGTGTGTGTGTATGTATATTGTTGTTAAGTGACCTCGAATTGATGTCAACTCATAGCAACTATGTATAGGGTTTCCAAGGAGTGGCTGGTGAGTTTGGAAATGCCAGCCTCTGACTTAAACCAACCTTGTAGTCCAGCGCATTAACCTGCAGTGCCAAACTATGTCCCCATTGTTGTTGTTGTTGATGTTAGGTGCCATCGAGTCAATACCGACTCATAGTGACCCTATGCACAGCAGACTGGAACACTGCCCTGGGCCAACCTTACTACAGTTGCCATGCTTGAGTCCATCGATGCTGCCACTTAGCCAATCCATCTCGTTCGGGGTCTTCCTCTTTTTCTCTGACCCTCCACCTTACCAAACATGATATCCTTCTCCAGCAACTGGTCCCTCCTGGCAACATGTCCGAAGTTTGGACATCTTGGCCTCCAAGGAGCACTCTGGCTGCACTTCTTCCCAAATGGATCTATTGGTTCTTTTGGCAGCCCATGGTACATTCAATATTCTCTTCCAACACCATAAAAACATCCATAATATCTGATTTTTCTCAAATACTATTGCTGTTATTATTGTTGGTAAGTATTATTGTATAGATTACATCTCATAGTAATCTTACATAGGATTTCCAAAAAATCGGCTGATGGGCTTGAACTTCTGACCTTGAAGTTAGCAGTCCAGTGTTAATTGTACAATTCCACATAAAGATTCCTATATTGTTGTTATTAGGTGCCATTGAGTCTGTTCAGACTCATAGTGATCCTATGCTCAACAGAATGAAACACTGTGTGGTCCAAAACCATCCTCACAATTGTTATGTTTGAGCCCATTGTTACTGCTACTACATCAATCCATTCTGTAGAGGGTTTTCTTCTTTTTGGTGACCCCCCGCCCCCCGACACACACACACTTTTCCAATGGCTTCCTTGTCCGGAGACTAATCCTTCTTGGTAATACGTCCAAAGTAAGAGAGATGAAGTCTCATCACCCTGACTTCTAAGGAGAATTTTGGCTGTACTTTTTCCAACACAGATTTATTTGTTAGGGCAGTTCACAGTACTTTCAATATTCTTCCCAGCATGGTAATTCTAATGCATCGATTTTCTATAGTCTTCCTTATGGTTGTCCAACTTTCGAATGAATATTAGGTAACTGAATATACCATGACTTGAGTTACATACACATGAGTACTCAAACTGACATCTTTACTCTTGAACACTTTAAAAGAGGTCTTTTGCAGTACATTTGCCTCATAATGCAATACATCTTTGATTTCTTGACTCCTGCTTCCATCAGCATTGATTGTGGATCCAAGCAAACTGACATCTTTAACAACTTCAATCTTTTCCCATTTATTATAATTTTATTTATTAGTCCAGCTGTGAGGATTTTTTTTTTTTTTTAAATTGAGGTGCCACCTGTACTGATGGCTGTATTCTTTGATCTTCATCAGTTAAGTATTTGAAATCCTCACTTCCAGAAAGCAAGGTTGTGTTATTCTGCATATCGTAGGTTGTTATTGAGTCTTCCTCCAATCCTGATATAATCCAGTTTCTTGGATTATTTGCTGAGCATACAGTTTGGAAAAGTATGGTTAAAGGATATTACCCTGGTGCATAACATTTCTGATTTTCAACCATTCAGTATCCCCTTGTTCTGCATGAACAACTGCCTCTTTGTCTATAAACAGGTTCTTAAACCCTGTTTCTGGAATGAGTGTTCTGGAATACCCATTACTTGCAGTGTTATCCATAGTCTGTTATGATCCACATCACTGAATGTCTGTGAATAAACATAAAAACATAGGAAACATCTTGCTGGTATTCTCTGCTTTCAGCCCAAATCCATTTGATATCAACAATGATATCCCTCAATTTATGTTCTCTTCTGAATTCTGCCTGGATTTCTGGCAGTTCCTTGTTAATATACTGCTTGTTGTTGTTGTTAGGTGCCATTGAGTCAGTACTAACTCTTAGCGACTCTATGCACAGCAGAATGAAACACTGCATGATCCTGGGCCAACCTCATTATTGTTGCCACGCTTGAGTCCATCAACGCTGCCACCTGGCCAATCTATCACGTTGAGGGTCTTCCTCTTTTTCTCTGACCGTCCACCTTACCAAACATGAAATCCTTCTCCAACGACTGGTCCCTCCTGACAATATGTCTGAAGTATGAGAGACAAGTGTGGCCATTGTGGCCTTCAATGAGCACTCTGGCTGCACTTCTTCCAATACAGATCTGTTGGTTCTTTTGGCAGCCCATGGCACTTTCAATATTCTCCTCCAACACCATATCTCAACTGCATCAATTCTTCTACAGTCTTCCATATACTGCTTACAACTCCATAATCCCTGAGATCAATCTGAACCACAGTAGTTACTCCTTCCTTAGTATTCATCCCCAAGTTCCAGGAATCTGCAATTCACTGTAACATCTCACAGAACTCACAGGATATCAAGGAAATGATTCACACGGTTGTGGAGGCCAGCAATGACCAAATCCACAGTCAGTTCAGACAGCAATCTAGAGGATTCTCCTCACTCACTCTAAATTGATCTGTTGACTCACTAGGCTGTGAAAGCTGGGAAATCAATAAGGCCATTGACTCATGTCTTGACAACCAAAGGTCAGAGGGAGGCAAATTTGGCTTGTCAAACAAAGGAGTACACAGCCAACTCACATTACCAAGTTGGCTCATTTTATACCCAGCAAGATGGCAAAACTGACAAGGTCCCTCTTTAAATTTCCAAGTTTTTACAATCACAACTCTGTTGACAAACACTCACAACTGAACCAAAGAATTCTGGTAGCATCATCCCCACCATCTCTTACCCAGAACCATTATAAAAATGCCATTTGATAGGAGTACAAAAACATGGCTAAAGAGACATATTTTCATAATTAACTGCACTGCAATATTATATGCCTGAAAAACAGCACTGGTGTGAAAACAATCTTTCTGTAAAGCAATTGTACATGAAGGTAAGTCAGATTGTATTATTACTATTTTTTCTATCATGTATCTATATACCAGTTTACTCCAAACAAAACATGCTTAAATATATATCTGGGATCACTGGATAACTACAGACAAGTTCTTGCAGTAATTATGTTTGTCTTAATCGCATAAGCGTGCATTCAAAAAAACAAAAAAGACTATTTAAAAACAAAGTGTTGTGTGAAGATCAGGTAGTTCAAAGGTTTGATCTTTCCATGAGTATTTTAGGTAAGATTGAAGCTACTTAAGATTTTATGGAACAAAGAATAACCAGGAACCTGTCTTGTATTTATCAATACAATTCAGAGACCAAGATCCAATCCAAATAAAAGCTTCCAAGGGGCTCTGTTGGACCAGTTAAATTCAAAGCAGAATGATCAGCTCTAAAGGTTATAGCAACTCTTTTCTTGTCATTTCAAGAGGGTAATATTGTTATATTTTCTCAAAGGTTAGAAGACAATCATGGGGGCTTATTATCAAGATATTTTATCATAATTTAAAAACTGCACTGGTGAAAAATGGACCACGAATTTTGCACTAAGAATCCCACACACACACACACTGCCCCACGTCCCCATCACAACAGGGCACCCTCCAAGAATAGCAAGGGCTGTCCTACAAGAATTTTGTTGGAAAACCTTACCCCATACACCCTACAGCCCTGATCTTGTCCCTACAAACGTCTTTTAGTTCCCCAAATGCTAAGAACATTTAAAAGGAATATGATTCTGTATCTCTGGAGGATGTTGAAACAGTCATTTTGAAGTGTTATCAATAAAAAGTATAGAATTCTTCAGAGAAAGGATGGTGCTGCAAGGTGCCACTGAGTTCATTCTAACACACAGGAGCCATGTAGACAATGGACTGAAACTCTGCCTGATCCTGCTAGCAAGTCTCATTATGGTGAGCCATTGCTGCAGCCACTGTGTCAATCAATCTTGTTGGGGTCTTCCTCTTTTTCACTGACCCTCTACTTCATCAACTATGATATTCCTGTGTAGGAACTGGCCTCTGCTGGTAACATGTCCAAAGTATGTCAGACTAAATTTAAGCATCCTAGTTTCTAAGGAGCATTCCAGCTATACTTCTTCCAAGACATACGTGTTCATTTTTCTATAAGTCCACAGCATCTTAAATATTCCTCACAACACCTGAATTCAATGGCATCACTTAGTCTCCAGTCTCCCTTACTCATTGTTCAGCTTTCACATATATGTAAGGCTACTGAAAACACCATGGCTCAGGTCAGAGACACCTTAGTCCTCAAAGTGACATCTTTGTTCTTTCATTATTTAAAGAAGTCATTTTCAGCAGCTTTCTCAAATGTAATATGTTGCTTGATTCCATAACTGCTGCTTCCCTAGGTATTTCATTGTGGATCCAAGTAAAATGAAATCTTTAACAAGTTCAACTATTTCTTCATTTATATTGCCCCGGACACAGATCTTTCCTTATTTCACAATACTCAGTATTCACTTGCATTCAAACAACTATCTATGTACAGGTTCTGCATCAGCACAGCTAATGGACAGGTAAGAGAAATGGTAACACTGCCTTCACACGTGAATACACTTGGAAGATATGTCAAGAATCAATAGGTTTTCCTTATGATATTTTGATTAAGAAATGTTTCTATGATTTTGCAGCAATACATTTTTACTTTCCCTTGTACAAGACTGATATGGAATTTTAATTTTACCCTGAAAAGTCTCTGTAGAAGAAAAGGAAAATCAGGAGGATATCAAAACATAAAATGAATATTTACATTAAAATAAATATGGAATTTGGTTACTTATAAGTTTTTAAATACATCATTAATTATTACTGTGATTCTGAGTGAAATCTGCAGAAAAAGAAGAGAATCTTATCTTTATCTTCAATACTGAAATTTGAAAATCTGGAAACACTTCAGATTTCATTTTATAGAGTTAGTCTAATTAAAACCAATAACATATTTTAAGTAATGATAGTTGAAGATTAAACCTCTGTTGGGGAAATTAGAAAAGATATTTAAGGATTTGAAAATATTTGAAAGAAAAAGTCATCAATTATAATACATACTTGAGTGTGATAAACATGATTAAATATGACCCAACAATTAAAAAAGTTTAATAGACTAAACATGATAATCAACTGATAGGAACAAAAGAGGAAAGTATTTCATTGTGACAGGATTGTGGCTAATGGAAGAATTTTACATAGTAATTTTAAGTAGTGAACTTTGTTGAGCACATGTGGATTTCTACTTAGTTTTTCTCTTTTGTGGGGTATTGTATAGACTGCTCTAAATTAAATCCTGGAAATGAGGAATAGTGGGGGTGGGGCAGGGATGTAATACACAGGGATTGTATATTTCTACTCCATTTTAAGTAAACCCTAAGGACATATACTTGACTCATAAAAACTAAATTTACTAATTATTAATCACTTGGCAAAAACATTATTTTTCTTAAAACAGATTAATGCTCAGAGTCTATTATTTCAAATAGCTAAACATGTATTGATTAGTGACCTTCTAGTCTCTATGCTTGTAGCAATAACTAATATTATTAATAACATACATTGCCTATGCATAATAAATGATTTAATTTGCTAAATACGCTGATGTCTGCACACCTCTCCACGATGATTTTATAAGGAAAGTTCAAGATGATACATGTATAAAGTAAGTGCACTTATACTACACACAATATGAGATTCTTAGGGGGCCCTTAGCAATCTGTTAATGAAATACTTCCAATGCCTCAATTTACTCCCTTACCTGTCAGACATTCTTAAGCAGATGATTCTACCAATTTATTCAGACAACAGAAAATATCCTGTATCTACTGTTCTCTGCTTCTGAATATCATCTTTAGGCACTTTCCATTTTTATTTCAATCTAAAAAATTTTTTTCTTTTAATTTTTTTTCTATTTTAAAGGCTCACTCCTTCAGCATTTTGTTTACTTCTTTCTTTTCAGTTGTTTTAATTCCTCTATTTTCTCCTTATCCTAGGATAAGCACTATACTGGGAAACACAAAGTTGGTGGCTGGAGCCCACCAGCCACTCTGTGGCAGAAAGATAAGGCTTTCTCCTTCCACAAATATTTATAGCTTTGGAAATCCTATATTCAGGGTCACTATGAGATGAAACCATCGAGTAGGTTCCAACTCATATCAACCCTGTAGAGGATTTCCCAAGGAGCCACTGGTTAGAGAGTCTGAACCACAAAACTTGCAGTTCAATTGGACCTTATAGTCCAGTACTTCCTCCAGCTGTACCACACCAGGACTCCATGGAACCTACTAGATGGCATTTAGCAACAATGTTCTCCTTAAACTCCAATCTTCTCTCCATATTCTTTGATACGATTCTATTTTCATATCCTTTCTCCCAGCCACATTTTTACTCACTTTGACTTTAGCCTCTTGATCTCCAAAAAGGCAGAAGTTGTAGTTGCTCTGCAATGGGTTTCAACATAATCATTGTGAGGTTGGTGCAGAGCCAGGCAGTGTTTTGTTTCCTTGGTACAGCACTGTCAGGAGTAAGAACCAACCTGAGGGCTCTTAAAGACAACAATAGCTATCCATCCAATTTACCAAATGATGTGGCTTTCCTGAATGTAAATGGGAGATTTATATATCCACAGCTTAATGATATTTTAGCACATCATTGGAAGAAAGATGTAAGAGTAGTTTATACCTGAAAATCACCTTCTTCTAACAAATGGAAAAGATGTCATTGTGTGGATTTTGAGTAAACATTCTCTTTTTATTTATTTATTACCTATTTGCGATTTCGTTCCAGCAATTTCTCACACTAAATATATGCTGTCAACAGTCCTACTTTGGCTCTGAAACCCCAAAACTAGCTGGCACACTAAATAACTTCAAGAGCAACAGATGTAGAGGTTTTTTTTCTGTGGAGATGAAGAGGTAGGAATTGCTTTGCATGAAATTAAGTGTATTTCTGTTTCAACTACAATTAGCAATATAAACAGCTGTTCTTCCTGAGAGGATTTCAGAACTTGATGGTCAGTGTATTAGTTAGTACAAAGTGATGAGAACTTCCCATTGGCAAGGTCAAGATGACTTATATTTTGCACCACCTCCAAAGCATATTGTTTGTTAAGCACAAATAATCATCTTTTTTAGAAAGCTGGTTTTCCCCAGGACAACAACAACAAAAATTACTGATTATGGAAAACTGAGGGGGTTTGTTTTGCTTTCTTTTCTCTTTCGAAAGCTAGCCTCTGTATTTGAGAATCGTTTTCATGTAATGCTGAAAATGGCTAGGTCAAAAACAAAACAAAACAAAAAATATAGAGAAAGAAAAACTGGATATAAATTTAATGGTAACTCCCAGAATTTTACATAAATTAACTATGTGGTAAAGAAAGTGTCAAATCTTGGCAAAGAAATCAACCAACCTAAAAGAATCAAATAAAAGATATGTGAGGAGAAATCCTTAATCTTGTTTTATTATTCTATTTCAGTGGCAGATAGCAACACATTTTTATGAGAACATTTGCTATACTATTTCCCTCACAGATAGTGCTTCAGGCCACGAAAATCAACTCTGATTAATTATTATTGTTTGCTATCTGTACGCTAGATTTGAAATGACATAAAGCATGTCTAAACAATAAAACTAGGGATTTGATATTTGTGCAGCTTTCTCACAAAAGAGTGGGCAAAAATGAATCTCTGAGGCTTGAAATGATTTGTACTTCTCTCCATCTAATGGAATAAGAGAGATTTTATAAATTAATAGTACATCTATTTATCTAGCTATGTTGTTGTGGTTATTGTTAAATTCCCACTCTAGCAACCCTGTAAAGAGTTTCCCAGGAGAGGCTGATGAGTTTAAAGCACAAAACTTGCAGTTCAAATTGACCTTAGTGAGAAATAACTCCTGTGGGCGTGGTCCATCTTCAGGAATTCCTGAGATTGCTAGGCCTGACAAACAGATTGCTGATTTACATACAGGGAGGAATAAGTACAGATTGGATTACTTGAGCTTTTGTCAGTATAGACAAAGTTTCTCACACCTTGAGGTAGAGTGCCCAACCCATGGTATCACACCAGGACTCATATATATATATATATATATATATATATATAGTTTTATATTCATAGTTCAAATCTTAAAACACTCATTTTTCAAAAATCTAAGTTTATCTAACAATTATTTACTACAATATTTGTGGGTGTGAAGTGTAAAAAATTAACCCACTCCATTCATAAATCACCACCCAGATTGTATTATGAGGTGACATTTAGACTGACTTTTGTCTAGGTGTGAGAATAAATGCATGTGGCCCTGTTGTTAAGTGCCGTCGAGTCGGTTCTGACCCATAGCGACCCTGTACAGGGTTTCCAAGGGTGTAAATCTTTACAGGAGTAGAAAGCCTCATCTTTCTCCTGTGGAGTGGCTGGTAGTTTCAAACTGCTGACCTTAAGGTTCGCAGCCGATTCATAACCACTATGCTACCAGAGCTCCTGTTAGCAAAGCTTAAAGCAGGCAGACCCAAGAAAAAGAAACATTGTAAATTGTCATGTCCAAGTGAGCACACCAGAAACATGAACTATACCCAAAATGAAGATTGTTGACTTACACGCAGGGAGGGATTTGTAACCTGGCAGTTCTAGGACTAGGAAATTTAAATACGAATACAGCCATTAAGACAATGGGTGAGCAATTTGGCTTCTCTTGGGGGAGGGAAAATGAGACATGCCATAGACTTGTATATGGGGTACTGGAACTGAAGGAGGGGCTTTTTGGAGACAAGTATCAAAATCATTTGTGGTGGGCCATGTGGAGCGTCTGCCCTTGTCTATGGAGCTGGGTGCCCGATTTTGCAAAATTGAATAAAGAAAACCTCACTCTCACTAAAATGAGTACAGTGTTTGTCAGTATAGACAACGTTTCTCACAAAGGGAGAGGGTGGTAAGTATTTAATATTGGAGATTAAATTGCGATGTCTTCAGGACAAATTGCTTCAAAGGGTAATTGTTGTTGTTAAATGCTGTCGAGTCGATCCCAACCCATAATGACCCTGTATAGGGTTTTTAAGGAGAAGCTGGTAAGCTTGAACCATAGACTTTGCAGTTCAAACGACTTTGTAGTCGGATGTATTAGCCACACCAGGACTCCTGAAATAATTCAACTGTAAAAAAATTAACCCACTCCAATCACCAAGCCTTTCAGTGGACTGTGTATCAACTTTGATTGTATATCTTTGATTTTATGTCATAGTTCATCATTTACTTTGAGTTAAAGGAATTGAAACTATCACCAGATTGAATCATGTCACGTTATATGTTCTAAACATACAGGTAAATCTAATTAATTTGATTACTTTATAAATTATTTATATGCACATTCAATTAATATGAAAAACTACATGGTCAATATTTACTCAAACAGGAAATTCAATAACTGAATTTTCACCAACCCAAAATAATCATAAACACTTAAGAAGTAAGCACTCATAGTATTACTGTGAACAAAATATTACGTAGGTTGGGTTTGCTAATGTTATAAAGTTAATGGTTTTCCCTCATCTGTTACAGCTTAATATGTGAGTTATTGTTGTGACTTAGAGTTGGTTCTGACTCATAGTAACCCTGTATAGGTTTTCTGAGGAGCAGCTAGTGGGTTTGAATTGCTGACCTTACAATACTGAAAGGAGGTCTGATAAATTAATCATAATATTCTGATTAAAATTTGCATACCTTATCTTTCAAACTTGACATTAGAGCAGAGGAACAAAAAAAATAAAAGATTTGCAATGAAATAATTTAAAACCATTTGTCTAAAATTTATGCGATGTTTTAAGAGGATAAGAAGCGCTGAGAGTATTGAAAAATATACAACTGGCAGGAAGAGTGAGACCCCAGGCACTCACTATGCAACAAAGTCTGAGGCAGCACTGAAGCATGAAACAGAACATTAGGCCAATTCATTGCGATAAACCCATGAACCATAACATCCAAACAAGGGACAAAATCCACAGGGTGTTTTGTTGTACATAATCCACAGCAGCTCCTCTTTTTTGTTGTATCTGTTATCACTGCAAATACATCCATCACACACCTTTTCCTCTTGCAACTTTTTACAGATGTGCAATTACAATGATTGGCTGTGCAACCTTATACTTACTCAGTAATTTTACCATCACAGTAAACCCAAACTCAACACTCAATAAGCAACCAAGCCCCTTTCCTCCTCCCACCAACTCTGGTAAGCATTCATAAACTTTGGTGTCTACATTTTTGTTTGTTCTTGTCTTGTAATATAAGTGAGATCATATCATATTTGTACTTTGGTGACTGGCTAAGTTTAATGTTTTCAAATCCATAGTAGCTCCTATCAAGACTTAATTTCTCTTACTAGCTGAGTAGTATTGCACTGAATGTAGCTACTACATGTTGTTTATCCATTCATCCATTGGACATTTTTAGGCCATTTTCACCTTTTGGCTACTGTAAAAAGTGCTACAGTGAACCTTGGTGAACAAGTATCTGCTTGAGTCTCTGCTTTCAGTTCTGAATTGGATGGGGTTCTGGCTACCTTTACTGAACATCTTGATAAAAGATTGTATAGAAGGATTCCAATCAAAAGGGGGAAAATGAAGAATCCATTTTCAAATTCTCTTCTTCTTGTTCGAGCTCTGGAGTCAGTTCCAACTCACAGCCATCCAATGTACAACAGAACAAAACAACACAACAGAACAAAACACTACCCAGTCTGGTGCCATCCTCACAATTGTTATGTTTGAGCCCATTGTCAATTCATCTTGTTGGGAGTCTTCCTCTTTTTTGCTGACCCTCCACTTTACCAAGCATGATGTCCTTCTCCAGGGATTTGTCCTTCATGATATCATGTCTGAAGTATGTGAGACAAAGTGTCTTCCTCACTTCTAAGGAGCATTTTGTCTGTACTTCTTTCAAGATAGATTAGTATGTTCTGGCATTCAATGGTAATTTCAATATTCTTAGCCAACATCATAACTGAAATGTATCAATTCTTCTCAGGTCTTCCTTATTCATTGCCCAGCTTTCACATACATATGGAGCTTAGAACAGACTAGGCAGAAGAAACACGTGGTCCATTTCCCAGCGATTATCCACTGCAAACAAATTCTCATGGAATCCAGAATTTTTGCCACAAGGGTGGTTGGATGAACCCTGAAGCTACTGCTCCAAAACAATCTGTAAACTTTATACCATAATAATTTCCTGAAGTTTGCTTAAATACAAACAATAATTTTGTATAAGTATTAAAGAATGTTTGCTTTGAGCATTATACTTTAAAAAATCTATTTCTCTGGGACCAAATTGACAATAGCAACTCCAAAGTTTAGATAGGAATCTTAGAAGCCAGTGAGTTGATGTTAGTAGGGGAAGAACAAATTGGAAAACAAAGAATGAAAATGGTTTCATAACTCAAACAATGAAATCAATTCTGCTGAATTGTACCTTTAGGAATTATTGAGTTTGTGTATATTCTCAACAATAACAAAAATAAAATTAAGTTATTTTTTAAAAGCAGGAATGAACGTTTCATATTCACCCACATAAAAGAAATTATAATCCAATGCAAATCTCTGGTCCTAAATCTGAAACCTGAGTGTTGATTCCAAATATACTTAATCTAACACCAAAATGATGTATGACAGTTGAAGAAGGTCTTGTTAAATGAGATCCCTTCCTGTGGAAGTAGGGTGTTTTTTTTTGTTGTAATTTTGTTTTATTCTAGTGTTTGTTTATTTTTTAATAGACTGATCTGCAAAGAAAATTGCATTGTAGAAAGAGATTGAAATCTTTCCCAATAAAACTGAATTCTTTTCAGAAGTTGCTCTAATCATTTAGAAAAGAGATTTATATAAACCTGACCTTTAGTGAATGTATTTTGTAAAAAATCAAGGTAGATTTGCTATTAATGAGTGGACAAACTGGTTCTTCTATCACCTTCTTTCTTTAGCTCAGGCAGACTAGGGAGTAGTGAACTGGTGAACTGTGTCTTAACTCAAAGGGGACTGAAGAGAATACAGAGCAATTTATAGTCAAGGACTTCTGTATCCTGGAGGGAAGAAGTGTTTATGTGAGGACAGATGCAAAACATAAAACAGTGAACCAAAATGGTCTAAAGGCTCTTTCTCCATACAAATACTGCTATCTTGGGAGAAATGTGATTCTCTGTGATCTCCAAGGTTTCATAAATAAGTACCTGTTAACCAATTTTGTCATTTAACCAAAGCTAATTCACATAGTCCCCATTCTCGAATAAATATGTTGATTAGAAAAAGTAAGACTAAATCATCAAGAGTTTAGGCATTTACTAGTCATGTATGAATGTTAGTGTTTCTCATAGAGAAAAGTTAAGAAACTTTATAAAGGAAGAAGTCTGAACTATCCTTGATCATGTGACAGTGTGGTCTCCCTTGGGTAGATAGCAGTGGTGGTTGTGTGCCATTGTGTTGGTTTTGAGTCATAGCAACCTTGTACAAGGCTTCTAAAGCTGTAAAATTTTACTGAAGTAAAAAGTCTTATCTTTCTTCTGTGGGGTGACTGGTAGATTTGAACTGCTGACCTTGTAGTTTGCAGCTGACCTTGTAATCCACTAAGCTACCATGGCACAACAGACATCTGTATAACTTCGATATTTAATTTATAAAGCAGCAATTTTGAGTGTTGAAGTAATCACTAAGCTCATAACCAGATGTAACCATGATCTTGAATTTTATGATTTTGATTTTCCCTAGCTAAAAACAAACAAATACATATACACATATACTTAAGCCTTAAAAATATAATGTTCAGTTCTGGTTGTATTTGAAATTTATAAAAATGTTCTCATAAATAGAATTCTGCATTTGCTTTACTTACTCATAGTCAAAACAAGACTAGAATGAATGCAATTATTTTTTAAAAATTAAAATATATATTTATTGAGCTTTAATAACAAGTAATGAGAAATGGCTTTATAGGGGAAAAACGATGACAGAATTTGTACTTAATGCAATTTTCTAAACTTTTTTCTTATCAAAATTAATCTTTTCTATGTGGCCTTTTGTCAGAACCCTGTAATATAAAAAACACAGAATTGATAATATGTAACTAATGTTATGAATTTCAACGCATACGATGTGTCTAATATTATGTTGGCTTCTAAAAATTATTTTACCACATTGAATTTACTAATTACCTAGGAAAGGCAAGGATATGCTATGGTAATAAAAATAACAGAAGGTCAAATTAAAAAAAAAAAAAAAAATCTCATTCATTCTCCATGTCTCACTGATTCTACTAATATACACACTTACAGATGGAAAATAACAGAAGTAATGACTTGCCCAGAATAAAACATGGTTTCCTTCAGGTTATTAATAAATGGCATTAATGGGGATGCTTTCACGGAGTGTTGGATATTTAAGAAATTTGTTGTTGTTGTTGTCAGGTGCCATCGAGTCGGAACCGACGCATAGCGACCCCATGCACAGCAGAACGAAACAATGTCCGATCCTGGGCCAACCTCACTACCACCGCCACACTTGACGCCATCAATGATGTCACCTGGCTGATCCATCTCGTTGGGGGTCTTCCTCTTTTTCTCTGACCCTCCACCTTACCCAGCATGAAATCCTTCTCCAGCGACTGTTCTTTCTGGACAATGTGTCCAAAGTATGAGAGACGAAGCCTAGCCATCTTGGCCTCCAAGGAGTACTCTGGTTGCACTTCTTCCAAAACAGATCTATTGGTTCTTTTGGCAGTCCATGGCACTTTCAGTATTCTCCTCCAACACCACAACTCAAAGGCATCAATTCTTCTACGATCTTCCTTATTCACTGTCCAGCTTTCACATCCATATGAGGTTACTGAAAATACTATGGTCAGGCGCACCTTAGTCCTCAAGCTGACATCTCTTCTCTTCAATACTTTAGAAAGTTCCTGTGCAGCAGATTTGCCCAATGCAATATGTCGTCTGATCTCTTGACTGCTGCTTCCGCGAGTGTTGATAGTTGATCCAAGAAGAATGAACTCCTTGACAACCTCAATCTCTTCTCCATTGATAAGAATGCTGTTTATTGGTCCAGTGGTGAGGATTTTTGTTTTCTTTACATTGAGTTGTAATCCATACGTAAGGCTATGCTCTTTGATTTTCATCAGTAAATATTTTAAGTCCTCTTCACTTTCAGCAAGTCAAGAAATTTACTGACCTTAAAATTATATCAGAAAGATGCCAAATTAAATACAGTCCTATGCTGTTGTTGCTGTTGTCAGGCGACCTCCACTCAATTCCGACTTACAGTGATACTAAACAGAAAAGAACAAATCACTGCCTGGTTCTGTGCCATCCTCATAATTTTTGTGATGCTTGAGCCCACGGTTGCTGCCACTGTGCTCATCCATCTTATTGGGCGTCCTCCTCTTTTTCACTGACTCTCCACTGTACCAAGCATGCTGTCCTTACTCAGGGAATGATCCTTCCTGACAACTTGTCCAAAGTATATGAGACCAAGTCTCCCAATCCTTGCTTCTAAGGGGCATTCTGACTGTATTTCTCGCAAAACAGATCCATTTGTTCTTCTGGAAGTCCAAGGTACTTTTAATATTCTTCTACAACATCTTAATTCAAAAGCATCTATTCTTCTACCCTCTTCCTAATTCATTATCCACCTGTCACATGTATATGAGGCAATTAAAAATACCATGGCTTGGGTTGTTGTTGTTAAGTACCTTCAAGTGGATTCCGACCCATAAAGACCCTGTATAGGGTTTCCAAGGAGCAGCTGGTGAGCTTGAACCACTGATTATTGCAGTTCAAACGACTTCGGTTAGGCACACCTTAGTTCTCAAACTGACATCTTTGCTTTTTAACACCATAAAGAGATCTTTTGTAGTAGATTTGTATAATGCAGTACATGTTTTCATTTCTTGACTGCTGCCATGAACATTGATTATGGATTCAAGCAAAATGAAATCTTTGACAACTTCAATATTTTTTTCCACTTATCATGATGATAATTATTAGTTCAGTTGTCAGGATTTTTGTTTTATTTACACTGAGGTGCAATCCATATTGAAAGTTGTATATTTTCATCTTCATCAGCATTTTAAGCCTTCTTCATTTGCAGCAAGCAAGATTATGTCACCAGTATTTTGCAGGCTGTTACTGAGTCTTCTTCCTATCCTAATGTCATGTACTTCTTCATATAATCCAGTTTTTCAAATCATTTATGAAAGGATATAGTTCTGGCATATAACTTTTCTGATTTTAGACCATTCAGTATACCCATATTCTGTTTGAATGATTGCCTATTGGTGTATGCACAGGTTCCTGATAAGCATAATTAAGTGTTCTGAAACACCTTTTCTTTGCAATGTTATCTACAGATTGGTATGATTCTGTGGTTCCTTGAATTTACTTGATAGGGCTTTTCTATCCAGTGTCTTTTTAATTCCCACCAAGTGATTGAATGGGACAATGCAAATAAGGTGTACAGGAATCTAAGTCTGGGATTGGCTAGTTTGCCATCCAACTAACTAGGTTTAAAAGGAGACATCTAAGTAGGAGCAGATGATCCCAGAACTATCAAGAAGATAACAGCACCCATCCAGAATCTTCTGAGGTGGGAAATTTCCATTTGAAAGGACAAGCAGACCGGCCTGGAGCAGCTAGAAGAACGAAAGATACTTCTTGAAAGAAAGACTGACAGGAAAAATACAAAACAATAACAGCAGTCTGACTGACTACTACAAGAACAAGCAAGTTGCTTGCCCAAGAGACATCAAGGCAAGTGGTCGGGTCCTCTCAGGGCAAACCCCCTTCCAAGACTAAGACTCAATGGGAATATACGAACAGACACGTACATGCTCTGACTGGTGACCACGTTGGTCAC
>NW_006408521.1:5839269-5841421 GCF_000296735.1 Chrysochloris asiatica | reverse complement strand
GATACTGTCTGATGACATTCACATACTGTTGGGATACCTTTCTTTGTAATGGACACAAATATGGATCTCTTCTAGTCAGTTGACCAAGTAGCTGTCTTGCAAATTTCTTGGAATCGTTGAATGAGAGCCTCTATTACTGCATTAGTTTGTATTCTGAAATACTTTAATTTGTATTCTGTCAACTCATGGAGACTTGGCTCAGTGTCTTTAGAAAAGCTTGAATTTCTTCTTTAATACCATATTTCTTGATTAAACAGTAGTCATTGAAATGATTGAGCATTATCGACTAATATTTCTTGGTACAGTGACTGTGTATTCCTTCCATCTTCTTTTGATGCTTTCTGCATCTTCCAGTGTTTTATCCATATAATCCTTCTATGGAGTTCTGGTGTGGCACTATAGACAAACACTGGGATGCTCACCACAAGGTACTCAGTTCAAACCCACCAGTCTCTCCTGGGATTCTATAAAGGGTTGTTAAGAAAGAAACTGACCTGAAGGCACTTAGAACTACAACAATTCTTCCATATGGCATTCTGAAGCTTGACGTTTTTCTTCAGTTCTTTCAGCTTAAGAAATTTTGAATGTGTTCTTCCGTTTTGACTTTCTAATTCCAGGTATTTGCACATTTCATTACAATAATTTACTTCGTCTTCTTGAGCTGCCCTTTGAAAATTTCTGTTCTGATCTTTTACTTCCTAAATTCTTCTAGTTGTTTTAGCTCCTCTGTGTCTCTGACATCTGAGTCTTGTGTGTTCCCTCTGGTGATGTCCGTGTGCATGTAGTGATTCATAGAAAAATCTACTTTGAGAGAAACAATCATAACCAGAATAATTGTGGACCATTTAAAAAAGGTCTGTTGTTCATTTCTTGTTTCATCGCATTTTTAAGCAAATAGACAAATTCTCTCAATAATACACCTGTCTTAGTTTCATAAGGATGCCTTTAAAAACTAATATTTTTTAGTGCTGCAAAAAAAAACAAAAAAACAATTTGGAGGTCAGGGCTAATATCATTTTCTTAGCAAAATGCAAGTGGACATCTCTCCAGATTATTAAAGCTTAACAACAAGTTTTGTAGCAATACTTTTTGATTTACTTTCTATACTCATTCCATTTTTCCACAAACTTTTTGATCCTCATTTGTGTGTATGTATGCAAAAACACAGAAAATTTTCTTAATCTAAAATAACAAAATTTTAAAATGTGATGCTATTATTGCTTGAAATGCCCTCCATTAAAGTAAACATACTTCTGTAGAGGGTGTATCCATTTCTTTTACCCTTCCCTGAAAAATTCTGTGCTCATCTATTTTTATCACATCAAAATGGCAGTTTTGACATCTTTGGTAGACTCAAACTGTATTCCTTTTAAATGTTCTTTAAATTCCGTGAACCAAAGTAAGACTTGAGGGGCAAGATCAGGATGTGAGATGGATGGGGAAAGTTTCCCAATGACATTCTTGTAGGGCAGTGCTTACTACCCTGGAAGAATGAGCAGATGCATTGTTGAGATGGAGAAAGAAAATTCTTTGGTACAGCTTTCCTGGCCTTTTCCTCACAAAAGCATTTTTAAATTTTCTTAAAACTTCTTTTTAATTAATCTCCCGTAAACATCATGTCCTTTGAGAAATATCTGTCAAGATGACCCTTTTTGCTCACCTCAAAAATAGTCACCATAACCTTCTGAGCTGCGCTGTCTGCCTAGAATTTAACAGACCCAGCAGAACCCCTCTAAAGCCACTCTTTTGATTGGACCTTTGTTATTTTTGAAGGCCCTGTATTACTCAGAGAACTTGTTAACAGCTATCTATTGATTATACAGATATGTCAAAATATGCTTTCTTTGAACTAAACCCTTGTACACATAAACTTGAACCCTGAAATCTGAATAGATAATCACCAGATATTTCAGAAATACATTTCAGAACTGCCAGAAGGGTTATTTCACCCCCCCCCTTTTATTTCTAGTTGTGTACAATGACATTCACAAATGGAATCAATTGATCAGTATGTTTAAATGTATGCAATTTAAAACTTGTCATACATGTAGAATTGTGAGAAACATTTATTTTGAGACTCCTTCAGTTTAGAATATAATTTTGCCTTTTTCTATATAATTTCAAAATCTGCTTGTACTCCTGCTATTTATGA
>NW_006408521.1:5834209-5838350 GCF_000296735.1 Chrysochloris asiatica | reverse complement strand
GACAACCTTATTGCTGGAAGTGAACAGGACTTGAAATATATATGGGTGAAGAGAAAAGATTTCAGCCTTCATTATGGATTGTACTTCAATGCAAAGAAAAGGAAAATCCTCATAGCTGGACCAATAAATAATATCATAATAAATGGAGAGAAGACTGAAGGTGTCAAAGACTTCATTTGGCTTTGGATCCAGAGTCAACGTTCATGCAAGCAGTAATCAAGAAATCAAATGACATACTGCTAGGCAAATCTGCTACAAAAGACCTCTTTAAAGTGTTAAAAAGCAAAAAAGTCACTTTGAGGACTGTAATGTGCCTGACCCAAGCCATGCCAATCGTCTCATATGCATGCGTTTCATTCTTTTGTCCATACAGAGTCAACTGGATGGTGCCTGCAAACAACAACAACACATGCACGAGAAGGATGGTCAATGAATAAGGAAGAAGAGATGCATTTGAATTATGGTGAAACATATTTAAAGGAACGTGAGCTTCCAAAAGAACCAACATGTCTTGGAAACTGTACACACAGAATAATCCTTAGAATTATGAACAGCAAGATTTAGTCTTTTATACTTTAGGCATACTGTTTGGAAGGAGCACTCTTGGAGAAGGACATCGCTGCTGATTAAGTGGACAGTCAGCAAAGAAGAGGAAGACTCCCAGTGAAATGGACTGACACAGTGGCAGCAGCAGTGGGCTTACCTACAACAATTGTGAGGATGGCAGAGGACGGCACTGTATTTTGTTTTGTGTGCATGGCGTTGCTATGAGCTGGAACCAACTCTGTAGCACCTAGCAACAACTAACAAACCTAAATTGATTCGGAAGAAAGAAGCATTAAATCTACATTGCTTCAATTTCAAACATATAATGATTATCATATGCCATTAACATGCGTTTATCTTTTCCTGTAGACTAGAAAACCTGCTTAGCAATTTACACACGTAATGTTAATTTATCCTAACAGTAATCTAATCTCAGATTTACTATTAACCTAGTTGAACAGATGGTGACCTGAGTCTCAGAGAGATTACATAACTCACCCAATACTACATATTGATTTCTCCAGGATATTAGAAAGGTTTTGACTAATTTCATTGCTACATACTCTCAACTACTATTCTTTAATTAATTTTTCATATCCACACACTATGGACGTTTTAACATGTATTAATTGTGTTTACTTTCCTTCTTGTTTGAATATTCTATAAATTTTAGTGTATCAAGTTTTAATCCAATGCAGTTTGTAATTAATTTTCCAAATAACTCAAAAAAAAAAAAAAATGAACTTTAAAAAAAACTCTCTAACTGTAGCTTGCAAGATTATTAACAGATTTCCAGGCACTCAGAAGAAATGTTCTCCTTTCAACTATAACTCATGACAACCTACAGTATACTGATTGACTCATATTTGCATTTTCTATTTCTTTACTTTGCTGATTTTTCACCTGAGATAGGCACTAACATTCATGAGACTAACAAACACATCTAACTCGTCTTACATCCCTATATCTTAGCATAGAACTGGTATATAGTAGATATTACTGAAATATTGAATAAATGAAAATATGACATGAATTGTTTTAAGCTTTTATCAATCTCATAAAGTTACATGGAGTTCTGTCCACCTTACTAGCTGTCCTGGGTACTGTAACAGCTTTTACTTACCTATAGTATACCGTCCTGGCATGGTGCTGTGGGATAAAGCACTGGGCTGCAACATCAGTTTGAACCACAAGGTCAGCGGTTCAAATTCACCAGCCATTCTTTGGAAACCCTATACAGGGTCACTATGAGTTGGAACTGATTCTATGGCACTCAACAGTAACAGCAATAGTAATAGTATACAGTTGTTAAGAATGTGGCTTCTTAAGCCAAGTTGCCTGAGCTACGATCATGGCTCTCAGATACAGGATCTAGGTAACAATAAAAAAGAAAACTTGATTTCTTTAAACCTAGTTTCTTCTATGAAAAATAATTACAGAACCTATCTCATAGAATTTTGTTGCTAGTTGTTGTTAATTATCATCAAATCAATTGAGACTCATGTTAAGTCCATGTGTGCAGAGTGGTTGTTGGTGGTTATGTGCCGTGGAGTTGATTCCAACTCATAGTGACCCTGTACAGGGTTTCTGAGGCTGTAAATCTTTACAGCCTCATCTTTCTCCAGTGGAACAACTGGTAGTTTCAAACTGCTGACCTTAAGGTTCGCAGCTCAATTCGCAACTACTACGCTACCAGAGCTCCTTGTGTGCAGAGTAGAACTGCTCAATAGGCTTTGAAAGGGTGTGAGATTTTGGAAGCGGTCTCCAGGCCTGGCTCTGAAGTACCTCTGGGTAGCTTTGCATTGCCAACCTTTTGGCTAGTGTAAAGATCTTAAGCATTGCTTAACTAGGTAAGGTGACATCATATTTGCTTTGCTGAGCATTCTTTTCTCCTTTTTTTTCATACCAGATATCTGGCTTTTCCCAGAATGTGTTCTTTTCTCTGTGATGCTCTCAGTCATGGCTGTTTCTTTTCTCATATTTTTAAATCATTAAGGCCTGTTTTGAAGTTAGAAGTTCTTGCTTTCTATCTCTGCTGGCATACACGCCAATTTTCAGCCTCAACGTCACATCACAACTGTTCCTGTCAAGGTCAAGAATGAAGGCTCATCCATATCTCATAGCTCATCTTGCTTGATTGGACTTGACACAGTTAGTCACTTTCTCCTTTAGGTGTCTTTTTCATTTGACTTCCAGTAAGCTGCATCCATGTTCTTCAATGTTAACATTCTGGCGGATTCTTCCTCATTTCTCTGGATTTTTATGAGTGTGTTTATGGCTCAGTTCAACCCAAATGTAATCCATGATGAAGACGTTGTTATTGTTAAGTATCGTAACGTCGTTTCTGACTCATAGTGACCTTGCACAGGGTTTCCGAGGCTGCAAAGCTTTATGGAAACAGAAAGCCTCATCTTTCTCCTGTGGAACAGTTGGTAGTTTTGAACTGATGACCCTGAGGTTAGCAGCCTGATTTGTAACCACTACACTACCAGAGCTCCTTTTGATGAAGCAAGTCTTTCGATATTTCCAGGTACTCATGCTAAAATTCTTTATATAAAACCTCAAATTCTGTATATCTGTCTTCACTATACACCACACACATTAAATCCTGTTGGCTATGCATTCGAACTATAGCCGTAAGTCGGCCATGTTTAGCACCTTTGTCATGGACACTTTGACCTAAGACACCCTTTTTTCCATGTAGAATATTGTAATAGCTTTGTCACCAGTCTCCCTGAAATCACTGCTGAATGTACTAAAACTCAACTGAAATAATGTCAGTTTTATACTAAATTACTTCAGAAGATTTCCCAATTACTCAGAAAAGCAACAACAACGACACAAAATTGCTTCAAATGCTTACAAGATCGTGCAAAATTTGGTCTCTCATCATCTCTCTGATTTCCTACACTCTCACTCAGCTTACTACTCCAGCCACCACAGCTTTCTTACTACTATGTTCTTCTGACACATTAGGTAAGGCTACAGGACTCCTTTATAGAAATCTTTCATCCCTGTTCCCTTTGTCTTCAGTACTCTTCCAGACAGAATCTGTAACGTTATCCTCTTATTGTCTTCCACACTTTGTTCATAAGATACCTTCTTAGTATCTAAGTTCTTTCTACACTTATTTCACATTGCAGCATCCCAATTCTACTCAATGTTCTTGTTTTATTTGTTTACATGCTAATATATTTTTAACATACTAGTATATCATACAATTTACTTGTTAATTTAAACTATTTTCTGCCTTATTTCAATGTAAGTAAAATCCACAGGATAAAAGAGGTTTTGCCTGTTTTGTTGTCTGTTTTAACAGCAAAACTAGTAAATGGGTTGGCACCTACTAGGCGTTCAAAATAGCTGTATAAAACTATGTCAGACTGTGTTTAGATATAGCAATAAATATATTCAAGTGTGAGCATGTGAATATGCATTTTGAGTAGAGGGAGACTATCATATTATTAAGGTGGTTTTCTCAATCCTTACTAACTATACAAATCTCTCAGAGAATATCAACTATTTTGGTGTGTGGCATTTTAGGATAAGCACTGGACTGCTAACTACAAAGGTGGCAGTTCAAACCTATCAAGGA
>NW_006408521.1:5829093-5834079 GCF_000296735.1 Chrysochloris asiatica | reverse complement strand
TCATATGGTAAGCAGTGGATTGTGAACCACAAGATTGATGGCTGGAGCCAACTAGCTGCACCACAGGAGAAAGATGAGGCTGTCTGCTTCTGAAAAATATACAGCCTTGGAAACCCGGTACAGGGCATCTATGAGTTGGAACTGATTTGACAGAACCTAACAACAATAAAGACTCGAGTACGTGAATAAAAATAGTGAGCATAACACATTGTTGGCATTCCTTTATAAGTCTGTATTTTCTTCCAATTATCAACAGAATTGCATTTCATGTATTCAATTGACCAAGTGTAGTCAAATCTTGGAATTTAACCACATAAAATACCGATGTTTGTGTTAGCATTGTCCTTTTTACACAGAAGCTATGTAAGATTGAATAACTCTCATCAGTATTCCAATTGTTCTGTAAAGACTCTTAATATACTCAGACCAGATGAAGATTCTTCACTGAGCAGTCTAATTGAGCAGCCCAGAGGGATAGTCTGGGATCCTATAAGACAGAGAAGATCAGCAGCATAACTGGACCATAGATCTCAAAAGCAGTTTCTGTCCAGCGTGCTGCCAGGCTTATAAGCAAATGCCTGGAGCAGCAGCTGATGATATGAAAAGATAGAGGAAAATAGGAAAGACAGCTGAAGAACGAAATAATTCAGAGTTTGAGTTTGCTACAAAGACTTTTCTAAACTATGCACAATTATATAAATATTATAAAATACCCACTAGTTGCTCCTCTGAAACCCTATACAGGGTCCCAATGAGTCAGATCTGACT
Source organism: Chrysochloris asiatica (assembly GCF_000296735.1). Lineage (NCBI taxonomy): Eukaryota > Metazoa > Chordata > Mammalia > Afrosoricida > Chrysochloridae > Chrysochloris > Chrysochloris asiatica. Next base: position 5,833,311 of record NW_006408521.1, on the reverse strand, counting down.
CAACAGCACTTAAGGACAACATTAAAAGTCATACATAGATGTTAAGATGATGTGATTTTTAAAGTAAACATTCCATTTAAGAATGAAAGAAGTGCTTGTCTGCAGCAACAATTGGTCTTCGTACCATGTGGACCAAATATTTTTAAATTGGAGTTGTGAAGTGCATGGCAGCTGGCATAATCATTCTTGCACATAAATCAGGGAACCAGAAACTTGAGGCTGTAGTTCCTCATGAAGGAGATGGAACTGGATTTCTGACTGAAAGTGAAGACACCTATACTGAAATGATGGCTCACATCCTGTCCATGTCTGTGAGAAAGAGGGTTCAGATAAAACAAGGCCTTATGCATCTGCAGGTGATCCCCCAAACAAGAGCTTGAAGTGATATGCTTGTTGTCAGTGGAGAAATTATTTAAATAACGCAACATTTACACAGACTACAGATATTTTATATAAAGTGGTTAAACATCTTCATGTGTATATATTTTTAGGGAGTGTGGTGGCTCCATGTTATAAGCTCGGGACTGCAAACCACAAAGTCCGTGGTTCGAGCCTGACAGCTGTTTCTCAGAAAAGATGACGATTTATGCCCTCTTGAAGAGTTGTTGTTGTTGTTGTTGTGAAGTGCCGTAGAGTCAGTTCTGATTCATAGTGTCCTGTATAGGGTTTCCAAGGAGCAGATGGTGAGCTTGAACTGCCGACCTTGAAGTTCAAAGGGCTTTGCAGTCTGGCGCATTAACCCACAGTGCCACACCAAGACACACACACTCACTCTCATTCTCTCTTTTTCTCCAATAGACATGACTTAATGGTTTTATCTCATTGTCATTACTCAGCAGAGTTGTACACTTCATAAGTTCTCACTACCTATATTTCTGAATTGTTATTTTAACTCCAACAACTACCTTTATAGGTAACAAATTTGTCACCATATTTTTAAAGGAATCGTTTCATCTAGCAAACTATTTTTAATTTAAAGCTTAATTATTTTAATAAGCTCAAATTCCCTCCTCCAGGTGCTGAAGGAGACAAAAGAAAATGAGATCATTTCTGTATGGAGGAAGTCATAATCAAAATTTTGCTGAAGACAGAAAAATGGTCGCAGCAGTACATTTACAAGAAACTGCCAGAAATTGAAGCCAGAATTTAAAAAAAAAAAAAAAAAAACCAAAAAACATGGTATGAGGGATATCATTGCTGATTTTAGATGAATATTGAATGAATTCAGAGAATACCAGACAGATGTTTACCTGTGCTTTACTGACTATGCAAAAGTATTGAACTGTAGGGATCATGATAAGGTATGGATAATATTGCAAAAATGGGAATTCCAAAACACTTAATTGTGCTCTTGTAGAACCTGTACATAGGCCAAGTCTTTCAAATAGAACGAGGTAATTCTGAAGAGTTTAAAATGAAGAGTTGAATGTCAGGGTTATATATTTTCACCATACTTATTCAATCTGTATGATAAACAAATCATTTGAGAAGTTGAACTATAATTGAAGCAGAATGTAGCATCAGCATTGGTGGAAGGCTTATAAACAACCTACACTAAGCAAATGACACAATCTTGATTGCTGAAAGCAAAAAGAAATTGAAGCACCAACTGACAAAGATCAAAGACTACAGCCTTCATTATGAATTATATCTCAGTGTAAAAAATACAACAACTGAACCAATAAACAGCATCATGATAAATGGGTAAAAGATTGAAATTGTCAAGGATTACATTTTACTAGGATCCGCAATCAAAAGGCATGAAAAGAGTCATCAAGAAATCAAATGATATATGACACTGGGTAAATCTGCTGCCAAAACAAAAAAAGTTAAAACTCATTTAGAATGGCAAACAGCATGGATGTCACTTTGAGGACAAAGGTACATCTGACCCAAGTCATGATTTTCTTTTTGATTTTTTCTCCTTTCTTCTTTTTTTTTTTTTTTACTTTCTTTAAGTTTTTATTGTGGATTGAATGCAAGTTTACATGGCAGATCATTAGGTTTACATTTAACAAATCATACAACTTGTTTCATTACAATGATTACAATCCCCTCCATGTACCATCAGTTAATAATATTTCTATTCATTTTAGTTCTTTTAAAAAAAAAAAAAAAAAAAAACACTCAGGTACATATAATAATTTACACCACCAAAGGGTATATTGTACATCTGCCTCCTGGTCACTATCTCTTAGTCTTTCTTCTCATGAATGTAGAGTCCTCAGCCACTCCCCCTCTTCATGTTCCCATCTCTGCCTCCATCTCTGGTGTTGTTTCTCTGGATAAGGTCCCACCTTCCACTTGCGCTCTTCTCCCTTGATGGTCCTAGGGTCCTTTGTTTCTATATTGTAAGATTAACTGCTCCCCCATTTTTGTCCTGGTGTGGCTCTGTGGGTTAATGCACTAGACTGAAAAATCGATTTGAATTGCAAGGTTGGTGGTTCAAGCTCACCATTCGCTCCTTGGAAACCCTCTACAGGGTTGCTAAGGGTCGGAAGTGACTCAATGGCACTTAATTACATTTTTTGGTTATAAAGCTTCAACCTTTACAATTGTGACAGTTGCAATTAGTCATGATAACAATTACTCACTATTGAATCATAAGAATCTTATCCCCGTCTCTTTTCACCAGACCCAGCTAAACAAGATGAAAACTATTCAGTGGGAACTCTTTTTTCCCCCCACACACTCTTAAACTTCCTCTTGAAGCCTTGTAAGCCAGTCACTTTGTGCTTTTAACGCTCCCTCATTTTAGGTAGCCAATGTCTAAGTTGCCCGTCCCTAGCTAACCTGTGTACAGAGGGGATAGCATTGATACTTGATGTGAAGACTCCTTCCCTCTCTGTTGGTATTTAGAGTAACAACCTCCATGACTATAGGTCAGGTTCATAAAATTATAGGAATTTACCCTTATTTCCTTTCTCAAAAGTTTTTTGTTGTTTTTTAAATCTTCTTCTAGTCAAGTTCTGATTATCAAGCCATTGAGGCTAGATCAAATGGGTACTATCTGCAACTTTGGGTATTCTTGAGCTTCTCTCCTCACTTCATATCAACTGGATGCCTCACTCTGAGCTCTAGTCCTCTGTGGCTATGTTCTTGTCCATGGGCTTAGGTGTCCCCAGATTTCACCACACATTGGACCAAGCAGCCCTTCCTCTTCTCACTCTCATCTCCAGGGCAATGGGAGCCAATGGACTATGGTTGAACTCAACCCATTTCTTCATTGCTGCCTTCCCCCTCTTTCACTCACCAGTAGACCAACATGGGCATCAGCAAGCTTACATGTCTGCTCATGTGTTCCCTTTGAGTTTCAGACTTAGAGGGGGTTTGTCCTGAAGGAATTTGATTGCTTGCCTTGATGGCTTCCCAGTGAACAGCTTGCTTTTTCTTGTAGTAGCCAGTCATACTACATTTTTTGTTTTGTTTTTTCCAGATGATCTTTCTTTGAAGATGTATCTTCTGTCGCTCTAGCTGTTCCAGGCTGGTCTGCTTGTCCTTTCTAGTGGGGATGTCCCAGCTCTTAAGGTTTTGGATGGGACTCAGGATTCCACCTAAGGTCTTATACACTGCAAAGGTTCTGCAAGACTCCTGTTTCACTGGACAAGTTCTAGAACCCCTTTTAGGTATTCCAATCAGTTATAAGCTGAAGATGGGCTTACACATTTTCTGTAATCATGTTTCCTGACATTCCTTTCTATCGCACTCAAGTGTCTATTTTACAGAAATAGGCAAGGGAAACCAATATTCAAAAGATAATCAAGCATCTTAGTATTATTTCCCCTCTTCAAAGTATACCTTGATCCCTGTATCACAGAGCCCTGTTGTTCCAAGGTTGAACATGTATCACTATTTACGTTTGTCCCATTTAGCCCATGCAAATCTGTCTCAGTGTTCCCCTATTTACCGTTTTCTTCCACCTCCTCCCCCTTCTTGTATTTCCCACCCCAATACCCAAACTATGATGTGTCTGCCCTTACCCTGTGTTCTACCATCACCTCACTCCACCTCCCCCTAAACCCCTCACCCCAACCCCACTGTTTTTTTTTTTTTTTTTTTTTCTTCCAAGTGCAAGGTTTCAGGCTTTCTCAGACATATAAATAAAATTTCCAGTTTTGGATGCAAGAGCAAAAATGCAAATTTGCACATCTTGGAATAAATGATTCCAACAGTGACTTCGTTAAGAATGCATGCAACCAACAGAGATATTTTTTTATG
>NW_006408521.1:5821712-5828993 GCF_000296735.1 Chrysochloris asiatica | reverse complement strand
GGGAGATAGTTTACATTAATTTTACATTCATTCTATTGTATATCATTTCATTGCCATGGTTACAATCCCTTCCATGCATCATCAACCAACCAAAGGTTTGTAATCTTGCCCCCCCCCTTGTACTCCCCAGGTCTTCTGCACACAGTCACTCTCCCTCTCTGGATCGAAAGTCTCCAGCTGCTCCATCGCTCCACGTCATCGTCTCTGCCTCCATTTCAGGCATCACTGCTTCACTGGGTAGGGTCCCGCTCTCCACTCTTCTCCCTTGATGGTCCTAGGGATCTCTGCTCCTAGACTGAAAAGTTAATCACTCCCCTCCTTGCTATAAAATGTCTAACTTTACATTTCCAACCTTCACAATCAGACCTGATAACAATTATTCACTGTTGTATCACAAGAGACCCGTCTGCATTTCATTGCATCAGCCCCACCTAGACAGATTGGATAATACTCACTGGAGATTCTACCTCCCTCCAGGCCCTCTGAATCTAGGTTCCCTTATGAAAGCTTATAAGCCAGTCACTTCTTGCCTTTGTAGACCCCTACCCCCCATTGTGGGTAGCCAATGTCCAAGTCACCCATCCCTGTCTACTCTGTGTGTGGAGGGCCCAAACCCACTGTTGTGGTTATCTTATATTCTATTAACTTTTCCCTCCATTTACTTCAGTCTATTTTATTCTTTAATCTACTTTACCTTCTCACCATCTGGATCTCTGTTCCTCTTTGTTTACCTTCTTTTACATTGTAGTAGTTTTGATCATAGACAGACCTCCTAAATCCTCTGAATTTGTTCTAATAGTTTTATTCCCTTCTTGACTTTTCCATTTGTCAACTGAGTTACGGGTGATATTGCCACATCAGTCTCTGGTTGTTGTCTGTTCTTTTTGGTTCTCAGTCCACAGAACTCCCTTTAGGATGCTTTTTATCATAGGGTTGGCTTTGGCAAAATCCCTTAGCTTCTGTTTATCCTGGAATGTTTTGATTACATCATTGTATTGGATTGACAGCTCTGCTGGTGAGATGATTCTTGGTTGGCAGGTTTTATTTTTTTTCTTTCAGGGTTTTATATAGTCTCCACATTGCTTTCTTGCTGGCATGATTTCTGTTGAGAGATCTGAGATTAATCTGATGTGCTTGCCTTTGTAAGTAACACTTCTCTTTTCCCTAGCTGCTTTCAGGATTATGTCCTTATCATTGATTTTGGAGAGCTTGATTATTATATATCTTGATGATTGTCTTTTAGGGTCTATCCTTCCTGGGATTCATTGAGCTACTCTGTGGACTTGTGTGATTCTTCTGTTCCGGGATGCCGATGACTCTTATGTTATTCCTATTCATGTTGTCCAACATGAATCTTAGACCTTCTTCAGATTTTTTTTTTTTTAATCTTTTTTTCTGCTTGTTTCTATATCTTAGTAGTATAGAGAGATTTATCTTCCAGTTCTGGCTTCCATCTCTTCAGTTCTACTCCTTTGCCCTTTCAATGTATTGTCCATTTCTGATAGTCTATAATTCATCATTTTGATCTCTTTCTGTAGGGTTTGAATTGTTCCCAATGCTGTATCTATCTTATTTGATTGTTCCTGTAGCACTTACCTGACTTTATTTTTTCTCAACTCCACTATAAAGTGTTTTGATACATCTTATAATATTTTTTTCTGAATTCCTTCTCAGGCATTTCCAAAGCCTGCCCTCCTTCCAGTATGGAGTATAGGTCTATTTCCAGGATCATTTGTCTTAGTCACTTTATCTCGTTTCTGGACATGTGTTGATATGATCATCTGATTCTGTTTTATGGACATACAAAGCAGTTAGTTGTGGCCTTAATACTTAGATGGGTATTTTGGTATTTTTATGCTTTTTGAATGCCTCCAGATAGATGTAATCAGGAGATGGGCTTCCCTTTTCACTCTTCTTCCTGAGAAATTTCATGATGCCACTGTTGGTTATTATGATGTAACTCAGGATTTAATTTTCAGCCTCTTTTCTTTTTAGTCTGTCTGTCCCACTCCACATCCCCCTTTCAGGACTTTTTCCTAGTGATAAATAGTTCAGGGCCAGCTCTGGCCATTTTGCACTGCTGTTTGGTTTCAAGTGGAAACTGTCACTTAAAATTTTGAGGAGATCTGTGCACATGCGTAACAGAACCCTCCAAGGGTGGAGTTGGGGTGTCTGCTCACTCAGGCACCCCCTCTAGTCACCAGAATGGACGTGCACAGACAGCAAGAGACCAGTGAACAGATGCAAGAAAAAAGAATGTCCACACCTTTATCTCCGCAGTTCTGTCAGGTGTCTGTGGCTGCTCTGATCGTTCCCCAGCTCGGTCTCACCCAAGATGGCAGCTCTGGGAGCAGCTGAGCACCTTCTATTAGAAAGCACTGGATTTCTTGATTCTGCTACAAATTCCACTGGCTGTAAGCCTTCTAACTTTGTAAATATTCTTTTATATGTGGTTCAGAGTTCTGGGACCATCCCCAGAGCCTGCTTGGTCCAGTATTCTGTGTTGTTGCTGATGGAGATCCTCACTGCACTTCTACCCAATCTACCATCTTGTTTGTTCTCGCCAATTCATGATATTTTCAGTGGTCAAATTTGCACATGAAATTGGATCAAGTAAAGGAAGTGTGAAGAAGAACTGAGACATTGAAATTATAGTGTTGGCAAAGAACATTGACTATACCATAAGCGATCAGAAGGATAAAAAAAATGTATCTGGAAAAAGTACAGCCCAAATGTTCCTCAATAGCAAACATGGAAAGACATTATCACACATGCTTTGGGCATTTTATCATCAGGGATAAGTCCTGGAGAAGGACTTTATGGAGGGTAAGCAAAAAATAGGAAGATGAATTGAAACAGTATATATACCTATGATACATCATATATCATAGGTAGGAAGAAGATTGTGTTACAGAGTGGTGCACATATTCTCCACCCCACCCAGTCAGATATATGGCTTTAATAGTTGTTTTGGCAAAAGAGAGAACCTAAAGAATTGTACTTGACCTTCACACTGCATCAACCCGGCAATAACTACATCACTTCTCACTTATCATTGGTCAAGCATAGCTTAAGTAACAGCTAAATGTCCAGATAAAGCAAACAAATTGAATTTTATATTACTGATTCTTATAGAGGTAACATAATAAAGGTCTGTAATTTTAATCTATTTATTTGTTCCATAAACATATATTGAGAAACAAATATGAATTAGCCTATAAAACTTCAATAACAAAGAAGATAAATACAATTCCTACCTTTATATTTCCTGTACTCAAGGAATTGAATTACAATATTCATTAAAAAAATCTAGGATTAGGATAATGCCAATAATAGGAAAAGGCAATGTATGTTGTTATAATTGTTAAGTGTCATTAAGTGAGTTCCATCCCACAATGACCCTATATAACAACAACAACATAAGGTTTCTGAGAAGCAGCTGGTGAGCTTGAAGTGCCTACCTTATCACCCAAACAGGCTTTGCAGTTCAGCACACTAACCAACAGTGCCATATAAGGATAGGAAATTGCCAAAAGAAATTCAAAAGCATTTTATGATTCTCGGCACTTACACATATCTGATCAGTCACTCCGCTTTGAAAGGCTTCTCTGGTCACCTTTTCCAACTGTAGAAACACTTGCTGCTCTTAGAAAAAAAAAAAAAATTCCCCCAATCATCGTTCTCAGTATTTCGAACTACTCTGCCTTCTGTCTCTGCCTGCTGCTTTCACTCTTATACCCAGTCCTGCTCAACTGGAGTCACAAGGGATTGTCACCAGCTCACCCGGTACTTCTTAGTATCTGAGGAAACTGAATCAATGCAAGGAGCCATGGGATAGCTTTACCCTCCCTCATCAGGCAGGTTCTGATAATAGCCATCTTCCTGGAAGTCTGTAGTATCAGAAGTTAAAATCTATGTTTCCAGAGTATATTTAATAGAATCTATCGCTAACTTACATAGTGTTCCAGATCATGCCATAGGACTTTGCTACTAATTAACATTCCAATTATATGTTAGGAAAATATGTATCTGTTTTATATTTGCTATTACCCTAAAATACATGCATTTGTATTTTAAGAATACAAATGAAAAGTATTTTACATATGTCTTATTATAAGTCTACTAATGTTATAACCATTTTATAGATGAGGAAAGATGACTTTGGGAGATTAAGTAGCTCAATCTTGGTTATATATATGGTAAGTAGAGGTGCTCATACAGCCATCCTCCTCCCTCATACATCATACACCATCTATCTTAGGTGATGATGATGATAAAACAGCTGGTAGTTGTCTACCTAAATCCTCCTGTTAAATAATTTAAACCTTTATATAATGTTATACATTAAATATTATGAGTATTCACATGTTACAGGTGAGAAAATTTAAACAAATGTATTCAGTAACTCAAAAGAGACATATCTACAGAGGCATGGAGCCAGAATTTAGATACAATCTGGTTTCAAGGTGGTAGTGGTGTCATTTTGTGCTCTTGAGTTGGTTCTGACTCACAGCAATTCTGTATAGGATATCTGAGGAGTGGCTGGTGAGTTTGAACTATTAACCTTGTACTTCTAAACAACCTTGTGGTCCAGTGCTTATCCTACAATGCTATACCAGGACTTCAAAGTAGGCACCCTCAATTTTCTCACCGCATGGCTTCTCTAAGGTTAGAATGGTTATAGTAGTAGATAAGGATTTTGTTATGGCTGCTAATGTTGTTGTTAAGTGTCATCGAGTTGGTTCTGACCCATAGCAACCCTGTACAGGGTTTCTGAGGAGCACCTGGTGAGTTTGAACCACCGACCTTGCAGTTCAAGGAGACCTTGTGGTTGAGTAAATATCCTAAAGTACCACACTAGTCATAAAGTTTAAGGAATGGCTTTTGGTATTCTATAGTTTTGAAATCTGGACCGTGGTCACAACCAAATACATGCTGTCATTGTTTTTAAATACATTAAGAGTTAACTCTTCCTAATTTACTTCACAAAACTTCATGTATTATAAATCCTCAATAATTGACAGGATCTGTATAATCTTAAATCAAAACACCAACAGTCATCTATGTAGATTTTCTGAATTCTCCCTGCCATAATTTTCTGACACTCCCTCCACTTTAAATTCTTCTGTTTATAGTCTCCTGAGACACATACACTTTGCATAATTCTGTGACAGTCCACACCCCAGTGTGCTATCATTAGAATACTTGAATGCAAGGATTGCCTTATTTCTGGTTCTCTAATATTTATCCAAAATTTGGCATTCAGTATGGGTTGGAACCGACTCACAACAACAACAACAAGATGTTAATTAAGGAAATGTTCCATAGGCAATACAAAAAACACAATAGAGAAAAAGTGATTTGATATACTGTGGATATGTGGTTAGATGAATGTACTATGCAACGAAAAAAGTTCAGAGGCATTTGTCTCTTCAAGAAGATCTTGTTTAAAGTTTACAAAGCCTCCAAAATTGCTTATTATAAAATGTGATTCATTCTGGAAATACAAACAAGAGTTGATGAAGTTCAAACTTAGAACTTACTAGGAAGTCAGAGTAGAAGTCTGATACATGCACACACACACACACAAGTCAGAAAAAAGACCATCTGAGATAATTGCAGAAAGGTAGATCAATAATGTTACTTGGGAAATACTGCAAAATTATAGGATTTGCACCAGAAAGTAGCCATTGGAGGCCCTAGTGCATGTAGTTTCAATAGTTGTGAGAAAAATCAAATTACAGAGCTTAAGGGACTTGGTGAAGAAGTAAGTGGTGGTAATAGGTACACAGTTTTAGAGGAAAAGATAGAACTAAGAAAAACACTGTACTATGGAATGTATGAGTCATAGATGACTAAAAGCTAAGTAAGATGTGTTTTTTCTTGGGTTTCTTTTTCTATTAAGATGTGAAATGTGAAATTACTTCTGCCTTGTTGACTATCAGTATGTAAGCATTTTATTTTTCAGTAGTTCAAATTATTTTGGTGTGTCAGAACCACAAAGGAAAGTATCTAACTTACCCAAGAGCCACCACTGATTTTATCTGCATTGCTTGCACCCTTAAATTAATTAGACCTAAAATTTCCAACCCCACCTTTGACTTTTCAACAGGACAAATGAGAGCATCTGAGAAGTATCAATAGGTGACAAGAAGTTGGAAATAACTTATCTGTGTGTATGTGTTTCTGTGTGTGTGTGTGTGTTAGCAGAGAGGGGATCTTCTAAGTATAGTAATTGGTCTTCTACATATCAGACTTTTCTTATATTATTTTCAAAGCTCTTTTGCTGCATGCTTTCCAGGATAGACTTTAAAATAACAGCTAATGAAGGGATTCTTTTTAGCACATTATCATAGTTCAGAGAACAGAGTTTATAGTCTGAACATGCTCATTGGGAAATTGTTGCTTAGAGTAAAAGATGGACACTTTCGAACATTTACTCTAAAACTAAATCCATAGGAAGGATAAAAGAATCCACAGATTATTCACTTTCAGGAAAGAGAAGACTAGAAACGAAATTTTGAAAACAATCCAAATTAAGATCGAAGTCACAATGTTATCAAGGGATGAAATTAAACTGTTTACAAAAACTCTGTAGGTTTCAGTCTTGGAAGTAACAATGCTTTTTCTTGTCATCCCCTTATAAATATCACATGTAGTATATACTCTAGACAATGTACAAAAAAATCAATAGCTTTGTAAAGCTTCAACAAAAGAAAGACAAAATTCAGTATTTTAGAACAAACAGAAAAACAACGGTGCTACTCTTGAAAGGGAACTCTATCATCCAGAATAAAAGTAAACACTAGAAAGATGTAATAAATTAACAACATACCAAAAATACATCTAAATCTAATTTGTATCGAATAGGTTACATATGTTTTTATTTTTGTCTCTGTGGTACTGTGGATTAATGCACTGGACTGCAAGATCCATTTGAGCCTCAAGGATGGCGGCTCAAGTTCCCATTATCTTCTCAGAAACTCTATGTAGAGTTGCTATGGGTCTGAATTGACTTGACAGCTCTTAACAACAACAAAATACGTAAGAGACATTTTTGTTATTGTTTTTTTTAAGCTGGTGAGTTTGAACCACGGACCTGGTAGTTCAAACTAACCTTACAGTCCAGCGGATATCAGTCTAGGGGTCCTAATAGCATAGTGGGTTGTGAGTTGGGCTGCTAACCACAAGGTCAGCAGTTCAATTCTAACAGATATGCCACTGCCCAGGAGAACGATGGGGCTTTCTGCTCCTGCAAAACCTCACAACCTCAGAAACCCT
>NW_006408521.1:5811413-5817740 GCF_000296735.1 Chrysochloris asiatica | reverse complement strand
GATGACGACCCCCAGTGAGATGGATTGGCAAAGTGGCAGCATCAGTGGGCTCAAGTGTGGCAACAATTTTGAGGTTGTCCCAGGACCATGCAGTGTATTGTTCTGCTGTATATAGGGTTGCTATGAGTCAGTACTGACTCAGTGGTACCTAACAACAATAACAACAACCACACCAGGACTCTACTTATTCATTACAAGGACCTTTTTTTTCAACAACATAAAATGTGACTATACAAATGAGCCTTATCAGATGGAACACATAGGAATCAAACTAACTACATCTGTGGGAAGAGATAATGGGGAAATGCAATATTATCAGCCAAAATAAGGACTGAGGAACAGACTTATCAATTGTCCATATTCAGGCTGAAGCTGATGAAACTTAAAAACAAGCCCATAAAAGCCAAAATATTACCTTGAATATATCCTGCCTGAATTTAGAGACCACCTCAAGAATAGATTTGATGCATTAGACACTAATGATTGAAGACCAGAAGAGCTGTAGGATGACATTAAGAATATCATACATGAAGAACACAAAAGATCATGAAAACAAAGCATAGAACATGGAAAAGGCAAAAAATCATGTCAAAAAAGACACTGAAATTTGTTCTTGAGCATGGAGAAACCAAAGCAAAATGAGGAAATGAAGAAGTAAAATAACTAAACAGAAAATTTCAGAGGGCAGTTCAAAACAACAAAGTAAAGCATTGTAATGAAATGTACATACACTTGGAGCTAGAAAACCAAAAGGGAAGAACACATTCAGCATTTCTCAAAGTAAAAAAATTCAAGACTCTAGTTCTAATACTGAAAAATTCTAAGGACAAAAACTGAATGATGCAGGGAGCATCAAAAGATAATGGAATGAATACACAGAATCACTGTATCAAAATGAAATGATCAACATTCAACCATTGTGAGAAGTACCATATGACCAAGAATCAATAGTACCGAAAGAATCAATTCCAAGGTGTAGTAAAGGCAGTGATGGAAAATAAGGATCCAGGAATTTATGGAATACAAAGTGGGGTATTTCAATACATTAATGCAGTACTAAAGGTGGTCACTGTCCTATGCCAAGAAATTTGGAAGAAAACTATCTGGCTGACTGACTGGAAGAGATATAATCAATATCACATGCAAGTAAAATTTTGTTCATGATAATTCACAAAGCGTTGCAATAGTACATAGATAGGGACCTGCTGGAAATCTAAACCTGATTCATTACAGGAAGTAGAATGAGGATTATTATTGCTGACATCAGATGGATATTGGATAAAAACAGAATACCAGAAATATGTTTACTTGTGCCTTATTGATTATGCAAATGCATTTGAATGCATGGATCATAACAAACTATGAATAACATTGTAAACAATGGAATTCCAGAACTTTTCCTGGAGCTCATGCAGAAACTGTACACAGATAAAGAGGAAATAATTTGAATAGAATAAGGGAATATTGAATTGTTTTAAATCAAGAAAGGTGTGCCCCATAGTTGTATGTTTTCAATATACTATTTATTTTGAATGCTGAACTGATAATCCTATAAAATCTATTACATGAAGAAAAACATGGCATCAGGATTAGAGGAAGACTAATTAACAACCGGAGATATGCGGATGATACAAGCTTGCTTACTGGAAATGAAAGAGGCTTATAATACTTAACTGATGAAGATCAAAGAATACAGCCTTCAGTATAGATTACACTTCAATGTAAAGACAATCCTCACAGCTTTGCCAATAATGATATCATTGTAAATGGAAAAAGTTTTAAATTGTCAAAGACTTCATTTTGCTTGGATCTAGAATTAATGTTCATGGATTTGAGGAGTCCAGATATCAAACGATGTATTTACTGCATTAGGCAAATTTTCCACAAAAGACCACTTTAAAGCACTAAAGAGCAAATACATCACTTTGAGTACTAAAGTGAGCTTGGCGAAAGCCATGATATTTTCAATTGCCTCATGCATGTGAAAATTGGACGATGAATAAGGAAGATCATAGAAGGATAGATGTATTTGAGTTATGGTGTTATAGAAGAATATTGAAAGTACTACAGACTTCCCAAACATATAAATCTTTCTTGGAAGCAGTGCAGTCAGAACACACCTTAGAAGCCAGGATGGCAAAGCATCATTTCATACAATGTTCTTTGGATAGGTTATCAGAAGGGGCCATTTCCTGGAAAAGGATGTCTTGCTTGGTTAAGTGGAGGGTCAGTGAAAAAGAGGAAGATCCCAAAGAAAATGAATTGATACTGTGGTATGAACAATAGGCTCAAATATAATATATTGAACAATTGTGAGTCAATGCGGACCAGACAGCGTTTCATTCTTTTGTGCATTGGGTCACTATGAGTTGGAACCAACTCCATAGCACCGAATAACACCAACAACATATTTTGCCAAGTCCCCACTTCACCCTTATATACAGTAACATAAACAATAAACCAGAAACATCTAGTAAACTATGAAAATAATTTTTAGTGACATACAGATGAACAATTCAATAAATGTAATATGGATTTCTTGATTAGGTGAGGTCAAAGAGAAGTAAATAATTATAAGGAAACCTAAGGAAATGGGGCAAACATGAAAAAAAAATGCTGAGATAAATATAAAACTAAGAAATATTTATAAACCACAATATCGAACTTTGAGGCGTTCTGGTAGCATAGTGGTTATGAGTTGGGATGCTAACCTCAAGGTCAGCAGCTTGAAACTACCAGCTGTTCCATGAGAGAAAGATGAGGCTTTCTGCTCCCATAAAGATCTACAGTCTTAGAAACCTTTGCAGGGTCACTATGAGTCAGAACCAACTCCACGGCATAACACCACCACCAGCATCATGGTGAACTTTAGTTTATCTGCTACATTTCCCATATTTTCAATCTTCTTAAGAATTCAGTCACTTACCTCCAGAAAAAGAGATGAGAAAACTAATCATGGTTGTAAAGGAGTTATCCATTAGTATAATATTTTAGTAAGCATCCCTATTGTGCATGATCACTTGGCAGGTGTGGAGTTAGTCTGTTTCAGAATGTAGGCTACATGATGGCTACTAGTTGTTGTTGTTAAGTGCTGTCAAGTCAATTCTGACTCATAGCGACCCTGTATAGGGTTTCCAAGGAGCAGCTGCTGAGCTTGAACCACCAGCCTTGCAGTTCAAATGACTTTGCAATCTGACACATTAGTCCACAGCGCCACACCAGTATGGCTACTAGTAACCTGATAATTGTATATTTGAAGATATGTAAGTACATTTACACAAGACCAAGTTCTGCAATGAGTTTACTGCCCAGCTTATGTACGGCATTTCAGGTGAAACAGGGAGCAATTTCTCTTTTAACTTAAATTGCATTACTAACAATACACGTTTAGTGGGTACGCTCAGAATCGATAATTCAAACCTCGTGACTTAAAAGAAATCCCAACCTACTGATTTTTCATCTCCCCCTCATGCACAATACAAAATGAATTGCTCTAATATAAAGATACACTGTTTCTTTTTTCTTTGATTTTTTTCCCCCCTCACAGTAGCAGATATTTATTTATCATTGCAGTTTTCTTCATTTTAGGCTGGAGATTCACAAGCTTCATAAGTGGCAAAGTCATGCACATTAAATTCAGATATACAAGAAATAAACACTAAGCTAATTAGCAGGGCCGTTCAGGGGATTAGGCTGTTGATTTTATGAAAATAGTTATTATTGTGAATTATTCTGCAAACCCCAAAAGGGGCATATCCTCCTAACTACTGAGAGAGAGAAGGTCCTAATGTATGCATGAATGAAACACTACTTGGGATAAAATCAAATTCACCCATCTCTCTTTAGATTAATCATTTTAGCCAAGCAAAGCACAAAAGAAACCCACATTCTCCAATGCAGCTAAGAGCAACTAGGTAACAGGGCAACAAAGGTAAGAAAATGGTTGTTTGCCTATGTATCTCAAATATGGAGCACATTTTTCATAAAAAACAATACACATTTAGGAAAAAGTGAATGAAACTCAGTTTTCTTAAATAGCGCACTTCTAAAGAGAGGTGCTTTGCTTGCTTTTGTTTCTGCTGAAGTGGAAGTAATATATATGTCCTAACTCTCACGATTTGGTCTAAAATCCCATAACACATGTCCCCAATACTGAAATACCTAAGACAGGCACTTTCAGGCCATGCAGATACTATGTGCTAGATAATACTTAAGGAGTCTGTGCCCGGCTATGTACCTTTCTAAAGCGACTAATTTACTATTAGAAATTACTTAAGAAATCTAAGTCAAGGTTTATACATTTTTTTCATGCTATCCAAATAAAATAAATGAGGAATAAACTGCCAGTTTAAAAATCATTTATAGTTTGAGCCTCTTCAAGAATCTTTTCTCATACTAAATTTCAGTGCACTTTTGTATTGCTAACTTTGAGATTTTGTTGGTGTTTTCCAAGGATCAGTAAGTGCAGTTTCATTCTTTCTTTTTTTTCCCCCTAGAAAGTGGGTATTTGCTTATTGATAATGACTAGAGTCATGGTGTGCCACTGTAGCATAAGCACTGGACCACAGGTTGGTTTGAACCACAAGTTTGGCAGTTGAAACGCACGAGGTGCTCCTCAGAAACCATATACTGGGTCACTGTGATTTGGAACCAACTCGACAGCACTCAACAACAATAACAACAAAGACACATTGAAAGAGACGTCTCATGTAGAATGTTCTACCATGCCACAGTCCTTATTAAGAAAAAAACCGCATCTGATGCCACGTCTGTGAAATTATTTTAATTAAGGTAAATTATTATATGGTGCTACTAACTTTTTAAATTAACTACAAATTAGCAGTATCTATTTCTGCACTGTGTTTCTTTTTTTATTTTACAAGAGTTTTGACTAGCTCTAAAAGTCAGACTAAAAGCAATCTTACCATCATCGTACTGGCCCAAGCAGATTGTGAAGAAAGAGCCAAAAATCATCCCTGAAGCCAAACATTTCCAGAGATAAAATTGTTGTAACATCTTTTGTCAAATTCCAGTTCAATGCTGATCTGAAATAATGGAAATAGAAGAGAAAAAGGAAGAGTTGACACATTCATTAATCTGCTATAGGTAAACACAACTGTCATAGCAAAGAAAGTCTAATGACTTCATAGCTAATTATCTGTGCCATGCTATCCATTAACAAAGTAACAGGCTTGTTCAATGCACTGGAACACTTTATCAACATGAATTTACAGAAAAGTAATCTCTAAGAAAAGATAATTTTTTTTTTTTTTTTTACTCAATCTGTAAGCAAGAAGTTTGAGGACCTAATAAACTGATAATATCAAAACCACATGTTCTTTCAAACTATGAATCAAATGTTGATCAGTGTTAGTTAATAAAACTGCTGCCTATAGCATAAGTCAATTACAAAGTATACATTGCACAGCAATAACTTAAGCTGCTAAGCAAATGATTAATATTCAGAAAGAGAATTTAAATGGAATTTGTCCTGTACAATGAAATAGAAAGACTCACAATTAAAATGCTAATGCTTTTCTGGTATAGTGATAAGAGACAGAACTAACTATGCCAAGATAGAGCAATAAGAAGTCATAATGTTCTTGTCACATCTGTCTTTCAAAGAATTTGAATGAATTTCATTTTAATTTCTTTCATCTTTTATTTCTTTCTTTTATAGCTATATAGTAGGTAAAGGAACTCTGTATGTTGACAGATTAGTAGTCAGTGAGAAAACCAAAGAGATTTAGTAAAAGAATGGTATGCTCAGTTTTTTTTATAAATTAAAGAAATTATTAGCATAGAATTGCAAAGCCTTTGATTATAGAATGTAGCAGCATAAAGATGGAAATTCTTTTTCTCTAATTCAGATGTTTAAAAGTAAAATTTCTACAAGGAACATGCAGATAAAGAGTAAATTAGCCCAGTGAAGGCTATGACAAATAGTGGAATGTAGCTGGTATTCAGCTTGTCTGAATCGCTGTCATGTGAAAACGTAAGTCTCTGTAGTCGTTCTTCTCAATTTCCAGCAGACGTCAGAAGTCAAAACAGTAAAAGGATATTGCCCAGTGTTTAAATGATGGTACTATTTTATTTTTAAGACTAGTTCCCTATTTCTGCCCAAGATTCTATTTATTAGTTTAGTTGTAGAACTAGATAAGGATTCTATTTATTAGTTTAGTTGTAGAACTAGATAAGGATTCAATTTATTAGTTTAATTGTAGGACTAGATAAGGTTCATTATAATAAAGAAATTAGTTAAATTTCAATTTTATCATATTTTATCCATGTTTCTGTTACATTTTTGTAGGGTTTTAAAACAGGTAT
>NW_006408521.1:5809747-5811313 GCF_000296735.1 Chrysochloris asiatica | reverse complement strand
TATATATATATATCCAAGTATAAGTCAAACAGTACTGCTAACATAGTTACAGTTCATAAATGTGCAGATTTATAATAAACAAAACATGTTTAAATATATCTATGTAATCAGTGATGGCTGTAGACAAGTAATCTTACTAATACACTTAATTGGTATTCTTAGGAAGCCTTAAAAAAAGAAAGATCTAATAAAAGACACTGACTTTCAACAGGATCTTCTGGACCTGATAAATTCAAGGCAGAAAAGGTCAACTCAAAAGGTGGTATCAACTGCTTCTGGGAAAATTAAAGGAGTAATCTAGGTAGATTATCTTGAAGCATTCTGGGTGTTTATGAGTACTTGTTAGGAAGAAGTTTTATGAAAATAGAAATTTCACTGTTGAGAAAAAGGCCAGGAAAATTTGGCCAAGAAATTTTAGTTTTCCAGCCTAAGAAAGCACCTGCTAATTCTTCAAGGGTAGCAATGGCTGTCCAATGAGATTTTCATTAGAAATCCTTAACCCATCTACCATATATCATTGCTCATGCACCCGTGAGTTTCTCTTTGTTTCCAAAATTCAAGGAACATGTAAAAGGAAAACAATTTGAGTTTCTTCAGGATATCAAAACTGTCATTTTGATGTGGGAGTAAATCAAAGGTTTCAGAATTCTTCAGAGCTGTTGTTGTAACTTGTAGTACAATGATGTCTGTGATAGGATACGATCTATACTCCTACAAGGAAGACCAGTTAATACTATTATTATTTACATTTGCATACCAACAATGAGCCAGTGAAGATGAAACTAAATAATTCTACCAACTTCTTCAGGCTGAAATGGACAAAATATGCAATCAAGATGCAGTGATAGTTACTAATATCTGGAAAAATAGATGAAGAATCTTTGTTGGAAAATATGGTCTTGGTGACAGAAATTATGATGGAGCTCCCATAATAGATTTTGGAAGACCAATTATTTATTTTTGTTGTTGTTGTTGTTAAGTGCAATTGACTTGGTTCTGACCCATAGAGACCCTATATAGAGTTTCCAAGGAGCAGCTGGAGAACTTCAACCAATGACCTTGCAGTTCAAACTGACCTTTGCAGTTCAGTGCATTAACCCACATGGTTTACTATGCTGGGAATGACAAATTGATGAGGAATAGTGTTGCATTCATTGTCAAAAAGAACTTATCGAGATAAGTCATTAGGTACAACGCTGTGTGATATAGGATAATTTCTACATGCCCACAGTGAAGACCAGTTAATACCACTATTATTCAATTTTATGCACCAACATCTAAAGCCAGTGGGGATGAAATAGAAGAATTCTACCAATTTCTTCAATCTGAAATTCATCAGTCATACAATTAAAATATATTGATTATTACTTCTGATAAAAACATAAAGATTAGAAACAAAGAGGAAGGATCAATAGTTGGAAAATATGGCCTTGGTTATAGAAATGATGCTGGAGATCCCATGACAGATTTCTGCAAAACCAATGACATGTTCCTTTCAAATACTTTCTTTAGAAAGCATAAGAGATACACATGGACCTCACGAGATGGAATACACAGAAATCAAAT
>NW_006408521.1:5767029-5798043 GCF_000296735.1 Chrysochloris asiatica | reverse complement strand
TTTTTTTTTTTTTTTTTAACTCACAGGATTCACAATTCTCGAAGTTCAAAAATCAATGCACTGAAAATTTATATATATTTTAAATGGAAGCAACTCTCCTTTTCTTTATCTAAGAGGAGACAGAGTCTTCTTTTTACCTGGCCAGACACAATCCTTTCCATAACAGATAAAGTGCTTGGCTCTTACTTTTATAAAAGTAGGCCCAGAGATCCAAAAGAGGAGCCCTGGTGTGGAGCTGTGGGTTAATGCATTGGACCACAAGGTCGTTTGAGCCACAGTGTAAGTGGTTCAAACTCACTAGTCACTCCTCGGAAACCCGATCCAGGGTCGCTATGAGTCGGAACCAAATGTATGGCACGTAATAACAACAACAACATACTACATACCAGGAGCTCTATGGTTTCATACAATAAACACTAAACTGTGAGCCACAATGTCGGCAGCTCAGCTGTAGGATGGGGCTTTCTTTCAAAGATTACAAGTCTCAGAAACCCGTACACGGTTGCTGTGAGTTAACGACACCTAAAAACAACAAATGGTGGTATAGAGAAGTGGAAAAATGTGTGGCCTCTTTTTAAACTCAAGCTTTCAACTTGCTGGTTATATGATTTACAAAATTTAAACAAGATCTCTTTTTCTTACTTTCAAACCATTAAAATGAACACAAACTGGTACCTACCTCATAAGATTGTTTTCACAATTATAGAAATGATTCTACCACTAGTCTGTAGGAGAGTATGCCGCTGTTAAACAGGTTTCAGCTGAGCTTCCAGACTTCTGACTAACTGCTGAAAACATTATGAATAGCAGTGGAACACTGCCAGATAGCACCAGAATATGGAATATTGAAACATGATGAAGATTGAAACATGAACACAAGAGTATTGTTAGATACAGTACCAGATGACAAGCCCCTCAGTTTGCAAGGCACTCAAAAGAGGACTTGTGAATAACTGCCACCTCAAAGTAGAGATGATCTTTGATGATGTAAATGGAGTAAAGCTTTCAGACCTTTTTTTTTTTTTTTTTTCAGATATGGCACAATTAAAAGCAAGGGGAAACAGCTGTAAACATGCATTAATAATCGGAACATGGAAAGTACGCAGTATGAATCTAGGAAAATCGGAAGTTGTCAAAAATGAAATGCAATACAGAAAGTTTAACATCTTAGGCATTGGTGAGTTGAAATGGACTGGTACTGGCCATTTTACATCAGACAATCATATGGCTTACTATACCTTGGATGGCAAATTGAAGAGGAATGGTATCATCACTCATCATCAAAAAGAGCAATTCAATATCATCTTCAAGTATAAGGCTCCCAGTTATACGATAATATACATATGCCTACAAAGAATACGATAATATACATATGCCTACAAATAATAACACTATTATTCAAATTTACACACCAACCACTAAAGCCAGTGATGATCAGATTGAAGAATTCTGCCAACTTCTTCAGTCTGAACTCAATCAAACATCCAATCAAGATGTATCGTTAATTACTGAAGATTGGAATGCAAAGGTTGAAAAAAAGAGGAAGGATTAGTAGTTGGAAACCATGGTCTTAATAATACAAATGATGCTTCAGATCACATGACAGAATTTTGCAAGACCAATGACATATTCATTGCTAATGTCTTTTTTGAACAACATAAAATACAGCTATACACATGGACTTTACAACATGGAATTCACAAAAATCAAACTGACTGCATCTTTGGCGAGACACAGTGAAAAAGCTCAATATCATCAGCCCAAACCAGGCCAGGGCAGACTGTGGAAGAGACAATCAATATACAAGTTCTGGCTGAGGCTTAAGAAAATTAAAAGAAGACCACGAAAGCAAAATTTGATCTTGAACATAGCCCACCTGAATTTAGAGCTCACCTCAAGAACAGATTTGATGCATTAGATACTAATAACCAAAGGTCAGAAGAATTGTGGGATGACATCAACAATATCATACAGGAAGAAAGCAAAAGGCCAGTAAAAAGATAAGAAAGAAGGAAAAGACCAAAATGGATATCATAATAGACTCAGAAACTTGATCTCCACTGCAGAGATGTAAAAGACCTGAACAGAAAGTTTCAAAGGTTGGTGTTTCAAACTTACCAGTCACTCCTTAGAAACAGTCTACAGGGTTGCCATGAATCAGAACTGACTTGATGGCACTTAACAACAACAATGAGCAATAATGCGAAGGTAGTAAATTATTTTCTACCTAAATTTATTTATGTATTTAATGTACATTTACATTACTTCCGAGACAATTTCATCAGCCTC
Source organism: Chrysochloris asiatica (assembly GCF_000296735.1). Lineage (NCBI taxonomy): Eukaryota > Metazoa > Chordata > Mammalia > Afrosoricida > Chrysochloridae > Chrysochloris > Chrysochloris asiatica. The sequence continues at coordinate 5,795,754 of NW_006408521.1, read as the reverse complement.
TATATTCTCACTACATGTAGCAACCTCAAAGTAAGCTATAGTCCATCACTTGATATCCCACACCATAGACCAATGTTGATTTGAATTAAATACCTCATACTCTAAATAAAGTTACAATGAGAATGCAACTGTTGTAAAGAGGTTCTGCTTCTCCATCAAAATACTACAGGACAAACATTGTCAGTTCACTCCTGTGCAAGCCACACGACTGTTACTTTACAGGATACTTCTCCCATTAACTTATTTGAGACAGATGACTGACATGAGGAAACCTCTCCATTACTATCTTTACAATCTCTAAAACTATAGGCAAATGCCATACAGAGAAGTTTGAAATCTTGAAAATGTAGTAAATAAAAGAGATTTCAAACAAGAACTCCAATGTAGTGCCATTCTTTTCTTCTAAAGTCCACTGAATACAAACTTTCTTTTGGTGAAATGAGGTCCTTTATGAGGATCTTTATCTTAGATCTTTGGAAGAATGGCTTGAAATATTTTTCCCTTAATCCTGAGGCGTTGGCTTTACCGTTCCATCCTAGAGAGTTTGTTACTTTTGGCCAGGTTTATTGACAATTCGTAGGCAAACTGTAAAAATGTTAATTTGATACTCTGTCTTATCCTGGACTGCAGCTGGCCCTCTGATTAATATGAACTTTGCAAGGGGTGGCCATTAGACTATGCAAATAAAGTATCACTACCCAGCTGGAGCTCTGATAGCATAGTGGTTACAAATCGGGCTGCAAACCGCAAGGTCAGCAGTTCGAAACTACTAGCTGTTCCGCAGGAGAAAGATGAGGCTTTCTGCTCCCGTAAAGATTTACAGCCTCGGAAACCCGTACAGGCTCGCTATGAGTCAGAACCGACTCCACGACACATAACAACAACATCAAACAACCCAACTGGAAGGAGATTCATCACTGTCTGGACATGCTGCAAGGGTCATCACCTGAAATATGCAGCAGTCCCACAGAGGCTTTTAAGAAAGAAGCAGAAAAATAAGCTGCAGGAAGAAAAAGAGAAGAAAGAAACAAAGAAAGAACCTGCTAAAAAAGTTGTAACGTATGTCAACTGAAGACAGAAATAGGTCCAGAAAGGTCCCAGCAGCAAAGCTGATGGGGACAGACCTGGAAAAGATCCAAGAGCCTGCAAGACCAAGAGAAGCCTGTCCTTAAGGAGTTAAAAGGCAGGCCAGCAGAACCCAGAGGAGTTCAGAGAGCTATCCTACACTGTAGATTCCTTTGCTTACATGCTTCCTGATCTAGCTTCTGAGTTGTAACCTTTTAGTCCTGACCTTGAGATTTACTAGGTCCCTTAATAAATCAGTTGTTTAAGTATGGCTGGTGAGTTCTTTGTGGCCATTGAAATGAATTATCTAACCTACAGTTGCCATGGGAAGTACACCTGGTGTTAGAAATGGTTTAAAAAAAAAAAAAAAAAAAAACTTTTTGAGAATGGATTTATGACTGACCTCCATTCATGGACCTCAGCTTTTTTCTGATCCTCGTCATCATCCCCCTGAAGTTAGGCAGGCTCTGACACTACTTTGAATACAGCTACCGCTACTCCTACTAGTCATGTTTTACAGCTCCGAACCTACTAGGAGTCCTGGTGTGGTGCTGGGGGCTAATGCATCAGACTGCAAAGTCATTTGCACTGCAAGGTCAGTGGTTCAAGCTCACCAGTTGCTCCTTGGACACTCTATACAGGGTCGCTATGGGTTGGAATCAACTCGACAGTGCTCAACAACAACAACCTATTTGTGGCCAGAGTTTTGGTGTGGCACTGCAGGATATAGTGCTGGACCGCAAGATCCGTTTGAGCTGCGAGGCTGGCAGTTCAAACACACCAGCCACTTCTAGGAAACCCTATACCAGGTCATTATGAGTCAGAACTGACTTGACAGCACTTAACAACAACAATATGTTATTGTTCTGAAATCTAGACCATGTACCATTCTTAAAGGAAATGTTGCTGATTTATTCAGTAAGTTAGTTGTACCTGTTTCTCAGGAGCTAATTAATTGCAATAATTATCGCTCAGCTACAGCTTATTAAATTACGGTTTTGCAAAACTCATTTGGAGATAGTGTTTGGTTTTCAAGAATATGAAAAAAGTAACTTCATCAGTTGTGTAAATAATCTGATATATAAAGTGGCTTGGATTTCATGTAATTTATGTTATGTTTTGTCTTATGCTTACAAATATACAAGGAGGCCTGGTGGCACTGTAGGATATGTACTAGAATGCTAACTGCAAGGTCAGCAGTTCAAAGCTACTTGCAGACAGTCTAAAGAAAGATGAGAGTTTCTGCTACCATGAAGATTTACAGTCTCAGAAAGCCTATACAGAGTTACAACAGGTGAGACTCGACTCAACAGCACTGGGTTTGTTTGTTAGTTTTCTCTGGTTTTGGCTTTTACAAATTTTTGCTAATATTACTAAAGACATAATATTCCATACAGAAGTTTACATTATTTGTGGTTTTTATAAATTTGTAACCAAATTCTCTTTCCTGGCATTAAATGTTCTCATAAATTTATTTCCAGAAATATTGTCTAGTAGGGACCATTCACTTTCCTAGGCTGCTGGGAAAGTATCACTGAACAAACTCAACTCATATATCTCTGCTCTCAAAGATACTATGTTTTGGAAGTGGAAATATACCTATATTAAGTTGATTCCATGCAAGTCAGAGTAGAAATGTGCTCCATAAGGTTTTCTTTTCTTTTTCTTAGTTTGATTTTTTTATTGTAGTAAAATGTATATAACAAAAAAAATTGTCATTTCAATCACTTCTATGGGCACAATTCAGTGACAATAATTATGTTCCCCATGCTGTGCTAACATCGCCACTCTCCCATTCTATTTGTTTTCATCATCCCGAACATTTCATTACTCAATACCCCTTGAGAAATAGCTTTCCATTTTCCCCTCCCACCCACTCTGGTAAGCACTAATATACTTTGGATGAAGTAGAACTGCTCCTTAGGGTTTCTGAGACTGTACATGTTTACGTGAGCAGATCTATAAGGTTTTCAATGACTGATTTCTACAGAGAGGTCTCTAGATGGACTTAAACTTCCAGCTATTCCATTAGCAGTCTACGCATTAACCATTGACACCACCTAGGGACAACAGAGGTAAGATGAACAAATAATAAACATAACTAAATCTAGCAACATCGTAAGACTTATTAAGTGTCATGAAAACACCAGCTACTATTTTCAAAAATTTATACTGTCATTTTACACTTACTTCTAATGCAGAAAATGAAGGTCAACTAAACAGCCAAAATGTTTTCTGCTAGTATGCCTGAAGGAGACTTTTGCAATGTGAGTGCAACTATTCCAACAAGCCTAGCTTAAAGTCCCCCTGGATGATAACTACTGCCCTCCGCATAGATTGGTGTTTATCTCCTGAAAGGGGACTAAAGACCTTTCACTTCTGAGTATAAATCTAAAGGCTGACTAGACACAAAGTTCTGCCCTTTCCTGCTGTCATTGCTCCCTCCATCCTGGCAGATTACAATGACACACTGAAAAAGCAGCTAAAGCTGACACCAGAGCAGGCTTTCCTGTGGTACATTTATGACAACATTCTTAGTATCTGTCCTGACTGGTATATGAAAACTCACTAATTTTCTAAGGATAGCCTAGTCCGGAGAACACAGCCATTTCTGTGATGACAAAGTCTATACCACGAGTGTCTGCAAGCAAGCTGGAGGCTGTCAGTGAGGTGGGAACTGTGCATGTGGAGTTTGCCCTTCAACAATCTGTTCAGTCAAATGCCTGGTATTTCTGATCTCTGACAAAATCTAGAAAGAGCTATAAAAATAAAACTTGTCACTGTTTTGTATTCATTGAGAGAAATATATACTATGTACTTGCCAGGATGAAGCAAACTCCATTTCAAAGCAGTTTTAGCTATCAAATTGAAAACGCCAGGCTTTCCAAAGTCACCATATCTCCACACAATAAATATGAATTTTTCTATCTGACTGGCTGAGAACTTTGCTTCTGTCTCATTATGGATGGAAACATCAATAATATTTTCATCTCTACAGAGGATGGTTATTCCTCACAAACATAAGCTGATGAATCATCTGCTATTTCTTTATTGCTTTTTAATATGAATTTCAGAAAAATGGAAAATTCAAGGATTCTTTCTTATAGATCTTCTCTTCCTTTACAATTTTTTATTTTTCTTTTGCTACAGATATTCATATGAATATTAATTTATCTATAAAGAAACAATCACATATAACTTTACAGTACTTATTGATACAAGGTGAGTCAAAAATTATCCATTCTCCAGTTATATTAATATACCTATCCACACCCATGGCTAATGACAACATTAAGTATGCACATGAAATGATTCTGTCTCTTAGAAGAGTAACACTTGATTATGTGGCAAATCATATGCAAATTAGACTTGGATTTCAAAAAGTGTGTGCAAGATGTGTATGGAAACAACTGACAAGTAAGACTGTAAACAGAAGCATTTGAGCATCTGTAACAAAATTTGGACCAGTACTTGAAGGAAGGTCAAAGTTTCTTAATAAAAAATCATTACAGGTGTTGAGACGTGGATACTTTACTACTATGCTGAGAGCAAATGGCAGAGTATGGAATGGAAACAATCTTAATCACTGACTAAGAAAATCTTCAAAAGTCCACTATCAGCTGGAAAACTGATGCTTACAGTTGTCTACAATTTTCAAAGACTGCTGTTGGAACACTCTCAGAATGAAGGTTCAAATATTAACAGTGCTTCTTACAATGAGCTGTTCACTGAAAAGATTAACTCTAAATTTGGGGATAAATGCAGAAGACTGCTATCCTAGGGCTTTGTGATTTTACATGACAATGCATGCCCCCACACCTCTGCCCACACTGTTGACAATCTTCAGAAACTTCATTTTGAGGTGTTAAAGCTTCCTCCCTATAGTCTGACATCAGACTAGGTTTCACCTGTTTGGTGCCCTGAAAGCAGCCAGCCCTTCCAGGACAAAGATTTACTTCTGATAAAGAACTGAAGGCGGCAGTGCATTCATGGCTTGCAGCTCAGTCTAAAACATTTACTGATAAGGGGATACAAAAGCTTGTTGACAAATTGTACTGAAAAGCAAAGAGATTATGTCAAAAAATGATATATTTCTTTTGTTCTAGAAGTTGATTGAAATAAATTCTGCAGCCAGAGTGCAGATAATTGTTGACATACCCTTGTATATAAAGAAATCTATATAAAGATATTGTTTTTCTATATAACTTATTATATATTTACATATAAAGAAGTGTATTTATAGGTTGCATATGCATGTATTGCATATTTTTGTAAAATCACTTTACTTACTGTTTTTTTGTGTTTGTTTGTTTTTAGTTATGAGCTTAGTTCATCTTCTAGCACAGAAATGATCAGGTTATAGCTAATACTAGGCAATGGCAACTATGTAACCTGTGTTGTAACAGAACCCTGTGAAGTCTATAATATCTCTCCAACCTGACTCCACCAAGCCACGTTTACTGGTCTGTTGGGATCTTTACAGTTAGTGACACCCACAATATCTACAGATGCTTTGCATACCCAATTGAAAATGTATGTTAATTTGCTATCTCTCTCTATATAAATGAGAAACAAAAGAATCCATAAGAACTATTTTCACCATAGAGGCATCATATGTAAACTTTGAGCATTTTTATTACATATAATCAACAGTTCTAAAAACTAAATGTGATTGATTTAACTAGAAATAAGTTCCTAGAAACAATTTAACATATATAAAGCAGGTGCAGCTTAGACATTCTCCTAATACAAACTTTGGCAAACCTTTGAAAAATTCAAATTATAAACAGTTTAATTCCTGTAAGGGTCTACCCATTTAATGTTGCATTTTTAGTAATCAAATTCTAAATGAAGGTGGAGAGAATATTATATTTCATTTGTGGTACTATTCCTCAATATTTTAGAGAAAGTCAATATTCAAATGAACATAACAGATATAAGATTTACATTATAATAATGTTCCAATACTAGTTGGTTTTATAAAATGTGACTAAGTTAAAAAGAAAGAAAGACTAGAGATTCAATACCTATGTGTGCTATTGCTGTCTATTGGCTATCTTTTTAGTGTTTATAAATGAATTTATTCCATGAGAATTTACCATTCAAGGTTAAGTCAAAAGTATTGCTACAAAGTCATAAAAACATTTACTAAATAAAAACATCAAAATGTGAAGCCATTGTTTCTCAGCATATCCTTTTTCTAGGTTGGTGTATTTCTGAATGCAGTGTTTCCATCTCTATAAACATTTTCCCCAAAAATTAAGCGCTCTTTAATTTTCATCATGTCTAAACTTCAGGCCTAGAAATCTGGAAGGACTCAAATTATGTTCTTCTACAGATGTTCTGTGTGGTTTCGAAACCAAAAGAAGTGTGAAGAGCCAAGATCAGGGCTGTACTGTAGATAGAATAATGTTTCCCTTACTAAAGATTCTCACAGGACAGCCCTTGCTACCCTTGAAGAATCAAAAGGTAAATTGTTGGGATAAAAAACATTAGTAAGCACAATTTTCCTGGCCTTTAGCTCACTAATGCAGTTTTTAAATTTCTTTAAACTTATTCATAATAAACTATGGTTATCCTATGTGTTTGTGTTTTTTTGTTTTGTTTTTTTTTAAATCTATCAGACTTTCCCTTTGGAATCCCGGAATACAGCCACCATAACATTCTAAGCTGATTTCTCAACCTTGAGTTTAACCACTCAAGCAGAGCCCTTTGGAAATAACTGTTTAGGTTGGACTTTTTTTTTTTTTTTAAAGATACTCCAATGAGACTAAGACAAATGTATTACTGAGGGAAATTGTCTGCAGCCATACATGAACACATGTTTAAACAAGCCTTCTGTGGAATAAACCTGTACATGAAATGGAACGTAAATGGCAATACTTTTTGAGTCATCATTGTATATTTTTAGCACATATCAGACACTCTTCTTCTACAGTAGAAATAAATCAATTCTATTTCCTCCTAACAACTTTCCCAAGCACCACATTTTGTATTTTTAAGTTAATGTCAAATAGGTATTTTCAAGGCACTTTAGAAAGTGATTCCAAATTAAGAGAGCATTAAATTTCAATTGACAATTTAAAAAGGTTTTCATTCAATCTATGGTCTGAAAACTGTTCCTAAATACAGGTCTCAATGTTCCACAATCTCTTATAAAATTTACAGAAAAAAGCTTAATTTAAATGGGCAAGCATTCAGTATTAAACTATGCCAAACAGTATTTTCATATGTGAGTTTTTTAACTTAAAAGAACAATAAAAACAAAAAAATAATTTAAAAAATAAATTTAAAACTGAACTTGTAAGGTCAGGTCAGTGCATGCTTGCTTTAAAAAAATAAGATTAAAAGAGAATTATAGGTCACAGCATTCTCTGACACAGATAAATCTTCTAACATCCATTTTGGATGAAAGTTGTACATCTCATGAAACACAAATGAACTAATGAATGGTTGACTGTTATTTTAGGGTAAACTCATAAGCAAAAATTAAAGCATTAAGTGAGTCAAAGTATGAAGAGTGAATATGTCCATGAATTTGCTGATTTATTATGATATCCTGGCTCTAGGATAAGATAGACATACGTTCCTTTGTCAACTCTACCATCTATTTACTTTATCAATTAAAATTAGAAAAACCTTCTGAGACATTTTGATATTTATACAATAACATTGATTTTTGTCCAGCTACAGGAGTTCTTGTGTATCACTGAGAATAAGCATTGGACCACAAGGCTGGTTAAAGAGCATGATTGGTGTTTCAAACTCACCAGTCGCTCCTCATAATCTCTGCACAGGGTCGCTATGAGTCTGAACTGACTCTACAGCACTTAACAACAACAAAATAGTTTACAGATGAAATATTTAACTGTAGCAAAAATAAATAAATGTATAAGGGCACTTAAGACTATTTATTTATTGCATACATATTTACTGAGTGCTGATTCTGGACAATGGACTTCATATGAAGCAGAAGCTATATTAGTGTAAGAATAAAATGGATAAAGGGATAATGACTAAATAAATAATCAAATACATGAAACCTTCTGTTTATTGAGATATGATGGGAACATCCTGGTGTGATGATGTGGGCTAATGTGTTGGACTGTAAAGTTGGTTTGAACCACAAAGTCGGTGGCTTAAGCTCACCAGTTGTTCCACTAAAACCCTATACAGGGTTGCTAAGGGTCAGTGTTTACTCAACAGCACTTAACAACAACAACAACAATAAATCAAGCCCACGTATAATTCCCTTTCATAGAGTGTAAGTAGGATTTGTGACCTATTTTAATTAATAGAATATGGCAAAGGTAATGGAATGTTATTGCCTTGATTGGTGGTAGTGGTTATGCACTGTGGAGTTGGTTCTGACTCATAGCAACCTTATGTAGGGTTTCTAAGACTGCAAATCTTTACAGGAACACAAAGTCTTATCTTTTTACCATGGAACAGCTGGTAGATTCAAACTGTTGATCTTACAGTGGGCATCCCAACTCGTAACCTACTATAATACCAGAGCTAGGTCACACTGTATAATAATCAGTCTCAGAAGAGAGAATAGAGATGTTTTTCTTCTGGACTCGAAGATGCAACTGTCTATTGTATGAACTGTCTATGGAGAGAGCCATGTAACAGGGAACTGTGGGTGGTCTCCAGGACCTGAAGGTGGCCTTCAGCCAACAACCAGAAAGAAAATTGGACCCTCTGCCATACAAGCACAAGACAAGTGGAATAATCCAAAAGTCTGAATGAAATTAGTAAGATGTTCTTCCTTAATCAGTCCTATAAATGAGACTGCTGAGCACAGGACATCTTGAAATGCCCCTGTAAGACATGAGGAGAGGACTCAGCTGAACTGGGCACAGATTTCTAAATCATGGAAATGGAGACAATCAATTACATTGTTTAAAGCCACTTTGTTTGGAGGAATTTGTTATGCAGCAATAGAATATCATGGTTTAGTTCCTTTGAGTTGGTTCCAACTCATAACCCTGTACAGTGTTTCCAAGGAGTGACCAGGGAACTTGAACTGCTGATGTTGTTCAAACCAACTTTACAGTCCAAGCAATAACTCAAAGCATCACATCAGGACATTACTACATGAGAAATTTGATGAAATCATTTATTATTGGTTCTAATATCTTTTGTTGATGGTTGCCTATGAGGATGAGAAACAAAACTGAATTATCACACTGATCTACACTTGGAAGCATATATTAAAACCCAAACAAAAAAACAATGGATGCACAGGGACATACAATTGTGCTTACCATGAAATCAAGTGTGTAAGGAAGTTAATCTTCAGTTAACCACTATACATGTTTAAAAATTCAATCTTTATTTAGATTCCCATGGAATTCTCATGTTCAAAAACTGTTTCCTTTAGTTTTAAAACAAGCTAAAAAATAAATAAATAAATAAAAGTAAATAATTGTGGATTCTTTCTAACTTTATATCTATTTTCTTCTGTCTTGATTCATTCAGTTCTTAAGAAAATTGGTTTAAAAAAAAAAATTAAACCAGAGGCTATTATTTTTTTTTTACTTTTTAAATTGAAATTTTTTTTCTGATTATTCTTTTAATTTAAAACCTTCTTCCAATTTCACTGGTGTAAGATATACTCTTAACATTTTAATTATATTTGTAACAAATGGAGTCTTAGCATGCCACTATAGGATAAACACTGGACAGCTAACAACAAAGTTGGAGGTTCAAAATCACCAGCTGCTCCTTAGAAAACCCACACAAGGTCAAGATGAGGCAGAATCAACTCAACAGCACTTAACTCCCTCCCCTCCCAAAAAATACCCAATATAATAACAAAAATAATAATACCATAAAAGCTTCCATTAATAACTATAAGATAAAAGTTGTTAAGTGCTATTGAGTCAGTTCTGACTCATAGTGACACTATACACAACAGAACAGGAGCACAAATATGTATCTTTGTACTAGAACTTGAGTACTAGCAAAGAAATGTTTTAGGCCATATCTAAAAATTAGGCTAAAATACACATAATATAATACTTATTTTTGAAATGTGTAAACATAAATGTCCATCTATTTTCTCTGAAAAATAACTATAATATTTTATTTTGTTGTTGTTAACTGCTATCGAATCAGTTCCAACTCACACCAACCCTGTATAGGGTTTTTGATGAGCAGCTGGTGGACTTGAACTGCCGTCTTTAAGGTTAGCAGTCCAGTGCACATTCTACAATGGCACATCAAGGCTCCAATATTTTATTTACATAGGTAACTTTGAAACTGTTTTTAAATACTTCTTTACATTCTAAAATAAAATAAAGATGGTAAAATTAAAAGCTTTCTATATTTTGAAAATTGCATATTAATCACAATGTGTACTTTGAAAAATAGATTAAATATTAAAAAATAAGTACTTTAATTAACTTAAATATAACAAATTACACACACAAAGGTCATGTTTTTCTGATATATGCACTAATTATTCCTCTGTTCTTTAAATGAGAAATATCATCCTAGAATTTGGTCAAATCATTTTGTTTAATATTGTCATTGCTATGACTTGGTACTAAATATGGTTTTAAATAATAGTCACTGAAACTAAGTGACAAATTAGGATGGAAGATTTATAATCATTTTAATTTTCAGAAATGATTCCAAGTGTTTAACGACATGTCAAACTGTAGCCTTTAAATCATTCATTTGTTCTTATAAACCTACACACATTAAAAAAGCAAGGAAGAGCATTTAATAAGGCATGTCATTTTCATTACAATTTGTTGATGATAATAGTACACTTATAATTTATGCTTACTTGAATGCTAATGGATATTAAACACTGATTAGGAAATGGGCATTCTAATATTCTACTTACTATTTGGCTCAACATATATGTATAAAAATTACTTTGATTTTATATTTAACAATAATGGACCAGAACATGTTTATTTCAAATTGTATTGTAAGTAAGACATAAGCAGGGAAAAATTAAGTACATTTTCCACCGCTCCTATTCTAATCAAAATGGCTGAAACACTGCTCTCTTTTAAGGATTTATTTACAGTTCACATTATATAAAGGATAACCAGGTACCATATCATAAAGCTGCTTAGTATTTCATTGTAGGTGCAGAAATAACATACTCTATCACTTGACATTTTTCTTTCAGGATTCTTTAGGTTCTTTGAATTTGAGTACATCAACTTAATTTATCATAATTTTAATGCTGAAAAGGTCTGTTGGAACTGAATTTGTGTATTAATGCTAAGAAAAACAATGCTAAAGATAAATATTTTGAGTATGATACATGTCACTATTTTTCTGTTCAACTCTTTTCATCATTTCTTCCAGCTGTTTTCACTTCTCAGCACTGGACTTTGAATAAATAAGTTGGCAGGTCAAACCCACCAGCCAATCCCTGGAAACCCTATACAGGATTGCTATGACTGATGACCAACTCAAGGACAATAACAACAACATGATTGAGATGAACATTCAGAGTCTCTTCTGACATCCACTTTTTTCTTTTCTTACTTTCCTGTCTTTTTAGTGATCTTTTGCTTTCTTTGTGTATGATGTTCTTGATGTCATCCAACAATTCATCTGGTCTTTGGTCATTCATGTATAATAAATCAAATCTATTCTTGAGATGGTTTCTAAAACAGGCGGAATATATTCAAGATCATATTTTGGCTCTGTGGACATGTTTAAACTTTCTTCAGCTACTTCAAGATAGATCAATCTTGAAATGTTCTTTTTGATCATGAATATGACATAATTCCTTTTGCATTTGTCATTTCCAGCATAGCAAACCATATAAATGTCTGTTTCAAAATGGCCAATACCAGTCCATTAAAGTTCACTAATGTTTAAGATGGAGCCCTGGTGTGGCACTGTGGGATAAGCACTTGTGTGCTGTGAAGTCAGAGGTTCAAGCCCACCAGTCGCTCCTCAGAACTGACTAGATGACATTTAACAACAACAACAATGCCTAGAATATCGGTTTCTATGTGTTCCATTTCATTTTGCTCAATAATCATGTTTTATAGATTCACACTTTGTACATTCCAATTACTCATGGGTGATTACTGCTGTTTCTCATCATTTTGAACCATACCCCATCAACAAATGAACATACCAAAAACTTTTCTCTATCCATATCATTAAGATTGACTGCACTTTGTGGATGCAGCTCTTCTCAGGTCATAGTTTCAACCTGAGGGGCTAATCTTCCGGCACATTATCAGTTAATGTCGTTGTTGTTAGGTGGCATCAAGTTGGTACCGACCCATAGCGACCTTATGCACAACAGAATGAAAAACTGCCCTATCCTGGGCCAACCTCACTACTGTTGCCATGCTTAAGTCCATTGATGCTGCCACTTTGCCAGTCCATCTCATTGGGAGTCTTCCTCTTTTCCTCTGATCCTCCACCTTACCAAACATGATATCCTTCTCCAGTGACCAGTCCCTTCTGACAATATGTCCAAAGTATGAGAGACGAAGTTTGGTTATCTTGGCCTTTAAGGAGCACTCTGGCTTCACTTCTTACAAAATGGATCTATTGGTTCTTTTGGCAGCCCATGGCACTTTCAAGATTCTCCTCCAACACCATAACTCAAAGACATCAATTCTTCTACGGCTTTCCTTATTCACTGTCCAGCTTTCACATGCATATGAGGTTATTGAAAATACTATGGCTTGGTTGAGGCGCATCTTTGTCCTCAAGCTGACATCTTTGCTCTTCAACATTTTCAAAAGGTCTTGTGCAACAGATTTGCTTAATGCAATACGTCATTTGATCTCTTAACTGCTGCTTCCGTGAGTGTTGATAGTTGATCCAAGAAGAATGAAATCCTTTATAACTTCAATCTTTTCTCCTTGATAAGAATGTTGATTATTGGACTAGGAGTGAGGATTTTTGTTTTCTTTACATGGAGATGGAATCCATACTGAAGGCTGTGCTCTTTGATCTTCATCAGTAAATGTTTTAAGTCCTCTTCACTTTCAGCAAGCAAGTTTGTAACATCTGCATATCACAGGTTGTTAATGAGTCTTCCTCCAATCTTGATGCCACATTTTTCTTCATAGAACCCAGCTTCTCAGATGATTTGCTCAGCATACAGGTTGAATAAGTATGGTGAAAGAATACAACCTTGTTGCACACCTTTCTTAATTTTAAAAATTCAGTGTTCCCATGTTCTGTTTGAACAACTGCCTCTTGGTCCAGGTACAGATTTCTCATGAGCACAGTTAAGTGTTCTGGAATACTCATACTTCTCATTGTTATGCATAGCTTGTCATGATCCACACAATCAAAAGCCTATGCGTAGTCAATAAAGCACAGGTAAACCTCTTTCTTTATCAGGCAATGCTCTACTGCTATTCATAAAGTAGCTAGTTCCTGAGAAGTGCATCACCTCTTTCTTCTTCATCATCAGTTCTTAGTCTGGAAGTTCAGCTGAACCTGCCCACTATGATTGGCCCCACTGATATTTGAGACACCAGTGGCATAGATTCCAGCAATAGAGCCACATTCACTCTACCACAGAATAATAAATTAACAGATAAGTGGGACATATTGGATCAGTTGATGACAATTTGGAGTATATTTAAGTTATATGAGACCAGAAAAGTTAAGCTAACATTTTTCTCACTTGTCTGCAATAGTAACCTGTTTTGATGTTGTTGTAAGGTGCTGTTGAGTTGGTTACAAATTTATGTACAACAGAACAAAACACTGCCCAGTCCTGTGCCATCCTCACAATTGTTGTTACACATGAGATCACTGCTGCTTCCACTGTGCCAATCCATCTCATGGGGGTGGGGGGAGGGGTCTTCCTCTTTCTCAATAACCATCCACTTTACCAAGCATGATGTCCTTCTCCAGGGCCTTGTCTCTCCTGTTAACATGTCTGAAGTATTTAAGATGAAGTCTCTTTATCCTGATTGAGATAGATACTTCTGGGTATATTTCTTCCAACATATTTTTGTTTGTTCATCTGGCAGTCCATGGTACTTTTAATATTCTTCTCCAATACCACAACACAAATGAAACTATTCTACAGTTTTTCTCATTGATTGTCCTTCTGGCACATGCTCTGACCTGTGTTTCTTTGGAGCAGGCCACTTGCTCAACTCCAAAGAACCGGTGGTTGGAGTATGAGCCAGATACATGATTCAGTCCCAGAAGAGACCAAACAAGTGTTGTATAAGTGTTCAATATATTGGAAGCAGGCCACACCCTGAGGAAGCTTCCTTTCAATTGATGGGCTTTTTATAGTAGATATCAACATTGTTGTTGTTGTTAGTGCCATTGAGTCGGTTCTAATACAAAACAACACTGTAGAGGGTATCCAAGGAATGACTGGTGAGATTGAACCACCAATCTTGCAGTTTAAATCGACTTTACAGTCTAATGCATTAACCCACATCACCACCTCAGGACTCCAGATATCATCATGGAAAATTATTATTATCTTAACTGACAAACTACTGAGATTCTTGGTCCAGTCAAGTTGACACAAAACCTAAACTATTACAATATAGATGTAGTAACATAAAAACATTTTGTCTTTAATGTGTTTATTAATAGGAAATAAATTGAAAAGATACAAACATAAACTACAGATTAACTTTTCATTATAATATTGGTGGAATGGCAAAAGTAATATAGGACATGACAAAGAATTACATTTATATGATGAATTTTTAGAAAATAAAAACAAAGTCATGCAAAAGTATGTCTAAAAGTAAATAATTTTAATCATATTGCTTTTTCCACTTTAATTAGCACTCTTGGCCAATTAAGCAATAGTCACATTAAAAAGTAACATCTTTCTCCTTAGAATTACTGTTGAAGTTCAAAGGCTCCAGTTTTAATTATTATTCATAAAGTATGGAACACAACTTTCAAAACTATAAAAAATCTCTATTATACATGATTCGGCAGGATATTCCCCTTAGAAGAATTATCATTATAAAGTACTAACTTTCATACAAATTAGTAGGTAGAAAGTTTCTTTTCCCACTTTCTAGTTTCAAAGACTACTTAATAAGTCAGAATTTGAAAACTTTAGTGGATGAAAGGAAATGGGAGTCTTAAAACTAGACTATTACTAATGTGATGCCCATGGCAAAGATGGAATTAGATACTATGGATAAATTTTAAGTTCCAGGTTAATAATGAAAATTGAATAATAAAGTGGAAAAAAAGTAAAGAAACAAATATCTCTTTGCCCATGCTCACTAGCTTGTCAGCTGAATATGTATTTCAAAATTATGTTTAGTGATTCTTTTTCCACTGGTCATCGAAGGTACAACTGGTCTCTATTTACCTTGAGCAGCAAAGGAGGAAGAGAGTTGTGAATAGGTGCAGAATATAGAATGGATAGTTTAATGCATCCATGAACAACTTTCCCTTTTGCTATTAAACCAAAACTAGATAGTGCCTGGTTACCACCACATTTTAACGAAATATTCTATAGAAAAATCCTGATGAAAAGGTGGAATATACAGAAGACTTTTTTATTTTCATGGAATCCAGACTTTCTGGAACCATGGAGGCTCAATGAACCCTTGAAACTATTGCCCTAAGATAGTATTTAAACTCTAAATGAAAAATATCCCCAGAAGTCTTATTAAAACCAAACAATAGTTTAGCTTAACTTGTAAATAATCTCTGGTCGAGCATCAACCTCTTTTAAGATGTACTTATATGGAATCAAATTGATAACAGTAACTCAAAAGGTAGATAGGAACTTTAGGGAGCAGTGAGTACCTGTTAATGAAGGAGGAACAACTCAGAAAAGAAGGTAAGAATGATTTCAGAGTTTGAAGAATATTATCATTGGCACTGAACTGTATATGTAAAAATTTGAATTATCTTAATTCCACCGTGTATACATTTTAATAGCAGTGCATTAATGGATTGCATACAAAGTATTCAATATGAAGATAACGAAATTAGATATAATTGTGGCAAAACAAAAATGAGTGTTAAGCTGTAGAAAAAGAGAAACTGGAGAAAGAATATGTACGTGTGTGCAGTTGTTTGTTACGATTTTGTGATGTTTGAGTGTGTGTATGTGTTTATGCGTTAAGTTGCATGTGTTGTAAAGAACAAATAACTACATTTACTTAAGGAAAGGTTCGCAAACTCATTAGAATATAAGGTCCAGGCAGAAATTTTAAATAAGTATAACAGGATGAGAGAAAAATGAAAGTTCTGGTCACTTTGCTAAATTGAAATGACATTAACGACTCTGTGGAAGTTCAAACATAATTTTTATGTCTTCCTTGAGTGATCCAGATAAAACAGATGTCTAGATTTTAATGCAAAACTCTTCCATTTTCATTTTTTTATTTGAATTATTTTTAATGTGCTGTATTTGTCAAAGAGGAGTCCTCGACCACAGGGTTGGTTTGAACCACAAGGTTGGTGGCTCAAACTCACAAGTTGCTCCTAGGAAACCCTATACAGGGTCACTATGGGTCAGAACTGACTCAATGACACTTAACAACAACAACACTGCTCAAAGAAATAAAACTACTTGTCCTGTTCAGCCTGTGACAGAAGACTTTGAAACCTTTGACTAAAAGATCTGTCAGTGGACTGCCCATTACATAATCAGAACTCTCTCTATATACTTAGGATTACAGCTCTATCAAAGCAGCTCTGGTAGTGTAGTGGTTACAAATAGGGCTGCGAGCTGCAAGGTCAGCAGTTTGAAATTGCCAGCTGTTCTATGGGAGAAAGAGGAGGCTTTCTGCTCCCGTAAAGATTTGCAGCCCCGGAAACCCTGTACAGGGTCGCTATGAGTCGGAACCGACTCCATGGCACATAACAACAACAACAACAACAACAACAGCTCTATCACCACAGAAATTCTTTGGAGTCAAGTTTTTTGAGAATTATAAAAGTTTAGAGTATTTTTCTGACTGGAATAAAACCTATCTCAGTAATAGAAGTAATAGTTATAAAATGGGTATGCCAAGCTGTCCAAACCCTGCTTGCTAGGTGAAAATTAGAGTATGGCTGGTATTCAGCATTTTTATAAAAGAGGAAGCTTCAGAAGTACCTGGAGTTACTTAAAACAAACAAAATGAAATAAATACCATCTATATAAAATAATCAAGTATATAGATACCAAATTTACTTATTAGTTGTTATCAGCAGTGCACAAGAGAAAAAAGAAAGAATTTTGCTTAAGAGCCGAGTCTATATGAGTCATGGTTCAATGGTTTGGGAAAGAATAATGAGAAAAGTTACAAAATATGAAGAATGTAATCAGTATCACTGAATTGTACATATGGAGATTGTTGAATCTGTGATGATTTTGTTCTGTACATTTTTACCACAATGAAAAATATCTATAAATATATATATACTCCAATATTTTCACTAAGGGATTTTGTTCTCTTTCTTTTTTTTAATTTTTTTTATTGTGATTTGAGTGAACATTTACAGAGCAAATTGGTTTTTCCATAACAAATTTATACATATTTTGTTTCATGATATTGATCGCCATCCCCAAGAATTAAGTAGCACTGTTGCCACTGTTTCTCTCTACTTACCATTTCCAGAGAATACGCATCTATCTCTAATATAAGAATGTATATGTGACATTGTCATTAAGATTTCATATTTTATTCTTGCCCAAGTGTTGATTTCTGATCTAATTTTTATAATCACATAAGTGATCTTTTAAAATGATACTGAATCCTGGGTTAACCTCATGTTGATGACATTCACTTATGTTTCCAATATTCACTTTAAGATTAAGGATGGTTTTAGACAATTCTTCAAACCACCTTTCATTGGTTACTATTTATCTCTTTTTGAAATTTTGTCAATATCACTTAGATTGTCATTTTAGCTCATAAAATGTTCTTGTTAATTGGAAAAAGAATATATATTGCTCAACAGTTATGAAAAAGAAAAAAGAAAAAGGAAAGAAGTAAATGATTCATGAGACTTGCTTCCAGAATGCATTTATGCTTAATAATTGCAATGAAACCAATTTTCCTAAAACTTTGAAACAACTGTCATTGTAATTGAGGACTACCTTTCATATCACTGTACATATGGAAGAAAAGGCATACACAGTATTATATTTGGAGAAAAGACAACTTTTTAAGTGTAAAATGATATCTAAAAAAGGAAGGAAACAATACCAAAATAAAATTTCATAGATCAATAAAGTCATATATAAATACAGTTGGAATTCTAGAAATATTTGCATGCCAATTGTGTCATTATTGAAAATTTAAAAATGCAATATATAATGAACTACGTGAGTCATTAGAACAACACTATATTTAGTATAACCTAAGATATTTGCCCATGAATATTATTATACTAAGGAGAAAAAGATTTATTTATGACTTACGATATTTCTAAACAAACAAGAGCAGTAACAAACTGTACTCTATTTTATGAGACATCGCTAATTAGAGTGGGAAGTATAACGCAAAATATTAGCCTCTAAGAATCACTTTTCTTGGAAACAAAACGGCAGACTAATTATAATACTCTGAGCTAGAACTAAAATTATATCATGCATTATCTTCCACCAACCAAGTGTTACATGCAGAGTGAAAGCTATTCCAACTGTCATATTAAACAACTTTAAATGTGGCTGATGTCTGTAATTTCCCTGTAATCTCATTTTGAATAGCGCTTTCTTAAGCAAAAGTAATTACAGAGGAGGTAAAAGTCTGGCAACAGTGATTTATTTATAGAATAAATAAAAAAGCTATTACTGAATGAAAGTATTTACTCTGATTAAAAAAAAAACTTTTGTTTAAATTTTTATAGAGGAAAAAAATAGGAAAATTGCAATGAATCCCTGTTGATATTTTAAATATGTATATTAATGAAACTGAAGTTTTTTGTTTGGTTTGGTTTGGTTTTAATTCAAGCAGGCAATACTTTTGCAGTAACTTGTAAACTCCTGAATTGGGCTATTATTATAATGCTTCTACTTGTTGTTATGTGCTGTAGAGTCAGTTCTGACTCTTAGAGACCCTGTAAAGGGTTTCTGAGGCTCTTAAATCTTTGTGAGAGCAGAAAGCCTCAACTTTCTCCAGCAGATCAGTTGGTGGAGTTGAGCTATGCACCTTTTTGTTCACAGCTCAGTGCTTATCATAAGGAGCCACTAAATAGATACTGTATATTTGATAGATTAAAACATTTTTCTAAGATATGTGGGTGGATTTATGTCTAAGGAGCTCTGGTAGCGTAAAGGTTACGAATCGGGCTGCTGACCTCAAGGTCGGCAGCTCGAAACTACCATCTGTTCCGCGGGAGAAAGATGAGGCTTTCTGCTCCGGAACAGCCTCGGAAACCCTGTGCAGGGTCACTATGAGTTTGAACCGACTCCACGGTATTTAACAACAACAACAACATACTTATGATATATGTATGTTAAACAACCAACATGATAGATATATAATTGACACATATATAGATAACCTGTGATTGAATATATAGCTTATGTAGATTTTGACCATTATGAGAGAGTCAGGCTTCCTCCCACAGGATAATAGCAATAAATTATCTATTTCCCTTTGGATGAGGGTAGAGTTATAAATAGAGTGGTGGAAGATGAAGGAAAGTAGAGCACAGCTCCTAACCCCAGTGGAAAACACAGTATCAATAATCAGCATAGTGTTTAGGAGAGATATTCCTCAGGTCAGTGTTTAAAGTTATTTTCGTTCTTTCTACAATAAAACTTTCCTACTAAAGAAAATAAACCTGAATGATATGTGTACAGTTTCATACTGAGATGCATTTCCACATATTGTAGGTATACAATATAAAAAAGCAAGTATCTTGGAGCCTGGGAGTTGAGTGGGAGTCAGCTAGCCGCTGCGGTCAGCGACGGGACCCCACGGGGGACACTGCAGCCGGAGCCCGGGAAGGGGCCGTGTGGCCACCGTCTGAACCAGGATGTCCCAGCATGAAGGTATTAGCTGTGATGCCTGTTTAAAAAGGAAATTTTCGAAGTCGCAGATACAAGTGTTTAATTTGCTACGATTACGATCTTTGTGTATCTTGTTATGAAAGTGATGCAACAAGGCATACACCCAATGCACTGTATATTTAAGAGGGTAGATTTTGATTTGTATTATGGTGAGGAGGCTTTGTCTGTAAAGCAGCCATAGTCTTTTACTTGTCCCTGTTGTGGAAAAATGGACTATACGGAGACATCGCTTCAAGAACATATTACTTCTGAATACGCAGAAATATAAACAGAAGTGATTTGTCCAATATGTGCAGCATTACCTGGAGGAGACCCTAATCATGTCATGGATGACTTTGTAGCTCATTTTACACTTGAACACACAGCCCCTAGAGATTTACATGAATCGAGTGATGTTCAACGTATACTTAGAATGTTTCATGCTGGCCAGGCACTAGGAGGGCCTCATGCTGGTAGGTGAAACATGTACTTTACTAGCAGTTCTATCCGCGGGCTTTCCTCTTCTCAGAGTTCATATTCTCTAAGCAATCGGGAGGTTATGGATCCTATAGGTGAACTTTTATCTCAGCTATCAGAAGTGAGACTCTCTGAAGTAGGACAGCTTAATCCTCTGGCTCTTCTGCCTCTTAGTTACAACTGCAGACGCAGCTAGAAGGGCGGCACGCCCAGGCAGCATGGCAACAACTGGAGATTGCACACAACGCCACCCGGAGTACTAACACAAGTAGCATCTCCACTACAATCACACAGTCCACAGCAGCAACCAACACAGCTAATACAGAAAGCACTCAGCAAGCTATCCAGAATCCCCAATTTCTCTTAACAAGTTTGAATGATCCGATCCTAAAATGTCTGAAGCAGAGCGCCAGGCCACGGAAAGCGAACGCGCACACTGGAGGCTGTTTGTCCAAGAGCTCGTTCTGTCCACTTTAGTGCGTGAAGAGAGCTTGTCCTCAGACGAGGATGAAAGAGGGGAGATGGCAGATTTTGGTGCTATGGGCTGTGTAGATATTATGCCTTTAGATGTTGCTTTAGAAAAATCTAAATTAAAAAGGAGTGATAAAGGAAATGAGCCTCCACCACCTCCTCTTTGTTGACATCTCAATTCTCAAACAATGTCCTTTGAGCTGTATTTCCCAATGAAAGTGGACAACAACTATCTTGGATGTGTTTGGTGATTGTAATTTCAGGACTGTAACTCTTGTTACATTGTGTACCTTCAAAAGGAAGAGAGAAAATACATATGATAATCATTTCCACTTAACAATTTTTAATTCTAGTAGGTAAATGTAGGTAGCAGTGCAGGGGTGATCTCTGCTTCTGTCCCTTGACATGCAAAAGGCTCTCCTAATACTCCATGTTCAAACTGAAGAGGAAATTGAAATCTCTAATGAAGCTGCTGTGTGTATTTATGAATATGAATGAATAAAAACTGCTTGGATGGTTTACCTTAAAAAAAAAAAGCAAATGTCTTATTGCTGTGTGTCACTGAGTCGGTTCCAAATCATAGTGACTTAGAGTGGCTGGTGGGTTTGAACTGTCAACTTGTGGTTATCATACGGTGACACACCAGTCATAGCAGTTCTTAAAGAAACCTGTGAAGGCAGAGAGAGAAAAGAACTGGGCAGGTAGATAGTTGCTATATATTAGAACATTCAGGGAAGTCTTCTCAGATAAGATTACGAGGAATGAACCTGAAGAAAAGCAATGGGCTTTGTGGAGAATTCCATCATAGGTCAACAGGAACAGCTATTTCAAATATCCTCATCTGGGAGCATGCCATGCCTATTTGATGGACAACAAAAGACTCTATCCAGTTTAACTACATAAGGTAGAGGTTGTTATTGTTTTCAAGTGCCATCGAGTTAGTTCTGACTCATAGCAACTCTGTATAGCATTCCCAAGGATGGATCTTGTGGTTCAAACTGACATTGTGATCAAGTGTTTATCCTACAGTGTCACACGAGGCCTCCTTGAGATAGAGGTAGTAAGATAAGTGACCAGGACAATGGAGGTGTCACTTACTTGGTTGTGTTATAGTAGGGGAGAAAAATTTTTGGAGTAGAGAACAAAGTTTGATTGAAAAGTAAAGTTTGAAATATCTATTAGACTATCAAATGAAGAAGACAATGGAGAGACCTATGCTAAACTCTGAAAGAAAAACAACACAAAATCGTCAACCAAGAATCATATATGCAGCAAAGCTGTCAATAAAATATGATGGTGAAATCAAAACATTCCAGGATAAACCAGAAATTAAGGGATTTTGTAAAGGCCAAACTACTAAAGGGAGTTCTTTGAACTGAGAATCAACAAGCCCAGACAACTACAAGAGACTGACATATACAGCAATATATGTTACATCAAGGATCAATCCTATCCCTCTGTACACAGGGTAGATAGGGGTGGGCAAATTAGACCTTGACTACCTAAAATGGGAGGGGGTCTATAAAGGCATGAAGTGACGGGCTTATAAGTTTTAAAGAGGGACTTTAGTTTCAGAATGTGCAGGGGAAGGTAGAATCCTCACTGAATAGTTTTCATCTTATCTAGATGGGTCTAATGAAAAGAGATGGGAATAAGATTCTTATGATTCAATAGTGAGTAATTGTTATCATAACTAATTGTGACTGTACAACTGTAAAGGCAGAAGTTTTGTAACATAAAGAGGGGGAATAGTTCATCTTACAGTCTAGGAACAGAGGACCCTAGGACCATCAAGAAAAATGAGCATGAGTGGAATATGGGACCCTACTCAGAGAAACAGCAGTACCAGAAACGGATGCAGAGATGAAGACATGGAGAGACAGAGCAGCTGAGGACTCTAGAGTCATGGAAAGACAAAAGCTGTATGCTGACAGCCAGGAGGCAGGCTTGCAGAATGTGCCCTTTGGTTGTTTAAATAATTATATATAAAGATTTTTTTTGTTGTGTACATCCAAAAAAAAAAAAAAAATCCAGAGGGAATAGAAGCAAATACTGTTTATTGATGAAGTACAGAGGGATTGTAATCATTGCAATTAAATCAATTACGACAGGATGAGCATAAACCAATGTTCTCCCATGTAAACTATCATTCAATTCACAATACAAATTAAAAACTTTAAAAAACCACAAAGCTGTTTCTATGAAAAGATTAATAAAATTGACAAACCTCTAGCAAGCCTAACAAAATAAGAGGGAGAAAACACATATAGCATGCATTAGAAACCGCATGGGAGACATTACAATAGAATCAATAGAAATAAAAAGATAATAACAGAGTACTATGAATAATTGTACTCCAACAAATTTGAAAATGCGGAGAAAATGCATGCATTTTTAGAAAAACATGACCTACATAAACTTACACAGTGAGCTAGAAAACTTGAACAGATTCATAAAAAAGGAAGAAATAGATCAGGTCATCAAAAACTCCAAACCAAAGAAAAGTCCAGGCCCAGATGGCTTCTCTAGTGAACTTTAACAAGCATTCAGAGAAGAGCTGACACCTATTCTACTTAAACTATTAAAGATTACAGAAGAAGGTTAAAAAAAGAAAAGAAAAGAAAAAAAGCAAACTGTTTGGCTGTGGCATTATTAAGCCAGCTGTTTGCCCTGGAATCATCAAGGCAAAAAAAGTCAACCAATCAGGGTAAACTCCTTTCTAAGACAGAAACTCAAAGGGAACACACAGACAGTCTTGCATTCTCGCTGGCAAACATCCTTGTTGATGAATGAGTAGAAGTGGGAGAAATGCAGCAAAGAAGACATGGGCTGAGGTTGGCAAAATTCCATAGATGCCCAATGACCTTGGAATGAGAGAAAGAAAAGGATGGGCTGACAAGTTTAAAGTTCAGGGTGATGTATGAACTCCAGAGTCCAAAGACAGTGACCTTGTTAAGGAGGGCTAAAGTTAAGAATGAAGCAGCCAGCGGATCTGAAGAGGGAGAGACATGCAAGAACTCCCAATCTCCCAGAGAGTACCCACTGGACCTAGTGTAGATGACTTGATGGTCAGAATTTGATCAGATGACAATAAAGAAGTATGATATAGGGAACAACCACCTGATCATCTGGACTCTTGATTATGGATGCTGCTGCTCAACTAAATAGGGAAGGATTCTCCATATCCAGGATAAAACATGTCTCCTCAGTACACTGGGTTGATAGTGATGGACAACTTAGACTTTTGGTCCCCAAACTGGGACCCTATAAAGGCACAAAGTGACTGGTTTACAAGGTTTTGGGGTGGGGGTAGGGTGGTACGTAGCATCAGAACATGGGAATAAGACAGAAACCCAACTGAATAGTTTTCCTCTTGTCCAGATGGGTCTGGTAATGAGGGGGATAGGACTTTATGATACAATTGCTTGTAATCATTTTCAGCTCTAATGGCAATTGCCACAACTCTAAATGCAGAAGAGGTACAACTAAAAGAGGGAATGATTAAGCTGTCATTTTAGGAACAGGGGACTCGAGGATCATCAAGAGGCAAGAATATGAAAGGAGCAATAGATCCTGACCAGAAACGTGGTGACAAGAGACATCAAGGCACAAGTGATGGCATAGAGAGGCAGAACAGCAGTGGACGTTAGGCCTACGGACTGAGAAAAGCAGCGAGTCTGTGGGCAGGAGACTGGCTTGGAAAATGTGCCCTTTGGACATTTAAACGAGTATATTTCCAATATGGTATGTGAACATCAAAAAAAGATAAAAGAGGTATACACTGTTGGCTAATGAAATGAACAAATCATTGATTTTGCAGAATTCTATCATGCATTCTCCAGCATCATTTCTATCACCAAGGCCATATTTTCCAACTACTGATCCTTCTTCTTTGCTCCCGACCTTTACATTCCAATCACCAGTAATGATCAATACATCTTGATGGTATGTTTAATCAATTTCAGATTGAAGAAATTGGTAGAATTCTTTTATTTCATCCTCACTGGCTTTAGTGGTTGGTGTGTAAATTTGAATAATAGTGGTATTAACTGAGCTTCCCTGTAGGCACATGGACATTATCCTATCACATACAGCATTGTACCACATGACTGATCTGGATATGTTCTTTTTGACGATAAATGCAACACCATTCCTCTTCAATTTGTCGTTTCCAGCATAGTAAACCATGTGGTCATCAGATTCAAAATGGCCAATACCAGTCCATTTCAGCTCACTAATGCCTAAGATATCAATGTTTATGCATTCCATTTTTGACAACTTCCAATTTTCCCAGATTCATACTTCGTACATTCCATGTTCCAATTTTCAATGGATGTTTACAGCTGTTTCTCTTCATTTTGAGTTGTGCCCCATTAGCAAATGAAGGTCCCGTGGGCTTTTCTCCCATGGGCTTTACTACATTCGCGTCATCATAGTCAACTCTACTTTGAGGAGGCACCTCTTCCCCAGGTGCATTTTGAACAGCAGAGAAGAATTTGGTAGAACTCAATTCAGCATCACTGGCTTAAATGGGGGCTGCATAAATTTGAATAATAGCATTATTAACTGTTCTTCCTTGCAGACATATGGATATTATCCTAATACAGATAGCACTGTATTTGAAGAAAACTCTTGAAAGCTCTTTTGATCATGAAAGTAACTCCATTCCTCTTGGATGTGTTACTCCTGTCATAGTAAATCATATAACCGTAAGACTCAAAAGGGCCAACATCAGTCAATTTCAGCTTTCTAAGGTCTAGAATATGATTCTGAAGTAAGAAGTCCAAGGTGTATTGAAGGCATTGGCAAAGAACAAGGCACCAGCAATTGATGGAATACAAATTGAAATATTTCAACAAACTGATGCAGCACTGGAGCACTCACTCATCTAGGCCAAGAAATTTGGAAGACATCTACCTGGCCAACTGACTGGAAGAGATCCATATTTGTGTCCATTCAAAGGACCTAACAGAATGTGGAAATCATTAGAAAATATCAGTAATATCACATGCAAGTAAAATATGGTAATGATAATATAAAAATGGCTGCAACCATACATTGATGAACTGCAAGGTCGGCGGTTCAAACTCACCAGCTGTTCCCTCCAGAGAGGGAGTGACTCCACAGATGGAGGTAGACATGAGGACATGGAGAGAGAGAACAGCTGAGGACTCTATAGTCATAGAAAGAGAGAGAGTGAGTGCTGGTGGCCAGGAGGCAGGCTCACAGAATGTGCCCTTTGGTTGTTTAAGTTTTCACATATTCCTGAGTGTTTTTGTGTACATCCTCCCTCCCACCCCACCCTACCCTGCCTTCCCGCCAAAAAAAAACAACCAGAACAAATGGAAACAAATACTGTTGAATAATGGAGGAGACTGTAATCATTGTGATGAAATGATGAGTGCAAAACCGATGTTAATTATGTCCCATGTTAACTATCAAATGTAGCAGCAACTGTGAGGATGTTGCTGGACCAGGCAGTGTTTTGTTCTCTTGTATATAGGGTCACTATGGGTCAAAACCGATTCAATGACACCTAACAGCAGCAGTGCCTTTCACGGCGTACTAATGTGGTATTGTAGGATAAGCACTGGGATGCCAGTTGCCCTGTACAGGGTCGCTATGAGTTGGAACCAACTAGATAGCACTTAACAACAACATCAACAAGTGACTTTAAAAGGAAATCCTGGCAGGGTGTGGGAAAAGCTCTGGGTTGCTAAGTATAGAATCTGAGCCGAGCAAGATGAGACCTTCAGTTCCTTTAAAGATACAGTCTTAGAAACCCCAAGGAGCAGTTTGACTCTGTCCTATGTTGTTGTTGTTGTTGTTAAATGCTGTTGAGTCTATTCCGACCCACAGGTACCCTGTATAGGGTTTCCAAGGAGCAGCTGGTGAGTTTTAACCACCAACCTTGCAGTTCAAAACTGACTTTGCAGTCTGGGGCATTAGCCCACAGCACCACACCAGGCCTCCTATTTCTTGTTGTTAAGTGCCGTCGAGTTAGATCCGACCCACAGTGACCCTATACAGGGTTTCTGAAGAGCTACTGGTGAGCTTGAACCACCGATGTTGCAGTTCAAACAGGTTTGCAGTCTGGCGCATTAACCCACAGCGCCACACCAGAACTCCACAGTGTCACACCAGGTCTCCTGTAGAGTAAGCCAAAAGAAGAAGAGCCCCAACAAGATGGACAGTCACAGTGCCAACAGCAAGGGACTCTAGTGTAACGGGAATTGTGAAGATAAGGCAGGACCTGCCCGACAGTGTTTGTTCTGTTGTGTATGGGATCACCAGTAGTTGCACCCGACTCAATGGCATATATAACAACAGCAACATAGGGTGGCTATGACTCGTCATCACCAGGCTGACAGAGTTTAGTGACCTTAACAAAAATACTATCAGCTTCAGCAGGGAGAACAGAAGCCTCTATAAAGCTTTTTTGAGAAATACATTGAAAAATGTTCTGGAAAAATTTCATTCTTTTAATTCAATTTTTTCACACACTTTTCAAAGCTCCCTCATATATGTAGAATTTTGTTGGCAATTTCAGGAAGAAGAGAGAAATAGAAGATAAGAACTGTTCCTTTAGGGGAAAAAAATGTTAAGAGACATTGAGTCATTTCCAACTCACAGCATCACTATATATGGTTTCCGAGGAGCAGCTGGTAAGTTTGCACAGCAGGCTTTGTGGTCCCCAGTCCAGTGCTGGTTCCACAGTGCCACAACAAAAGGACTCAATTAATTAAACACTTTAAATCAATTATGACTATATAATAGAATTACAAGCAGGACAAAATCTTTTTTATTTCCCCCTATCCATCTTCATTCAGCTGTTGGGATGTAGGCTTACATTAGCCAAAATACTGCTAATTTTTTCTGTTTACTTTTACAGTTAATATAATTTAAAATAAACTCCATTAAATGTGCTTATTAAAAAATATTCAAATGTATAAATGAGGTTTAAATAAAAATTTTCAACAGATGCAAATATTCAAAACACTTGAACAGCAGTAGAGATTACAACTTCACTTTGTCTACAAATGTACTATCAATTTGAAGTACCATCTGAACTAGAATTTGGAGTCTGGGATACTGACCTGAGTATGTTATTAATAATTATGTCATCCCAACCACTAATAATGTAAAACAAAAGTTATTTATACAATGAACATATACTGAGTTCTTATGATGAATGAGGAATTACAGGAGATTCAAAACTGGGTTATAGCTTCAAGTTTTACATACAACTAACAATAATTAAGCATCTTTTTAAGAAATTTTACCAGTTACTTTAAATAAATATTATTATATAATTTACATTTTAAAATTATAAAATGAATAGGTTTATTCCTTTCTTTATGAGCAAGGCAAGGGCTTTCCCAATGTCACACAGCAAGTGTGGAAGAAGAGTCTTCAAATCTATATGCACTGTCCTTGTCACACATTCTGAAGTTTATAAAGTGCCAGATAAGGCTTATATGTAGTTACTGAAAGCATAGCATAAGGAGTTTGACTAAACGTAATTGTAATACTGACTCTGTACCTAACATGCTACATCACTGCAGGCAAGATATAGTATTTCATAAATTGATACGATGATTGTTTATATCTGGGAGACAAGCCATAATTCTTAGGGAGATTCTAGCTGAGATGAATATTAATAGGGTACATGATATTTAGATGAGTAGAAAGATGAGAAACACATATTTACAAAATCAAAAGCATAAATTTATATAAGTATACTATGAAATGGGAGCACAGCG
>NW_006408521.1:5758553-5766483 GCF_000296735.1 Chrysochloris asiatica | reverse complement strand
GAAGAGACTCTATGGCACACAACAGCAACAACAAAAGCTACTAAATTTAAAAGCATTGTCAGTTTTCTACCAGAGATTGTGCAGTAGCAATAATATGAGGAGGAAAACGTACACTGAAAATGAGAATTCTCTAATAAAAAAAACAACAAAATCTGTTTAACTTTGCAAATGGTGACTTTGCACATGCTAACTTTGCATGAGTATAATATATATAATGAAAACACAAGATACTTTTTAATGTATTATATGTTCAAAGATAAAATTTGTCAATCATTGTTAAACAGAGTGTGGGGAAATAGACACTCTATAATAAAGTGCTAATGAGAATGTAAATTGCTATAAACTCTACTGAAAGAAATTTGGTACTATCTATGAAACACAGAAGTCCTGGTGTGGCACTGTGGGCTAATGTGTCAGACTTCAAAGTTGTTTGAACTGCAAGGTCAGTAGTTCAAGCTCACCAGCTGCTCCTTGGAAACCCTATACAGGTTGTCTATGGGTTGGAATTGACTCGACAGCACTTAACAACAACAACGAAACACTGAAATGTATGTATTATATTATACTATAATTTTACGTTTGAATTTTATCCTTCAAATATACTTAGATATGTCTGCAAATAGCACTTGACAACATTCACTAAAGTATTATATATAATATTAAGATATTTGGAAAAATTACACAAATAATGCATTAATTTTAATATACAAATATATAACTTGGTAAGTAAGCAGGTAGAGAAACAATAGGTAGGTAGGTAAGTAAATAGATATACGGACGGATAGATAGATAGATAGCTATTGATTGCTGTCATTCGGTCAAGTTCAACTCATTGCAATAACATGTGACAGAGTAGAACAGCCCACAGGGTTTTCTTAGCTGTAATATACAGAGAATTTTATCACCAGCTCTTTCTCCTGCAGAGCTACTTAATGAATTAAAACCTCCAACCCCTCAGTTTGTAGCTGTGTTTAACCATTTATACAACCAGATCTCTTTAGATGGATGGATGGATGGATGGATGGATGGATGGATGGATGGATGGATGGATAGATAGATAGATAGATAGATAGATAGATAGATAGATAGATAGATAGACAGATAGATAGATTGCTGTTGATAAGTGCCATCATGTCATGTCTGACTCTTAGAAACCCTATGTTGAACAGAAAGGACCACCACCCAGTCCTGTGTCATTCTTACAATAGTTACTACATTTGCACCATTGTTGCTATTACTGTGCCCATCTATCTCATTGAGTCTTTTTTGCTGTCCCTCCACTTTACCAATAATAATGTACTTCTCCAGAGACTGATTGATTATGTAACAGGTCCAAAGTATGAGAGATGAAGTCTGACCATTTTGGCTTCTAGGAACATTCTGAATACTCTTCTTTCAACAGAGATTTGTTTGTTCTTCTGGCAATCTATGGTACCTTTATTATTTTCTTTAACACCATAACTCAAATGCATCAAGTCTTCTAGGGTCTTTCTTAGCCACTGTCCAACATTCACATGCAGATGAAGCTTTTGAAAACTTTATGGATAAATCAGACAAGGAAGAAAGAAAAGAACAAAATAGATGTCAGAAGAGACTTGGAAACTTGCTTTTCAGTGTAAAGATGCTAAAACTAATGGAAGAAATGAGGGAGTGAAAGAACTGAATAAAAAATTTCAATAGGCTGATCAAGAAGACAAAGTCAAACATTGTAATGAAATGTGCAAATATCTGGAGTTTAAAAACCAAAAGGGAAGCAGACGCTCAGCATTTCTCAGGCTAAGGGAATTTAAGAAAAAATTCAAGCTTCAATTTGAAATATGGAAGGATTCTATGGGCAAAATATTGAACGATGCTGAAAGCATCAAAAGAAAATTGAAGGGCTACACAGACTAACTGTATCAAACAGAAATCATTGATATTCAACCATTTCATGAGGTAGCATATGATCAAGAGCCAATGGTACTATAGGAAGAAGTCCAATGTGCGCTTAAGTCATTGTCCAAGAACAGAGCTCCAGAAACTGATGGTGTTAAAACTAAAATCTTTCAACAAACTAATGTAGCACTGGAAGCACTCACACATCTATGACAAGAAATTCAGCAGACAGCTACTTGGCCAACTTAATGGAGAAGATCCATGTTTGTGTCCATTCAAAAGAGAGGTGACCCAATGGAATGCGGAAATCATAGGACATTATCATTATTATCACATGAAAGTTAAAATTTTCCTATAGACAGACAGATAGATACACATATATGTTATATCTGATAGATTTCCTGGACTCAACAATAATAATAGATATGATATAATATGATACAATAGAAAGGTAGATATGATAATATTCTCTGTATCTTTTGTTGTTATTGTTGTTGTTGTTAAGGGCTATTGATTCAGTTCCAGCTCATAGTGACCCTGTATAGGGTTTCCAAGGAGCAGCTACTGAGTTTGAGGTGCTGAGCTTGTGGTTCACAGTCCAATGCTGTTCCTACAGCCACACACCAGGATTCCTTCATTTATTTTTTAACCGACCAAATATTTGTACAAAGAAAAAGAATGATTTTCAAAGATACATTGGGAAGAAGTGGGAGAAATTATTTTTTTTATCATATCATCTGAATGTTTACAATGAATTTCCAAAGTTTTAATTTTCTTGAAGGAAATGATAACAGCAATAGGTTGTTGTCCTTGTTAGTTCCATCGAGTCTGTACCAACTCACAGTGACTCTATACACAAGAGAACAAAATATAGTCCGGTTCTGGGCCAATCTCACAATTTTTGCTGTGCCTGAACCCATAGCTGCTGCCACTGTGCCAGTCAGTCCATCTTGTTGGGGGTTTTCCTCTTTTTCTACGACCCTCTGCTTTACTAATTATGATATCCTTCTCCAGTGACTGGTCTCTCCTGACAATGTGTCCAAAATATGAGAGACGGAATCTAGCCATCCCTGCTTCCAAAGAGAACTATGGCTGTACTTCTGGCTACTTCTTCCAACACAGATCTGTTTGTTCTTTGGCAGCCCAAGGTACTTTCAATATTCTCCTCCAACACCACAGTTCAAATGCATCAATTCTTCTACAGTCTTCCTTATTTACTGTCCAACTTTCATATGCATTTAAGGTTACTGACTTGTGTCAGGTGCACCTCAAACTGACATTTTTGCACTTCAGCACTTTAAAGAGGTCGTGTGCAGCAGATTTGCCCACTTCAATATGTCAATTTGATTTCTTGACTGCTATTTCCATGAGTGTTGATGGCTGATCAGAGCAAAATGAAGTCTTTGAAATTTCAATCTTTTCTTCATTTATATGGATATTGTTTATTGGTCCAGTGGTGAGAATTTTGTTTTCTTTACATTGTTATGCAACTCATAAAGAAGGCTATGGTCTTTGATCTTTATTAGTAATCATTTAAAAAACCTTTTTGCTTTCAGTAAACAAGGTTGTGTCATCTGTATAATGAAGGACCTTGATGAGTCTTCCTCTAATCTTGATGCCATGTTTTTCTTCATATAATCCAGCTTCTCAGATTTTTTGCTTAGCATATAGACTGAATATGTATGGTGAAAGAATACAACTCTGGTGCACATCTTTCCTAATTTTAAAACATTTGGTGCACTCTTGTTCTGTTCTAGCAACTGCTTCTTGGTCTATGTACAGGTCCCTCACGAGAACAATTAATTGTTCCAAAATAGTCATTCTCTGCAGTGTTGTCCATGGCTTGTCAATCATAAAAAAAAAAAAAAAAAAAGCCTTTGCAGAGTCAATAAAATATAGGAAAACATCTTTCTGGTATTCTCTTCTTTCAGCCAGGATCACTCTGACGTCAGAAATTATATCGCTCATTCCACGTCCTCTTCTGAATCTGGTTTGAACCTCTGGTAGTTCTCTGTCAATATATGGTTGCAGCCATTTTTGCTTTATCTTTAGTAAAACTTTACTCACATGGGATATCAATGATACTGTCCAAGGATTTTTGTATTTCATTGGGTAACCTCTCTTTGAAATGGGCACAAATACAGTTCTTTCCCAGTCAGTGGACCAGGTAGTTGTCTTCCTAATTTCTTGGCATAGATGAGAGAGTGCCTGTAGTGCTGCATCAGTTTGTTGAAAATTTTCAATTTGTATTCCATCAGTACCCAGTGTCTTGTTCTTTGCAAATGACTTCAATGCACCTTGGACTTCTTCCTTCAGTATCATTAGCTCTTGATCATATGCTACCTCTTGAAATGTTTGAAAAGTGACTATTTCTGATACAGTGACTGTGTATTACTTCCATCTTTTTTTGATACCTTCTGTATCATTTTGTATTTTGTCTATGTTGTTGTCATTTTCAAGTGATGTGAACTCAGCTCCAACTCATAGAGATCCTGTATAGTGTTTCCAAGAAGCATGTGGTGAGTTTTAACCAATGACCATGTGGTTCAAGGTGACTTGCAATACAGTGCATTAGCCCACAGAATCCTTCAATACAGCAAGTCGAGGTTTTAATTTTTTCTTCAGTTCCCTCAGCTTGAGAAATGCTGAGTGTGTTCTTCTCTTTTGGTTTTCTAATTCCAGGTCCTTGCACATTTAGTTATAAAATTTGACACTGTCTTCTCAAGCTGATCTTTGAAATTTTTGGTTGAGCTCTTCTAGCTCTTCACTTCTTCCATTAGTTTTATCATCTCTTCACTGGAGAGTAAGTGTCAGCATCTCTTCTGATATCTATTTGGTCTTTTCCATCTTTCCTGTCTTTTCAGTAACCTTTTGCTTTTTTCCTGTGTGATGTTCTTGATGTCATCCCACACAACTCTTTTGGTCTTCAGTCTTTAGTGTATAATGCATCAAATCTGTTCATCAAATGATCTCTAAATTCAGTTAGCATAAGTCAAGGTAATATTTTTGCTTTTATGGGACTTTTCATTTTCTTCAGCTTCAGCCTGAATTTTCATATGAACAAAGGATGGTCTGTTCCACAGTCTGTCCGTGGCCTTGTTTTGGTTGATGATACGGAGCTTTTCCATCATCACTTTCCACAGATGTAGTCAATTTTATTCAATCTGGTAAGGTCCATGTGTATAGCCGTCTTTTATGTTGTTTAAAAAAAGGTATTTTCAATGAAGAAGTTATTGGTCTTGCAAAATTCTATCATGTGATCTCCAACATTGTTTCTCTTACCAAGGCCATATTTTCTAAATATTGATCCTTCCTCTTTGTTGTCAACCTTGTATTCCAATCACTAGCAATTATTAGTACATCTTGATAGCATGTTTGATTATTTTCACACTAAAGAAGATGACAGAATTCTTCAATTTCATCAACACTGGCTTTAGTGGTTGGTGTGTAAATTTGAATAATAGCAGTATTAACTGGTCCTCCATATAGGTGTGTAGATATTATCCTATCATAAACAGTGTAATACTTCATGACTGATAGTGATATGTTCTTTTTGGTGATGAATGTAATGCCATTCTCTTTAATTTGTCATTCCCAGCATAGTAAACCATGAGATTGTTAGATTCAAAATGGCCAATACCAGTCCAGTTCAACTCACTAATGCCTAAGATGTCAATGTTTATACATTTAATTTCATTTTTGACAATTTCCAATTTTCCTAAATTCATTCTTCATACATTACATGTTCCAACTATTAATGTATACTTACAGCTATTTCTCTTCACTTTGACTTGAGTCCATCCAGCAAATGAAGGACCTGAGGGCTTTATTCTATGTGCATCATCACAGCCAATGTTACTTTGAGGAGTCACCTCTTTCCCAGTCAGATTTTGAGTGCCATCTAACCTGAGGAGCTCATCTTGTCACTATATCTGACAATATCCTGGTGCTCTTCATCATGTTTCAGTATTCTATAATTTGGTGCTAACAATGTTCCACTGCTATTCATAAGGTTTTCAGTGAATAAATATTTAGAAATAGTTCTTTTCTTCTTCTTAGTCTGTCTTCATCTGGAAGCACATCTGAAACCTGTCAACTATAGTTGACCCTGCTGGATTTCAAAATGCCCACAACATAGCTTCCAGAATCACATCAACTACACAAGCCACCACAATACAACAAACTGACAGGCAAGTGGTAGAAGAGATACTATAGGCTCGATTTAATAAAATATACTTAATGTATTTCTCATGGATATCTTACAATAATTATACATATGAGACTTAAAAATAATGTTATGAAAATATTTTTGGTGTTTTCCTATAAATGATAAATGTCAAATCTTATGAAAAGCTATATATTGTTCATCTAAATGAGAGTCTTTCACACTCCAATGGGAAATGTTTATTCTCTGATCAGAAATCATTCACATCTTAGCAAGATAAAAAAGTAACTTATTTTGGCTTCCTTTTCATCTGCAGACTTTATGATATGTAACAAACAAAGAGGCTTTATTGTGACATCTTTCGCATCAAGATAAAAATGTCAAAATAAAATGTAAATAAAATGATAGAAGTTCTATTTTTTTATATTCAGAAGTACTTAGTATGTGGGGAAATTATTCAAATGAGTTCCAACTGAATATTTATATTAATTCTTCAAAGTTTGTCATTTTCTTACACAAAATCTAGTAGCACAAATAGTTTCTACCTTCCTTACAAATCAGAGACTTTTGCCAGTGAAATAGAAAAAAAAAATAAAATCAGGGGATAAGATATATATTTCTGTAGAAAGTATAGAAATCATTCAGTAATTCTTTATCATGATCTTACTCTTAAATTTATATGATCTTTTTTCTCCCTTGAAAAAGACATTATTTGTAAAATTCTGGACAATGAAATAAAAAAGATAGCAAAAATTGAACAAAATTTCTGCTATCCAAAACTCATTTACCTTGCTTATCATTCAGAGATGTGAATTCTCATCTTCCCAAATGGTCCCTTTCTCTCCTTACCTTGCTACTTACTGCATTCTCTCCATCACCTGTCCACCTACCAAAACTGCAATTTAAAAGGCAGTCCTGAGCTGTCTACTTCCAAAACACATCTTGGCCTCAACCATTTTACTCCATCTCCAAAGATATCACCATATAAAGATAATTAGATAGATAGATAGATAGATAGATAGATAGACAGATAGATAGATAGATAACTATATCACTACCAAATCCATGAGCACAACATTGAACTGACCTAGGGATAAGATCTTTAGAACATTAAAATTATCTATTATTAATTGAATTAGTATTATAAAAAACAGGTTTTTTTCCTAGAAATAAAATCAAAAGCTGGTTTATTAAAGCTTGAACAGTTTTCTTTCACTACTATAGCAAATTTTGATACAGTAAGTTTTGTTTTAGATTATGTTTTGTTAAGGAAATGTTAACTGGGAACAATTTGCTACTTATTGCTAAGTGGTTATTAACAAAAAATCTTCATTAGTATTAAAATTATTAGTTTTGAATTTATTTCAGTGATTGTTTGAATTATATAAAGGAACTTGTCAGCCTACTGAAGACTTAATCTTAAAAATGAGAATCAACCTGAAAAGAGTAGACCTCAGAGCTGGAAATATATTTGACCCTCAGCTCTCCCAAACATTCAGTGGAGTAAGTCACTTACCCTTCTAATCCTCAATTTGCTAACCAGGATTGTTTTGATGGGGAAACATAGTCACTAACAATTGGTGGTTCAGCCTGACTCTGGCTAAAAATACACATTGAACAAAACGTTAGTAAATTTTAATCAGTCTTACACAAGTACAATTATTACATAAACCTTAAAATCAATAATCTGAAATTTAATCAGACCCTATATTAAGGGCAAACATTATTTTTTCTGCTGAGATTTTTGTGATAAAAATCCTTGTAGCAATGAAGATCCAATGCTTGTTTTTACAGTTAATAATACATGGGCTAGATCAGTAATTACTCCTATTAGGAGCATTTGTAAAGTCCCATTGAAGTCTCTCTCTCTCTCTCTCTCTCTCTCTCTCT
>NW_006408521.1:5757539-5758160 GCF_000296735.1 Chrysochloris asiatica | reverse complement strand
GGGTTTCCATAGAGCCCCTGGTGGGTTTGAATCGCTGACCTTGTGGCTCAAAATGATCTTGCAGTTCAGTGCTTTATCCCACAGTGCCATGCCAGGTCATATCGACAGATACATATACACATACACGTTGTTGTTGTTAAGTACTGTGGAATCGGTTCCGATTCATAGTGACCCCGCACAGGGTTTCTGAGCACATAGGAATAAAATAGGTCATTTAAAAGTGTGTGAGCTAAGGGGTGACAAAGAAACATTTCTACCATTAGAAATGGCAAACATACTATATTAATTTAAGACATTCAAATAAGAAGAATGTTTTAGATTTAGTACTCATCAATATCCCAGAGGAAAAAAGACTGAATATTAGTAAAAACTTTCAAAATTGTTGGTTTTCAAATTACTAATTTATTATGAACTCCTGAATATCCATGTATATTGCTCAAAACTTAACATTTTGCTGCTAAACCATTTCTTTATTAACTTATTGGACACAAAAAAATACCTATTTAAGTCAGCAATTAGAACAATTGAGGCAATAAATATACTTTAATATATATATAATGGTATGCATATATCATTGGCTGTAGATCACATGCTACCCTTGAAATAGTTGAACATTGACCA
>NW_006408521.1:5756119-5757037 GCF_000296735.1 Chrysochloris asiatica | reverse complement strand
TACATACCACCCCTTCAAAGAAAACAAAAACAAAACCCCAGAAGCAATAGAAGCAAGTTGTTGAATGATGATGCATGGGGGAGATTGTAATCATGGCAATGAAATGATGAGTTTAAAACTGATGTTCTCCTGTATAAATGATCACTATCACTCAATTCACAATAAAGAAAATATATATATTTATATTTAGAATGTTAGGCTCCAGAACATATTAGCAAATGATAGCATTCTTATGCATATTATTATTTTAAATTCACTGATACTTCTTAATATCTCAATATTTTGAATTCAGGGAACTAAATCTTATTCAGCTGGGTATCCTCAGTTCTCAATCCAGTAATGGAAAGAAAGTAAATTGCTCCCTACAACACTACGCTTAAAAGGTATATTTGCCTGAGATATTTTTTTTTCACAATTTGATTGGGAAATCATCTGCTAAGTTCCATGAGCAAGGATTCGCAATGACAAGAATACAATCTTGTAGCCTTTAAGTGAACTCTCATTTGAAAACACATTGTTTACGTACTTGAAAAAAAAAGTCTATAGGTCTACGTGGAGGGTATGTTGAGAAACAGTAGCATCACATTTTGATATTTTTTGTTTAATACCGGTTTTTTATGATTTTCAAAGTAAACTTTTTGACTTAGTTTCATGTTATACTTTGCAAACAAAATGGCCTTTTTTACAACTGCTCAAAGTTACCTTTATAATTGGGAAACAATCATAAACAATATGTACATGAATGGAAGTGACTATGTTTTATTACATTTTATTTATGTGAATTAGTAGGTTCTAGTTATCCAATCCTTATTAAGAGATATTTGTAAAGATCCCTTTAAAACAGCTAGTTGGTCATTTTAAACAATTTGTTGTCATAAACAGAAAGAACTTCAATAAATGTCTTTATGTGAAAATTTT
>NW_006408521.1:5751064-5755599 GCF_000296735.1 Chrysochloris asiatica | reverse complement strand
AACTGCTGACCTTGCGGTTCACAGCCCGATTCGTAACCACTACATTACCAGAGCTCCTGGTTAGAGAGCAGCAAACTAATGAAGTATAATATGATGGTGTAAGGAGCTTTGGTAGCATAGTGGTTACAAATCAGGCTGCGAATCACAAGGTCAGCAGTTTGAAACTATCAGTTGTTCCATGGGAGAAAGATGAGGTGTTCTGCTCCCTTAAAGATTTACAACCTTGGAAACCCTGTACAGGGTTGCTATGAGTTGGAACCGACTCCACGGCACACAGCCACCACCACCATACACTCTAAGGAAAGTAGGTACCAAATACTTTAAGTACTTGGGAAATATAAATAATTGTCTGTGGGTGGGAGGTATAGAAGCTTCATAGAAAAAGTAGTATTAAAGCATAATTTTGAAGGCTGAATAAGAGATCATTAAATAGATTAGTACATTCAAGGCACTGGTTGTAGGGCATATAAAACATGGAGCTACAATAAAATGGTGTCATGAGAAATTGGTGCACATTTCAGTGGGTTTTAGGATGTATTGGTGTAGGTTTGGTACATGATTGGAAGAGGACCATGAAGAAAGGTCATGGTATGTAGACCAGAGAATATTTTAAAATAGTGAATTTCAGCCGGCTTGTCATGAGACAAATTTTTCATCAACAGCCACTTGAGTATACTTGAAAGCAGATCCTCTTTCCCAGACCCTTAAGATGACAGCAGTCACAGCAATCAGCTTAATTGCAACATCATTAGACTCTGAGCCAAAACCAACAATCTAAGTTATTATTGAAATTCTGACCCACTGGGACTTTGAAAAATGTGTTTGTTGTTGTAGATTGCTACATGTGGGGTTATTTGTTGTCACGAAGCTTATTTGTTCATTTATGGCACTTAAAATTATTCTGCCTGTGCATGTGTGTGTGCATACATTTCAAGGTTTCAAGGTCTATCTTGTAGTACAATGCTCTCTGTTACAAGATAATATCCATAAGCTTACAAGGAAAAACAGTCAATACGCCTATTCAAATTTTTGCACTAACCTCCAAAGGAAACGATGAAGATATTGACAATTCTATCATTTTCTTCGGTTTAAATTGACAAAATATGTAATCAAGATACATTTATAATCACTTATGATTGGAATGTGAAAGTTGGAAATAAAGAAGAGGCATAAGTAGTTGGAAAATATGGCCCTGTTGATAAAAATTATGTTGGAGATTGCATGATATAATTTTCCAAGACCAACAACGTCTTCATGGCAAATAACTTATTTTAACAACATAAATTGTGACTGTAAACATAAACCTTACCAGGAATCAAACTAACTACATCTTTGGGAAGACATGATGGAAAAACTCCGTATCATCAGCCCAAACAACATGAAGGGCATACTGAGGAATAGATCATCAATGCTCTTGTGCAAGTTTGGGCCTAAGCTGAGGAACATTAAAACAAGTTCAAGAGAGTAAAAAGATGGCCTTGAGAACATCCCACCAGAATTAACAGACCATCTTAAGAACAGACTTGATGCACTAAACACTAATGACAACAGAACTTGTGGCATGATATCAGGCAAACCATGAAGAAAACCATGATTGATGGCTTTCTTATGTTAAGAAAACAGGAAAGACACTATGAAAGTGGATGTCAGAAGAGATTCCAAAACTTCTATTCAAACTTAGAGTAGCTAAGGTGAGCTGAAGAAATGATGACATAAAAGCTAAACATAAGATTTCAAAGAGCAGCTCAAGAAGACAAAGTAAAGTATTATGGTGAAATGTGCAAGGACCTGGAGTTTGAAAACCCAAAGGAAAGAACACAACTCAACATTTCCCAAGTTGAAATACTGAAAAAAAAAAAAAAAAAAAAAATTTAGCCTCAGGTGGCAATGGTGAAGGATTTTATGTGCAAATGTTGTACAATACAGGAAGCATCAAAGGAAGATAGAAGGAATACACAATATACCAAAAATAATTGTTAGTTATTCAACCATTTCAAGAGGATATCATATGATCAAGAATGGTATTGAAGGAAGAAACCCATACTGCTCTGAAGGCAGTTACAAAAACAAGACTCCTGGAATTGACTGAATATCAATTTAATACCAAACTGATACAGTACTGAAAGCCCTCACTAGTCTATGCCTAAGAAATTTGGATGATAGCTGTATGGCTAACTAATTAGAGGAGATCCATATTTGTGATCAATCCAAAGAAAGATAGCCCTATAGAATGCAGAAATTATTGAACGGTATCATTACTACCATACACAAGATAAAGTTGGTTTTGTTTTTTTTTTTTAGAAAATCCCAAAATGGTTGCAGGAGTACATCAGGGAGTTGGCAAAAATTCAAACTAGATTCTAAAGAGAGCAAGGGATATTACTGTTGACATTAGTAGACCTTGCCTAAAAGCAAGGAATATCAGAAAGATGTTTAATTATGTTTTATTGACTATAGGAAGGCAGTAGTCTGTGTGGATCATAACAAATTATGAATAACATTCCAAAAAATTGGAATTCCTGAATACTTAGTTGAGCTAATGCAGAACCTGTACATAAATCAAGAGCCAGTTGTCTGAACTGAACAAGAAGACATTATGTGAAATCAGGAAAGGTGTGAATCAAGGTTGTAAATTTTTACCATACTTAATCAAATTATGCTCTTAGCAAATAATCTGAAAAGCTGGACTATATGAAGAAGAATGTGGTATCAGGATCAGAGGAAAACTCATTAATAATCTGTGATGTGCAGATGACACAACTTTGCTTACTTATAGCAGAGGACCTGATGCCGTTGATCAAAATAATAGAATGTAGGCTTCAGAGTGAATTAGAAACCAAAGAAAAAAATAGTCTTACAACTGGACCAATACACAACATCACAATAAATAAAGAAAAGATTGAAGTTACAAAAACTTCAATTTATTTTGATTCATAATCAATGCTCATGGAAGCAACGACCAAGAAAGCAAATAAAATATTGTATTGGGTAAGTCTGCTCTAAAAGACCTCTTTAAATTGATAAACAACAAAGATGGCACTATAAGCTCTAATACGTACCTGACCTAAAGCAAGGCATTTTCAATCACTTCACAAACAAGTGAAAACCAGCCAATGGATAAGGAAGATTAGAAAAGAATTGATGCTTTTGAATAACTATGTTGCCAAAAATACTGAAAAGAACCATGTACCACCAGAAGAATAAACAAATCTATCTTGAAATAAATAGAGCTAGAAAGTTACTTGGAAACAAAGATAGTGAGACATCATCTTACATAGTTGGGACATGCTATCAGAAGAGATTAATCCCTGGAAAAAGACATCACATTAAGCAAAGTAGAGTTGGCAAAAATGAGGAAGACCTACAACAAGATGGAATGATACAATATCTATAGCAATGAACTCAGATAACAATTGTGAGGATGGTGAAGAACTGGGCAGTGTTTTGTTCTATTGTACATTACCCGGTCCTGCACCTTCCTCAAAATTGTTGTTTGACCTTATGCTGAATGAAATTAGTCAGTAACAAATGGACGAATATTGTATGAAACCATTCATGTAAAACCTTATGAAAAGATTTCCATACTAAAAGAAAAATTATTTGAGGGTACAGTAATTCATGGGTTAGAGGGTAAACATATAATTGCTTGGGTGACGGGGAAGGCAATATACAAGAATAGGGAGGGCAATACACAAGAAGTGGGAGGGTGGTAGATGAACAGTGAAGATAGGGGAAGACTTAGGTAGGTATGCATGGGCTCAATGGTACATAACTAAATAGTGATGTATACACAGCCTTGGAATAGCAGTGCTCTGTGATACAGGGATTGAGATACTGCCTGAATAGGTTAAGGAGGAGAAATAATGTTAAGGGGCTTGATTTGACTTATAGATATTGGTTTCCACTGCATATATTGTAAAATAGAGATTTAAGTGTGACAGAAATGAATATTTGGAATTATGATTACAAAAAGCTTATAAGCCTATCTTTAGCCTATAACTGATTGGTTTAGCTAAATGAGGAATTAGCATTTGCCCAGAGAAATAGCCTTCTTGTTAAGCCTTTGTAGAGTATGGAGTCTTAGATGTTATCCTGAGCCCCATCCAGAACCTTCTGAGGTGGGACATTCCCACTTGAAATTACAGACCAACTCAGAATAACTAAATGAAAAGAAGATACTTCTTGAAAAGAAGACCAGCAGAGAAAAGGCAAATTGTTCGACTATTAGAACATCAAGGAAGCTGTTTGCTTTGGAGGAATGAAGGCAAGAAAAGTCAACACATCTTGGTAAACCCCCTTCTAAGACAGAAACTCAAAGGGAAACCACAAACAATCTTGTATGCTCGCTAGCGACTGCTCTGGTCTACTTATGAGTGGAAGTGGTAGAAACGCAGCAATGAAGACATGGGCTGTGTTTGGTCATGTTCTATTGACATGCACTGACCTTGAGATGAGAGAGAGAAGAGGAAGGGATAGATGGTTTGAAGGCCAGGGAGACGTGAACTCCTGAGCTCATAGACACTGACCTAGCAACT
>NW_006408521.1:5732536-5745354 GCF_000296735.1 Chrysochloris asiatica | reverse complement strand
GAAGGTGACAACTGTAAATATAGAAACTGTGTAATGAAAAGGATTGAGTAGTTAACCTTATAGTCCAGTAACAGAAGACCCTAGGACCAACAAGGGAGAAGAGCATGAGCGGAGTGTGGGACTCTATCCAAAGAAGCAATTACACCAGAGATGGAGGCAGAGATGA
Source organism: Chrysochloris asiatica (assembly GCF_000296735.1). Lineage (NCBI taxonomy): Eukaryota > Metazoa > Chordata > Mammalia > Afrosoricida > Chrysochloridae > Chrysochloris > Chrysochloris asiatica. Next base: position 5,745,188 of record NW_006408521.1, on the reverse strand, counting down.
AGACATGGAGAGATACAGCATCTGAGGACTCTACACTAATGGAAAGAAAAAATCTGTGTGCTGGTGGCTAAAAGGCAGGTTTGTAGAATGTGCCCTTTAATTGTTTAAATTATTATATAACCCAGAGTGTTTTTGTGTACATCTCCCCCAAAAAAAACCCCAAAAAACAAAAACAGAGGGAATAGATGCAAATACTGTTGAATTATGATACACAGAGGAGATTGTAATCATTGCAATGAAATGATGAGTGTAAAACCAATGTTCTCCCATGTAAACTGTCACTCAATACACAATAAAAAGTTTTTTGTTTTTTTTTATAAAAAGACAGGAAATAATGAAAAGACCAAAATGGATATCAGAAGAGACTGAAACTTGCTCTCCAGGGTACAGTTGCTAAAGCAAATGGAAGAAATGAGGAGACACAAGAGCTGAACAGAAATTTTAAATGGGCAGCTTGAGAAGACCAGGTCAAATATTGTAACGAAATGTACAAAGACCTGGAGTTTGAAAACCAATAGGGAAGAACACGCTCAACCGAGTGAGCTGAAGAAAAAAATTCAAGGTCGATTTGCCATATTCAAGGATTCTTTGGGCAAAATATAGAATGATGCAGAAACATCAAAAGAAGATGAAAGAAATGCACAGTTATTGTACCAAAAAGAAATGGCCAGTTTTCAACCACTTAAAGAGGTAGTATATAATCAATAGACAATGATACTGAAGGAAGAAGCCCAGGGTGCATTTAAGGCATTGACAAAGAAAAATACACCAGAATTGATAGAATACAAATTGATATCTTTCAATAAACTGATACAGAACTAGAAGCACTCACTCATCTATGCCAAGAAAACTGGAAAACAACTACCAGGCCAACTGACTAGAAAAGATCCATATTTGAGCCAATTCCATAGACAGGTGACCCAATGGTATGTGAAATCATCGGATAATATCATTAATACTGCATGCAAGTAAAATCTTTCAGAAGATAATACAAAAACATCTGCAATCATACATTGACAGAAATCCCCCAAAGGTTCGAGCCAGATTTAGAAGAGGATGTGGAATCAGGGATAGCAATGCTGACATCAAATGGATCTTGGCTAAATGAAGAGATTACCAGAAAGATGTTTATCTGTGCTTTGTTTATCACACAAAGACTTCTGATTATGTGGATCATCACAACATTGCAGAGAATGACTATTCCAGAACACTTGACTGTGCTCAGAGGAACCTGTTCAAACAGGCAGTTGTTTGAACAGAACAAGGGAATACCAAATGTTTAAAATTAGAAAAGGTGTGTGACAGGGATGTATTGTCTCACCACAGGAGAAAGATGAGACTTCCTGCTCAAATAAAGATTTACAGCATAGAAAACCTTACAAAGGTTAGCTATGACTCGGAATCAACACCTTCTTCCAAGACAGATTTATTCATTCTTTTGGCAATCCACAGCATGCTGTTGTTGTTGTTAGGTACCATCGAGTCGGTACTGACCCATAGCGACCTTATGCACAGCAGAATGAAACACTGCCCGATCCTGGGCTAACCATTTCTCTTTGTTCTGTTCAAATGGCTACGTTTTGGTCTATATACAGGTTCTACACGAGCACAATCAAGTGTTCTGTTAGTTATTGTTTTATAGAGCTAATACTATATCAATGATTTTTACTTCTGAAACTTGTATGCTGTTATCAATAGCATATCATTTGACTAAATATAAGTGATTTAAACTATCTTCTATGTCAGTTCTACAAATTAATGTAAGGTCTCACATATCTAAAATTTTATTTAGTCATACATCAGATGCTTTTTTATTACCATTTAATAATTTTCTAGATCATCTGCAAATCATTTCATGCATAGACAGTAACACACAGATTAGAGGTTTTGAAATATCAATTTGCATACAATCTAGAAATTTGAGTCCCATAATTGTTAACGTAATCTTTATGCCTACCTAAAATCAAATCATTTTGAACATCTCTGATAATGAATTCAAAATAATGAATTCACAAAAGCAATAGAGATTCTAATCTCAAGTACAATATCAACAAAATTGAAATCATATACTGAAGATCAAATGAGCAACTGTATGTATGTCACATGCTTGATATAACTGGTGCATAGTAAGTACTCAAGTACATAAGTGTCATTCTTAGTTTATTTCTCTTCACCTCTTTCCTTTTCACAGCAGAGAATTATAGTCTTGGCAGTAAAGCTCTCTTTCTATCTTCTTCCCAACAGTCAGTTACAGTTTATATAAAAATCAAGCTCATGGTACACAGCATGAAATGGAAATTCTACAGTACACCCATTACATAGCCTCTTTCTTTATATAATCACTCCTTGTATAACCTAATTAGATTATAAAAAGCAAATGATCACATCTTAAAATGACTAAGAATTTTCTATGATCTGGCTTCTTCAAAATCTTACAGAAATGATCTTTTAACAAATAAACCCTTTTTCTGACCTTATAGGATTAAAAGAGTGGTGGAAACGTCAGAGATATAAGGAGTTCCTGTGTCTAACTTGAGTTTTTGAGAAGGAAACCAGGCTTTAAAAATAACTGCTTTTCCAGTAACTTGCAGTGAAATCTTCATTCTTTTTTTTATATCATTCAACTTGCCCTAAAGAAGATGTACTTTTTCCAACAGATACAGAAAGATTGTATAAGTATAGGTTTGAGATTCTAGATTGGTCAGAGTAGAGAGTCTTGATGGAAGAGGTAAGGTGTCCATCAAGTACAGAAGTTAATGCCAAGATAATTACTGGGGAAAATTCTCACACTTCAATGATTGTCAATCAGCCCGAACCATTTACTGTGTGAAACACCTATGGCTATTAGATTGTAAAAGAGACAGAAGGGAAAAAAATACAGATATTTTTCTGAATTCATGTTCAAGAGCATGAGTTTAGATTCATTTATGACTGGATTTGAGCTGAGGCATTTTTCCTCCTAAGTTGTCTCACATGTAACATCAGGGATAATTATAACAAAGCAAGGATTAAAATAAAATTATGCCAATACATATTTTATCGCCTAAGAAGTTTTCTATAAACACTATTTTTGAAAATACTATTATTACAATGTATTATGAGTACAATGTATTCCTAGTATGACGCCGTAGAATCAGCGCTGGACTGTGAACCACAAGGTCAGCAGTTCAAACCCACCAGATGCTCCTCAGTAATCTTGCACAGGGTCACTATGAGTCAAAGCTGACTCAAAGGCACTTAACAACAACAACAACAATGAAGGTTCAGGAGTTCTGGTACAGTGCTGCAGGATAATGCATTGGGCTGCAAGGTTGGTTTGAACCACAAGGTCAGTGGTTTTAACTCACCAGTGGCTCCTCAGAAACCCTATGAATCAGAACCATCTGGCAACAGCAATAAGGTTTCAACAAAAGCACAATTTGCATAGAGGTACAAACTGTAGGATCAAGTGTGGAAGTGTGCTGTAGGATAGACACCAGGCTGCTAACCTCAAGGTCAACAGTTTAAACTCATCAGCCACTCTCAGAACCCCTACAGACTTGCTAGGAGGTGGAGCCAACTCAGAGGCATACAATTATAGCAAGGGTTAAGTCTAATCAATCTTAAAATGCAGTTATAAGAATCATTGCAAAGTAAAAAGTACTTCAATATGGCTAGTGTTAAGAGTGAATAGAAAATATAAAAATATTGATTTATTATTCAAGTTATAAGTAAATTTCCTGAACATTAGTGTGTTCCACAAGAAATTCTATAAAATAAATGAGACAATAATACTGAACATGAATTCTCAAATAAAGTCAATAAACCTATTTTGAGTGAAATTATTATAGGACTTACCAAAGGCAGAGGAAACGACTCCTATACTCCAAAGTAAGGAAAATGGACTGCGAGGCAAAACTATCTAAAAGTAAGCTAAATCTGTCTAAAAATGAGGCAAATAGCTCAAACTCCTAAATCAAGCATTGCAAAAGAAGTATACTTAATGTCAAATAGCTTATATGAATAATAATTCTCTACTGTTGTAATTGCTAAGTCGGTTCCAACTCATAGTGACTTTGTATAGGGTTTCTGAGGAGCGGCTGGTAATTTTCAACTGGCCACCTTGCAATTCAAACTGACCTAATGGTCGATTGCTTATCACTCAGCAATCACAAAGGACTCCTACTAATTATCTATAGCAAAGTATTTTATCTGGAACACATTTTCTTGATGAATAGCTATGGAAAATTGCATAAGTAAAAGCTGTTGATATTATGTGGTTAAGTGCTCTCGAGTCAGTTTTGCCCCCCAATGAACCTGTATAGGGTTTCCAAGGAGCTGCTCTCTGTTACTGATGTCCTGGTGTGGTGCTGTAGGCTAAATACTGGACTAAAAGGTTGGTATGAACAAGGTCGGAGGTTCAAACTCACCAGACACACCTCAGAAACCTATAAAGGGTTATTATGAGTTGAAACTGACTGTATTTAAGAACAACAATTGGTTTCAGACAAAAACACTAAGAGACAAAATAGCATTGTCAGATTAAAACCAAAGCATCACCATCACTCTCTTCTGACCTAACGAGGTTTTTTTTTCCCAATTAAAAACAAACGATTTTAATGTTTCAATATTTATATTAATTTTTTGCTTCACACAAGTTATCCCTAATACTCTTTTTTTGTTGTGGTTTTGTTTTATTTCTATTTACTATGGTGCTTTTATGGTGCTGGAGAGAAATATTTAAAATACCATGGACTGCCACAAGAATAAACAAAACGACGTTGGAAGGAGTACAGCTAGGATGCTCCTTAGAAGCCAGGATGACAAGACTTTGTCTCTCATACTTTGCACATAGATCAGGAAGGACCAGAACCTGGAGAAGAAGATCATGCTTGGTAAAATGGAGGGTCAACAACAACAACAACAAAAGACCTCCTCAAGAAGATGTCTGGGCACAGTGAGAGCAGTAATGGGCTCAAGTATAACGAGTAGTGTGAAGATTGTACTGGATCGGGCAGTGTTTCCTTGTGTTGTGCATCGGGTCGCTATGAGTTGGAACCAACTTGACGGCACTTAACAGCAGGAGCAAGATAAACAAACAGATGAAAAGAGTAAATATCTGATATTTCGAAGATAAGTTCTGTTAACATTTTGTGTGTACTTCTGATTTTTTTAATATTTCTGGGAGTTTTTTATATCTATATTACAAAAAAATGACATCACACAATATTGTGCTTTATGACATTGGTTCACAGAACGTGATCTTATACATTTATTCCATCTTTATATATCAATGAGGTACCTGAGTGGCACACATGGTTTTACTTGATGCTTGCCTAATAACCTAAAGGTTGGAAATTTTATATAAAATAAAACCCATAACATTCAGTAGTTGGAGTGAATCCCAACTCAGAGTGAACCTAGGTGTGTCACAGTTGAACTACATGCTGGAACTTTTTTTTTACACGTCTGATTTTTTTTAGAAGCCTGTTATCAAGACTTTTGAGGTCACCTTTGAGTGTACCGAAACCACTAACCTTTTGGTTTAGCAGCTTAGAGTTTTAAACATTTGCAAAGGGACATAGAATGATACACAAAATTAAAAAGCTATTTCTGGTGGAAGTACATGATTCGCTTGAAAATAATTTGATTTGTACTGTTTTTTGTTTTGTTTTGTTTTCCTAATGTTGTTGTTAAGTGCTTTTGAATCTGTTCCAACTTATAGAGACCCTGTATAGGGTCTCGCAGGAGCAACTGGTAAGTTCAAACCACTGACCTTACAGGTCAAATTGAACTTGAGGTCCAGTGCCTACCCTACAGCTCCATACCAGGACTCCAGTATAAATACATATTTAAACAAATATACATATGTAACAACATATATACACATAGATATCTTTATACACCAGCAATGCTTAATCCCAGAAGATGTTTTATATTCATTTTAGATCAAATCCCATTTATAATCTCTTTTATATACATGTTATTGTTGTTAGCTGCCATCAAGTTGGTACCAACTCATAGCGACCTTATGCACAGCAGAACAAAACATTGCCCAATCCTGAGCCAACCTCATTACTGTTGCCACCCTTGAATTCATCGATGCTGCCACTTGGCCAATCCATTTCATTGGGAGTCTTCCTCTTTTTCTCTGAACCTCCATCTTACCAAACATGATATCCTTCTCCAGTGACTGGTCCCTCCTGACAAAATGTCAGAAGTATGAGAGACAAGGTTTGGCCATCTTGGTCTCCAAGGAGCACTCTGGCTGCACTTCTTCCAAAATGGATCTATTGTTCTTTTGGCAACCATGGCACTTTCAACATTCTCCTGCAACACCATAACTCAAAAGCATCAATTCTTCTACGGTCTTCTTTATTCATTGTCCAGCTTTCGCATGCATATGAGGTTATCGAAAATACCATGGCTTGGGTCAGGCTTACTTTAGTCCTCAAGTTGACATCTTTGCCTTTCAAAACTTTAAAAAGTTCTTGTGCAGCAGATTTGCCTAATGCAATACATTCTTAACTGATGCTTCCATGAGTGTTGAGAGTTGATCCAAGGAAAATGAAGTTCTTGAAAAATTCAGTCTTTTCTCTGTTGATAAGAATGTTGTTCATTGGTCCAGTGGTGAGCATTTTTGTTTTCTTTACATTGAGATGTAATCCATACCAAAGGCTGTGCTCTTTCGTCTTCATCAGTAAATGTTTTAAGTCCTCTTCACTTTCAGAAAGCAAGGTTGTATCATTTGCATATTATAGGTTGTTAATGAGTCTTCCTCCAATCCTGATGCCATGTTTTTCTTCATATAATCCAGCTTCTTGGATTATTAGTTTAGCATACAGGTTGAATAAATATGGTGAAAGAAAACAATCTTGTCACACACCTTTCTCAATTTTAAACCATTCAATGTTCCCATGTTCTGTTCGAACAACTGCCTTTTGGTCCATGTACAGATTCCTCATGAGCACAATTAAGTGTTCCATTTCATGAGGACAATTGTGTATATTTATATACATACAATATACAAATAATTTTGTTTAAGATCTTATTTAAAACGTACTTTCCCATTTATTATTTATTTCTTATTCCTCAAGGCACTTAAGATGCTATGTAATCTATTTGGTAAATTCTCTATAAAGTAACTTTCTGCACCACCACTTATTACTAGCAGAGACATTCTGAAATCAATACTTACCTAGATAGAGCGTTTATGTATGAGATAGGTGACACTTTTAAGTGATGAGCCAGTCAAGAAGAGAAAAGTGTCCCTGTTCATCTGTCACAATGATCATTCATTCAGTCTACTCATAATCTCCCCGAGAAAGGAAAAGGCATCCAAATAGAGAATGGAGAGAGACAAAGTTGACATTTATTTGAATGGAAATCAAACTCAGATAGGTTGATTTCATGGGCTAAAGAATACTTAACTATTTGGGATATTAGGGGAAAATAATATTTAAAGGGTTGAGATAAAGAAATACAGACATAGATTTCTTGAAACAGTTAAAAAGACACTGAGAGATATAGTGACAAGGAACCACCGGGCAACAGAACAGACAGGTACATTTGCTTCAAGAGGCTGGTATTTAGGTATCACCATTTGTGTCAAATCTGGTCAGTAGTGAAGTGTTATCTCACGTAACTTACTGCCATCCAGTGGATTCCAACTCACATTGTTCCTACAGGACAGAGTAAAATTGCTTCTTAGGGTTTTCTAAGGCTATCAAAGTCTTTATAGACGCTGTCTCCTGAGTGGCTGGTAGGTTTGAACTGCTGACCTTATGGTCAGCATCTCAATGCTACATCATCAGGGTCCCTGTTACACTGTATAGGTGAGCACTGTTCTGTCTAGGTTCTGGATTTAGAAGGATTCTGAGAGGATTGTTGGTAAGAAGAAACAAAAGCTATTCATCATTTACTATATTCTTGTGAAAAGTAGCTGTATGGGATCTTTGCAAGTTTAATAGAAGACCCTCAGCTATGTAGATTTTTAATCCAATAATGATCAAACCAAAATTACTTTGGACTTTGAAACAGTCTTTAAATGTTTAGAAGAAGTATTGCTCTGTAAAGATCTTTTTGCTGACACTGCTTTTGATAATAATAATAATTTTTTCCAGACCTTGATGAAAGAACTTTGATTAAAATACCAAACAGTAAATTCTTCTTCCTTTTCCACTAAAAAAGTGATAAAATATTAATCAAATGAATATGTTCATAGAAGTGTTATCTTCCTCCTTAGGAGGGAAGAACAAGACCGTAAGTTTGACCCAAGTCTATTTTTCTGCTTGGGGCAAAGATCTAACTTCTGAAGTGTTATTGACATTCTGTCAAACAATAAAATAAAATAAAAATTTCTACAACATAATACATTCATATGATGCTTCAAACTCTCTGGCAATGCTTTTGCCATCTTTAGATAGTGAGAGTCTGCAATACGATTTGAAAATTCTTGTAAACTTCATGTAAAAATCGGTCATACCTATTCCTCAAATTATCAGTTCATATATCATGTTTATAATATTTTTATATTGCATGTTACTTTTACATATATTATTTCAATTGATACTCCATAAATGTTAATGTTTTAAGACGTTCAGCTGGGTTTCTTCATTTTAGTTTGGAGAAGAAAGTAAGAAACCAACACATTTGTGTGAAGAAATTTTTATCTTCAAAATCTAATTTAACGATGGAGGAGATTCTACCTCATACTGTGAACACACTATGATTGGACATTCATATCTGTTCTCTAACCCTATCATCTTCTCTGTAAGTGTTTTGATGTGGAGGAAACATTTATTGATCAGAAAAGCAATGTATCTCTTTTCATAGAGCGTACATTCAATTGTGAATATAGAAAGGAAACCAGGGAATAAAAACATCAGATAATAATAATTCTTATAATGGAGATATATTGTTGTTGTTATTAAGTGCCATCTAGTCGGTTCCAACCCATAGGGGCCCTGTATAGAGTTTCCATGGAGTGGTTGGTGAGCTTGAACCACCGACCATGTAACTCAAACCAACATTGCAGTCCAGCGCATTAACCCACAGCGCCACAGCAGAACTGGATTTTGTTATTTCAAGTACCTAGAGGGTTTCTAGGAGTCCTGGTGTAGCACTGTGCGATAAAGCAGAGGACAGCAATTTCGGTTTGAACCACATGGTGGGCAGTGCAAACTCACCATCGTCTCCTTGGAAACGCTAAACAGAGTCGCTATGAGTCAGAACCAACTCAATGGCACTTAATAAAACAATCAGAGTGTTACTTAATATTGTGGCCTTCTAGTTTTTGTTTATATCAAAGATGTGTATATCTCTTTAAAGACCATTCTGGCTTGTTTTAGAAACAGATTACTAAAGGGGTGATCAGTGGAAACAGAGGAGGTTAGAGATAACAAAGAAACAATCTATATATGAGAAAGAGTCAGAAAAATTCATGAAAAAAATCCATTGTCTTTCCACTTTATTTTTCCACTACTTGAAGCCCTCCTCATATTTGAGACCTGGAACTCAGGAAATCAGTGGATATAGCTTATTGTCATTGCTTGCCATCAAGTCAGTTTGACATGTGACATTTCAGAACTGCCTCATTTAATTTTTTGTCTATAGTCTTAAAAGAAGCAAATCACCAGGTCTTTCTTCTACAGAGACTCTGGTGGGTTCAAACCACCAATCTTTTGGTTAGCAACAGAGTGCTTACTCATTGTGCCACCAGTACTATTTGGATATATTTTAGGACTTAAAAATAAGAAGCAGAAAATTAAGCTAAGAACATAATGGTATACATACTTTGTTTTCTAAGGCAATTCTAAAAGTATCCCAACAAGTTTATTTAAAGAAAGTCGCTATGGGCTGGAACCAACCCAATGGCACTTAACAACAACAACAATGGGGCAACAAAGCTGCATTGGATGATAAAGGGGACTCTACTTTGAAATATCTATGTAGGCTCTCAAGCTTAAAGAGGCAGACAAAATCATCCCCAAAATAGGAATGGAGAGTTTATTAAGACACTTGATACATTTGTTTCAGAAAGGTACCAATAAGAGATCAGCCTCTCTCCTTCACCAAAAAGAAGAGGTAATTACTGCATTAACTAGTAGTATCTTAGTACTAGAATCTCACTTTTCTGATCAATATGCAATACGGACTATCCTTAAGGGTGAAAGCTCCTCAATATATAATGAATTGGTGGTATAAAAGTTGACATAGAAGGTGTTGTAGTCTGAATAAATTATAAAGACCAAGAGTCCTTTCTTAGAAGTCACACAAATAACAGATGGAGTCTTCATTCAAAAAATGAACAAGCAAACAGATAATCTTAAAACAGTTTTAAAAAATTAGAACAAGAGGGGATTGAAGAACACTGGAAAGAAACAGCTCATCTTATTCGTTTAAACATCCTTGGTGGTGCTGTGGGTTAGGTGCTGGGATGCTAACTGCCAAGTAAGTGGTTCAAATCCACCAGCCACTCTGCAGGGAGAAGATGAAGCTGTCTGGTCTCTCAAAGAATTACAGTTTTGACAGCAGCAAACTTACAGGGTTTCTATGAGTCAGCATTAAACTTGATAGAAGTAGCTTTTTATTTCAAAATAATACAAAAGTTAATGTCCGTGTTCTAACGGTGTTGAGACAGAACTTTGATTCTGGTTTCAAGAAAAAATTGACAGTTTGATTATCTCTTTACAATAAATATACATCATAAAGCTCAACATTGAGCTAGCAAAGATGAAAAACATGTTGACCCCATTGAAATATCTATACATAAACCGTATAAATGGACAATTTCATTAAGAAAAAAGGTGGCATTCTATATGCTCAGAGCTAGAATACTTAGCCCATCCCATAGGAATATCCATCTGGAGAAAACTCTTCTCTGGTAAGCCTTGTTGTTGTTGTTGTTGTAAAGTGCCATCGAGTCAGTTCCAACTCATAGCAACTCTGTAGAGGGTTTCTGAGGAGCAGCTAGTGAGCCTGAACCATTGACTTTGCAGTTCAATCTGACCTTACAATCCAGTGCATTACCCTATAGCACCACACCAAGACTCCTTAAGTGTGGATAATTAAGTGTAATGAAATAATTTAGAAATATCATGTTTTAGGCAAAGGAAAAGTCATGAACAAATGTAAGCTATCATAACAGAATACAGATGCATTTGAGGAACTATAAGAAGATCCGTATTTTTGCAACATAAACATCATTTTAGGGAGTACTGGTGAATAAATTAGGGGAAGCAAATTAGGAACATGATAGAGGGGAAATGTTGTCATATGATGACCATGGTGGACCCCTGAACCTCCTAAGTAGAAGAGTGATTAGCTCAGTTTCATTTGTTAGATAAATTGCTACGAAAACAATGCAGAGAGGGTGGCTTTCAAGGCGGCAAAATGTGAAGCAGTGAAACATGAGTTATATGAAATATTAGTTTTAATCCTAAAATCTAGACAAGCCCAGGATGGAAAATTTAAGAGTTGAGTAACTTTCACTGAGATGGTATAACGTGCACTTAAGAAATGGAATAAAGAACTTATTTAAACATGAGTGGAGTGTAAATATTTCATGGAAAGTTAGAATTAAAAGATAATTGAACTTTTCCATGAACATTTTGAAGCCGATCATATATGTAACATGCAACATATTTTCAGTTTTGTTGTTGAAAAATACCTTGTGATAGATATAAACACATAGGAAAAAAAGACTGCTGGACTCAGGTTATAGTTTGATGAATCTTGCAATTCTATTTCGGTTTTGGCTTTGATTTTTCTTCCAATGTAATTGAGTAAAATAAAAGTGTGTATGTGATGTGTCACCTTCATTTTTGGAGTGAACTTTCCTTAGATAACAAAGTTTTTCAAAGGTGAAATCTGATAAGCAACACAGATAAATGTTTATCATGTGCCAACACCTTAAAACTTCAGTAGAATTATTCAAACTTGTAAAGATTATAAATTTTGTCTACAAATAAATTTAACTATGCAAAATTGAGGTACTAATTAAGGTGTGAATTTAGAAATATCAGTGCTTTGAAATAAAACACTTTTGGTAATATTTCTAAGAATGATTTGTCTATTTAATTAGTATAATAAAATAACAGTGAAAGTATATCTTTTTTTCATTTGTTGTATTTAACCACAGTCAAGGAGTGTTCACTTGTTAAATATACATACCTCAATTATTTGGAGGGAAGTTTCAGATACAGAAATAATATTCCTGCCCACTGTTAGTCCACTAGCTGGTCATTCTCACTGCTCACATTGTGCTGATATTTCATCAGCTGTGTGACTTTTGCTAATTGGTTTTACCTCCTTTCTTTTTCTCTCTTCAAAATCAGGCTTTCACTTGAATATTCAAACTGTCTCTCAGCTTTTATTTTAATGATTCTCATAAGGTTGGCTTCCTTTCAGGTTCAGAATTGCACTTCTTCAAATGTTCCCCTCGTAATCTTAAACCCTCAAAGAAATTAGTATAACTCCTACAGTCTTGTCTCTAGGGCTATGCACATGTGGGTGTGTATGTAGTAGGAACAGGGATGACCTTCATTTTTTTTTTTTAATTTAAGGTTTTTATTGTGGATTGAGTGAAAGTTTACAGGACACATCATCAGTTTCACATTCAACAGTTCATATAACTTGTTTCATTACATTGATTATAATCCCCTCCATATAC
>NW_006408521.1:5714678-5730958 GCF_000296735.1 Chrysochloris asiatica | reverse complement strand
ATTCCCCCAGCTGTGAGCCTTCCAACCTTTTAAGTATTCCTTTATATGCGGTTCAGAGTTCTGGGACCAGCCCCTGAACCTGCTTGGTCAGGTATTCTGTGTTGTTGTTGGCGGAGCTCTCTGCTATACGTCCACCTAATCCACCATCTTGTTTGTTCTTCATGACCTTCATTTTTGAAGTGCACAACTGAAGTTTCATAACTGCTCCTTCACAGAGAATGAACTATAATCACTTGATTTTATAATTTCTCAGAATTCAATTTTTTGTTTTGTTTTGTTTGATTTCAAGCCAGTCATTACGTTGTGAAATGCAATGATTTATTGCTATTGTTGTTATTAAGTGCCAGCGAGTGAGTTCTGATTTATAGCAACCCTATATAGGGTTTCTGAAGAGCAGCTAGTGGGTTTGAACCACTACTTTTATGGTTCAAACTGACCTTGCAATCTATTGCATTATCCTGCAGCGTTACGCTGATTATCAATATCTGGCTGTAGATATTTGCTTTAAATACTCACAATAATTCATCCTTTTTCATAGCCACCCCACCAAAAAAATGGGGGTAGGGTCAAACAATTCATTATATTGAAGTTATACTTCTATCTAATTAGAAGTCAGTAGCTACAACTTGTGAAACAAACACTTAGCAAACACATTTCTCATTGTGCTAGTCACATACTATAAAAAACAGCATTTTTTAAGTGCATAAATAACACTATTCTTGGCTCCAATACTATTCTTGGATAGATTAAGAAGAGTGGGAAATGAGCCTATTTAATAAATCATTATATATTACAAAATTACATACATTCTTTCAAAAAGTAAGGTACTTTAAACCTGCTTTATTTTCTGTGAAATGAACAAAGTATAAATATATTAATAAGTATGATAGTAAAATTATCTACCTTTTATAGTTGTGAATATTAAATAAGAGCCCTTAGTAGTACGCTGTGCACAAGGAAATACACAAGGAATCTTAGTATATTTTAATTGTGCGTCATATTCTGTATAAAAGTAACAATTTACAAAAAATACTGACATGATTGAACCAACCAAAAGTCTGAGAAATCCTTCTTCCTCTGATTATACCAATTCAGGTCGACATTCTCAGTGTTCAACCAGAGGATCATTGGCAAGATTTTTTATAAAGCTACTAAATAAAATGGCATAGTGACAGAAGACTTAGTTCTAAGGGTTATAGGCATGGAAATCAATTAATGAATAAACTGGAAAAGTGTTGTGATGGATACTGTTAGTTTCAAAGTTAATCATGTTAATGATAATGCATTTAATAATGACGATTTCTTTCTTATTGTTGGTTATTTTTGAGTGAAATTTCCCTCTTTTAAGATTATCGTATCCACCAGTCCTAGCTATGCAATAGCAATGCTTTATGTTATTAGCAGTCTGTTCATTGTCTACTGCCTCCCGGGCAAATAGAAAATAACTTCCTCTGTATTGGCTACAATCTAAGTTTCAGCCTGTTTGTGTCAAAAAGACTTAGAATTATGTTTCCTTTCTACCTCCTGGGTCCACTCTGCCTTAACTTGTTTCCACCAAGTAGAAGAGGCAGAAAAGACTTGCTTCTGTAACCGTTGTTATAATAAATACTAAGTTTAGAACAAAATGAAGCATTCATTTATGTGATCAAGAAAAATTAACAACAACAACAAAAAAGCATAGTATGTGAATAAATGATGTATTTAATAAGAAAAAGCTTAAAACTGGTTTCTAATGGAAGAGGTGAGGGTTCTCCCAAATGTCCAACTTTTCCAGACTGTTGTACTCCATAGTCTTTAACATTAACTGCTCATACTCCCCTTAGTACAGTGTCTTTTGCTTTTGGATTCCATAATTCACATATTCTATCAAAACAAATAGTCACAAAGAGTAATACCATTGAAATCATCTATCATGCCAAAGAAATTAAATGTGTTTCCGTAATATTTTAATCATTGTATTTTAAGTCCTCTTCACTTTCAGCAAGCAAGGTTGTATCATCTGCATATCACAGGTTGTTAAATGAATCTTCCTCTAACCCTGATGCCATGTTTTTCTTTATATAACACATCTTCTCAGCATATAGTTAGAATAAGTATGATAAAGATTACAACCCTGTCACATACCTTTGCTAATTTTAAACCATTCAGTGTTCCCATGTTCCCTGTTTGAATAGCTGCCTCTTGGTCCATGTACAAATTCCTCATGAGCACAATTAAGTGTTCAGGAATACTCAAACTTCACAATGTTATCCATTGCTTGTCATGATCCACACAATCGAAGGCCTTTGCATAGTCAATAAAACACAGGTAAACACCTTTCTGGTAGTCTCTGTTTTCAGCCATGATCCATCTGATGTCAGCAAAGATATTCCTCATTCCACATCCTCTTCTGAATTCAGCTTGAAACTCTGGAAGATCTCTATCAATGTATGTTTGCAGCCATTTCTGAGTTACCTTTAATAAAACTTGATTCGTATGAGGAAAAAAAAGATATTGTCTGATGATTCTGCATTCCATTGGGTCACCTCTCTTTGGAATGGGCACAAATATGGATCTCTTCCAATCACTTGGCAGGATAGTTGTCTTCCAAATTTCTTAGCACAGATGAGTGAGTGCCTGTAGTGCCATCTTACTTTGTTGAAAGATTACATTTTGTATTCCATCAATTCCTGGTGTCTTGTTCTTTGCCAATTCCTTCAATGTACCTTGAACTTTTTCCTTAAGTATCATTGGTTCTTGATCATATGCTGCCTCTTGAGATGGTTGAACACAGACCATTTCCTTTTGGGACAGTGAATCTGTATACCATCTATGCTCCTTTAATGCTTTCTGCATTTTTCAATAATTATCCCAGAGAATCCTTCAATAGCAAAAATCAAGGCTCAAATTTTTTCTTCAGTTCCCTTAGCTTGAGAAATGCTGAGTGTATTCATCCTTTTTGGTTTTCTAACTCCAGATATTTGCAAATTTAGTTGTAATATTTGACCTTGTGTTCTCCAGTTTACCATTGGAATATTCTGTTCAGCTCTTGTACTTCCTCATTTATTTGATTTACTTTAGCATCTCTATGATAGAGAGCAAGTTTCAGAGTCTCTTCAAACATCCATTTTGATCTTTTCCTTCTTTCTTGTCTTCTTAATGACTTTTTGCTGTCTTCATATGTGATGTTCTTGATGTCATCGCACAACTTTTCTGGTCTTTGGTCTTAAGTGTCTAATGTATCAAATCTATTCTTCAGATGATCTCTAAATTCAGGTGGGAAATATTCAAGGTCATATTTTGGCTTTCATGTACACGTTTTCATTTTCTTTATCTTCATTCTGAATTTGCTTAAGAGCAATTGATGGTCTGTTTCACAATCTGCCCCTGGCCTTGTTTTGGCTGATGACATGGAGCTTTTCCACCTTCTCTTTCTACAGATGTAGTCAATTTGATTTCTATGTATTCCATCTGGTGAGGTCCATGTGTATGGTTGTCTCATATGTTGTTTAAAAAAAGGTATTTGAAATGAATAAGTCGTTGATTTTTCAGATTTTTATTATGCATTCTCCAGCATCATTTCTATCACCGAAGCCATATTTTCCAACTACTGATCCTTCCTCTTTGTTTCCAACCTTTGCATTCTCATCACCAGTGATTATCAATATATCTTGATTGCATGTTTGATCGATTTCAAATTGAAGAAATTGGTAGAATTTTTCTATTTCATCCTCACTGGCTTTAGTGATTGGTGTGTAAATTTGAATAATAGTGGTATTAACTGGGCTTCCCTGTAGCTGCATGGATATTATCCTATCACAGACAGCGTTGTACCTCATGACTGATATGGATATGTTTTTTTTTGACGATGAATGCAACACCATTCCTCTTCAATTTGTCATTTCTGGCACAGTAAACCATGTGGCTGTCAGATTCAAAATGGCCAATACCAGTCCATTTCAGCTCACAAATGCCTAAGATATAGATGTTTATGTGTTCCACTTCATTTTTGACAATTTCCAGTTTTCCTTGATTCATATTTCGTATGTTCCATGTTGCGATTATTAATGGATATTTATATCTGTTTCTCTTCATTTTGAGTTGTGCCCCATCAGCAAATGAAAGGTCTTTACTCCCATGGGCTTAACTCCATTTGCATTATCATGGTCAATTCTACTTTGAGGAGGCAGGTCTTTCCCAGACACATTTTGAGTGCCTTCTAACCTTGAAGGGCTCATTTTCTGGCACTATATCTGACAGTGTTTTTCTGCTATTCATAAGGTTTTCAGTTACTAAATATTTGGAGGTAGTTCGTCTTTCCTTTTTTCTAGTCTGTCTTCTTCTGGAAGCTCATCTGAAACCTGTCCACCAAGGGTGACCCTGCTGGTATTTGAAACATGGTGGCATAGCTTCCAGAATCACACAGCAAATCACAAGCCACCACAGTATGACAAACTGACTTATGATAAATAATAAATATAAAATTGAGTTTATATACCTATATTGTTTTAAAATGTTGTCCAGTCAGTTCTGACTCATAGCAATGTTGTATAGGGTTTCTGAGTAGCAGCTGGTGTATTTGAACTGCCAACACTGTGGTTTAAACTGATCCTGCAGCAGTCAAGTGCTTATCCTACAGTGCCATACCAGGATATATATATATATATATGTATGTATATTTGTTGTTGTTGTTAAGTGCAGTCAAATCACTTTCAACTCATAGCAACCCTGTGTAGGGTTTCCAAGGCTTTAAATCTTTTCAGGAGCAGAAAGTCTCATCTTTCTCAGGCAGAATGGTTGGTGGGCTCAAATCACCAACATTGTGGTTCACAGATGAGTGCTTATCATATAGATTTGCCACAATCTCAATAGTTGTATATATGTTGTTGTTAAGTGTCATAGAGTCGGTTCCAACTCATAGAGACCCTGTATAAGGTTTCTGAGGAGAAGCTGGTAGGTTTGAACTATCAATCTTGGGGTACACTTTCCAGTGCTGATCCTACAGTGCCACACCAGGACTCCCAACTATTTATATGTTGAATCCATAAGGTTGGTGTTTCAAACTCACCAGCCACTCCTCAGAAACCCTACAAAGGGTCACTATGAGTCAGAAATGACTCAGTGGCACTTAACAACAACTTTACTGTTGTTGTTGTTGTTATGTGCAGTGGAGTTGGTTCCGACTCATAGCGACCCTGTACAGGATTTCCTAGGCTGTAAATCTTTACGGGAGCAGAAAGCCTCATCTTTCTCCCTCAGAACAGCTGGTAGTTTCGAACTATTGACTTTAAGATTCACAGGCCAATTCACAACCACTATGCTACCAGAGCTCTTTGCTGTTGTTGGTAAGCGCCGTCAATTCACTTTCAATACAGAGTAACACTAGGTTTCCAATGACCAGTTGGTGAGCTTGAACCCATTCAGTTCAAACTGATTTTGCAGTCTAGAGCAGAAACACATAGCACCCCACCAGGACTCCTTAACAATGACATATATAATATTTTAACCTTGATTTCAAACCTGTAACTATGTTATTGTTATTATTGAAACATTATTTTCAACATCTGTAACTATGTAGGACAACTTTACTCGCTTATTAAAATTGTAAATATCAAGTACTTAAAGAAACCAATTTGATATAAATTTACTTTTTCAGGTGCATTACTCTCTGCTTTATATCCATTACTCATTTAATCAGATCATTGTTGTTGTTGTTAAGTACCATGGAGTCCATTGTGAATCTTCACGGGAGCAGAAAGCTGCATCTTTCTCCTGTGAACAGCTGGTTTTGAACTGCTGGTTCCTGAGGTTACCAGCTCGATTTGTATCCACTAAGCTACCATTTAATCAGATATGTCCTTATTATTAATGATGTTCGTTGTTGTTATTAGGTGCCATTGAGTCAGTATCACCTCATAGCAACGTTATGCACAGCATAATGAAATACTGACTGATCCTGGGCCAACCTCACAATTGTTGCCACGCTTGAGTCCATCGATGCCGCCACTTGGCCAATCCATCTCTCTGGGGGTCTTCCTCTTTTTCTCTGACACTCCCCTTTACCAAACATGATATCCTTCTCCAGTGACTGCTCCCTCCTGACAATATATCTGATGTATGAGAAATGAAGTTTGGCCATCCTGACCTCCAAGGAGCACTCTGGCTGCACTTCTCCCAACATGGATCTGTTGGTTCTTTTGGCAGACAATGGCACTTTCAGTATTCTCCTCCAACACCATAAATCAAAAGCATCAACTCTTCTATGTTAATGATGTTTAGGTTTGTATAATGGTTAATTGGTTCTGGATTATCTGCTTTTCATTAGGAAACATATTATTAAACACAGATGAATTCTCAAATATCTACATATATTTTCTTTTTATGTGCTATCAAATAATTTATGTTTTTGTGGTTACTTCTAAATTTGAAAGTTGAAAGAAAGAAAGAAATGATAACAAAGAAAGAAAGTTGAGCAAATAGCAATTATTTTTTCTTGACAGATACTATAAAATCCTCTGATATCTTCTTCATTTCTGATCTCAATCTAGTACAGAAGTCTAGAGGGGATTCAGAACATACATTATGTCAGCATAACCCATAAACATCTGGTGGGAAAATGAAAACAGAGCAAAAATGTTGGGTATTTAGGCAAAAAGGATAATCTGCCTTTCAAGTTATCCATACTACTTTAAATCTTATTGTTTGAAACATGAATTCAGATTTGCTAGAGAGAAATAAAAATTCTAGTAACAGTTGAAACATAATCTGTACACACAAGCAGTAGAAAAGAAATGTGAAGATATATTGCTGAAAGGGATGCTAAACAGGGAAACGCACATTTTGATAAGACTTGCAAAAGTTAGGATGCTTTGAAAAAGGTTAAATTCTAGAGAAAATCTCTCTTTAATTGTTGTTGCTGTTAAGTCCTGTCTAGTAGGTTCCAAACCATAGTGACCCAGTATGGGGTTTTTGGAGGGGTGACTGGTAAACTTGAACCCCAACCTTGTGGTTCAAACCGACTCTGCAGTCCAGCGCATTAGCTCACAGAGTCACACCAGAACTCAAGGGTTCCTAGGAGCTCTGGTAGCGTAGCGATTATGACTCGGGCTGCTAATCTCAAGATCAGCAGTTGGAAACTACCAGCTGTTCAGCGTGAGAAAGATGAGGCTTTCTGCTCCCGTAAAGATTTGTAGCCTCGGAAACCCTGTGCAGGGTCACTATGAGTCGCAACCGACTCCACAGTACATAACAACAACAACATACCAATGCACTGTGGGTTAACGCACCACACTGCAAAGCCCTTTAAACTACAAGGTCGGCAGTTCAACCTCAATAGTTGCTCCTTGGAAACCCTATGCAGGGTTGCTATGGATCAGAACGTACTCCATGGCACTTAACAACAACATACCAATGCAGGAGTCCTGGTGTGGCACTGTGGGTTAACGCGCCAGACTGCAAAGCCATTTAAACTGCAAGGTTGAAAGTTCAAGCTCACTAGCTGTTCCTTAGAAACCCTATACAGGGCTGCTATGGATTGGAACCGACTCCACGGCACATAACAACAACAACATACCAATGCAGGAGTCCTGGTATGGCGCTGAGGGCTTATGCACCAGACTGCAAAGCCATTTGAACTGCAAGGTCAGCGGTTCAAGCTCACCAGCCACTCCTTTGAAACCCTATACAGGGTGGCTACGGGTTGGAACCAACTCAATGACACTTAACAACAACATACCAATGCAAAGGAGCTATGGTAGAGTAGTGGTGAGGAGTCGGGCTGCTAACCTCAAGGTCAGCAGTTCAGAACCACCAGCTGTTCCACGGAAGAAAGGTAAGGCTTTCTGCTCCCATAAAGATTTACAGCCTCAGAAACCCAATGTAGAGTAGCGATGAGTCAGAACTGACTCCATGCACACCACCACCACCATGCCAATGCAAATAAGGAAGAAAGCAAGGTTGATGGGTGGAAACTGTTCTATGGTTGATCATAGCTCTCTTGAGGATTTGGGGTTTCAAACCTTAGGAGTAGTAGTTTAGTACTCAAATAGTTGTGGAGCATAACATTTTCAACTACAATTGCCCCAGTAAAAGGAGCTCTGGTAGCGTAGTGGTTACGAATCGGGCTGCGAACCTTAAGGTCAGCGGTTCGAAACTACCAGCCGCTCCGCGGGAGAAAGATGAGGCTTTCTACTCCCGTAAGGATTTACACCCTCGGAAACCCTGTACAGAGTCGCTATGGGTCGGAACCGACTCAACGGCACTTAACAACAACAACAAGGCAGTGAAAAGGAGCTAAGTGGTTTAATGCTTGGGTGATAGCCAAAAAGTCAGCAATTCAAACCCATCAGCTTTTCCAAAGGAGAAAAATGTGGCCATCTACATTCCTACATATTACAACTTTGGAAAATCTATCAGGCTGTTACATGTCCTGTAGGGTCACTAAGAGTCAGAATCAACTAGACAACCACAGGGTGTTTTTAAATGCTGAGTGTCTTAGTTATCTACATCTGCTTTCACAAATATACCACAGATAGATGGCTTTAACAAGAAAAAAAAAAAAAAATGATTCTCTCACAGTTCAGGAGACTAGAATTCTGATTTAAAGGTGCCATCTTTAGGGGGAGACTTTTTCTCTTTGTTTTCTCTGTGGGCCTCGGCATTACTTGGAGATCTCCATATACATTCAAGTCAATCTTCTGCATCTTTAAGGGTCCCAGCACAAGAATCCTAGGGGCAAATGTCAGGCTCCCCTCCTGACTGTTATTTCTTGGGGGTACTGAGGTCATTCCATTTCTGTTTGTTTCTCTTTCCTTTTATCTCTCATAAGATAAAATGTGTGTCATGCCACACCTCAGGGGAACTTCCTTAACATCGGATCAGCTTTGTGACAAGTGCCTTCTTAACATAACAAACAAAACCTAATCTTTATTGATATAACCTGCCTCAGGAACACACTGTTGCTGTTTTTGTTAAGTTCTGTCAAGTCTTTCTGAATCATTGTTGTTGTTAAGTGCTATGGAGTCCATTCCAACCCATTGAGACCCAGTGTATTGTTTCCAAGAAGCAGCTAGTGGGCTTGAACCACTGACCTTACAGTTTTGAATCATAGTAACCCTGTAATAGGGATTCTGAGGAGGGGCTGGTGAATTGAACCAGACAACTTTTGGTTCAAACTGACCTTGTGTCCAATACATTATTCCACAGTGCCACACCAGGACTCCCATGAACATATAATAGGTTAGGATTTATAACACATATAAATGGAGGATAATTGTATCACATTATTTCATAGGCAATGGTTGCAGTATTACATAACTGCTAAATTACACTGCTACTACATCATTACTTAATTGCCAAACTACCATATTATGTAATTGCTAATTCACTGAGAGTCAGGGCCTAGCCAGGTTTATGTGCATTTTGGGGGACAATATTCATTCCATGAGAGTGAGGAAAGAGATGGATAGTTAACCATTACATTAGGTTTGAGGATTAAACTGAAATTCTATCTAAAATTAATTATTTTATAAGATGTATCGGAGTCCTGGTGTGGCACTGTAGGTTAATGCACCAGACTGCAAAGCCATTTGAACTGCAAGGTTGGCAGTTCAAGCTCACCAGCTGCTCCTCGGAAACCCGATACAGGGTCACTATGGGCCGAAATTGACCTTAACAACACATCGAGATCTAGAACTTTTTGTTGTATTTCATTTATCAAGATAATTATAAGTAAATGAATAGTATAAACGAACTTTGAATTTCACAATATAGTAAACCATATGCTTACATTAATTTTGAAATAGATGATGTTGGCGTAGGACACAATGACAAATATAGTTTTCAAAATTTAAAGAGATTATCTCTTTATGACTCTAGGTAATAGATGATATAAGCCACTAATGGCAAAGGGAAATAAATTTGAATATGATACAATTTTGCTTGCTGAAACTAAAGAGGAACTGAAATACTTGATTGAAGACTACAACCTTCAATGTGGATGGCCCCTCAATGTAAAGAAAACAAAAATCCACACAACAGGATCAATAAATAACATCATGACAAAGAAAAGATTGAAGTTGTCAAATACGTCATTTTGCTAAGATACACAATCAATACTCATGGAAGCAGTACATAAGAAACAAAATGACACATTGCATTCAGCAAGTCTGCTGTAAACGACCTCTTAAAAATGTTCAAGAGCAAAGAAATTAGTTTGAGAACACAAGTGCAGCTAACCCAGGCCATGATATTTTCAACCACCTCGGATATAAAAAAAAGTTGGCCAATGAATAAGGAAGACTTGAGAATAATCAATGCATTTGAATTATGGTGTTAGAGAAGAATATTACAAGTACTAAGGAGCTCTGGTAGCATAGTAGTTACAAATCGGGCTGCTAACCTCAGGGTCAGCCGTTCAAAATGACCATCGGCTCCACAGGAGAAAGATGAGGCTTTCTGCTCCCTTAAAGATTTACAGCCTTGGAAACCCTGTGCAAGTGTTGCTATGAGTCAGAACCGACTCCACAGCACATAACAACAACAAAAACAAATGGGCTGCCAAAAGAACAAGCCAATCTGTGTTGGTAGAAGTCCAGTTAGAATGTTACTTACAAGTCAAGATGGCCAGACTTAGTTGATCTTACTTTTTTTTGGACATGCTGACAGAGTGGAACAATTTCTGGAAAAGGACATCCTGCTTGGTAAAGTGGACAGTTAGCAAAAATAAGGAATACTCCAATGAGATGGATTAATACAATAGCAGCAACAAGGGGCTCAAACATAACAACAATTGTGAGGATGGTGCGGGATTGGGCAGTGTTTCTGTTGTGCACAGGGTCACTCTGTGTCAGAAGTGTGTCAATGGCACCTAATAACAATGTAATGA
Source organism: Chrysochloris asiatica (assembly GCF_000296735.1). Lineage (NCBI taxonomy): Eukaryota > Metazoa > Chordata > Mammalia > Afrosoricida > Chrysochloridae > Chrysochloris > Chrysochloris asiatica. Next base: position 5,720,094 of record NW_006408521.1, on the reverse strand, counting down.
AATGAGTAAATCTAGAACAGTCTTTGTTAAGATTTTGCTGGGTAGAATTCATCTGACTTGGCATGTGCATATGGACACAACCATTTCAAACCAAATAAAGCTAAAAAAAAAAAAGGAGAAAAGAAGGGGGACATGATTTATAATTACATATTAAGGGAAAAAATTAAATTAGTAACATCTGCTCTTTCACAGTTTAATACAATGCTCAAAGCATAAGACTAGTACCCTTAGGTAAGTAACCTGGTTATTAGGTGAACAAAGTGGGGCTTGGTTGTTTAGTGGTTAAACGCTTGATGGCTAGCCATAAGTTCAGCAGTTCAAATTCACCAACCCCAATACAGGAGAAAGATGTAACAGTCTGATTCCATAAAGATTTGCAATCTTGGGAACCACATGGATAAGTTCTACTCTGTCTTTTATGGTTTCTATAGGTCTGAATTAACTCACTGACAATTTTTTGGGGGGAGGTTTAAATTTAAAAACTATATATTCCATCCCCCAGCATAGTCAATGTTTCTATCATTACTGATATATGCTAATATTTTCTATCTACCCTGTTGTGACCTTCCTAGAATTAAAGAAGTGAAAGTTAAATACGGTGTACATTGATTAACTATTCATTATGCTACAAAAGATGGGAGAAAATTATAGAACTCTATATTTTAGTTTGTGAATATGGTGGCTGTGGTGGTGGTGTGCTGTGGAGTTAGTTCCAACTCATTGTTGTTGTTGTTGTTAAGTGCCATCGAGTCGGGTCCGACCCATAGCGACCCTGTACAGGGTTTCCGAGGGTGTAAATCTTTATGGGAGTAGAAAGTCTCATCTTTCTCCTGTGGAGCGGCTGGTAGTTTCGAACCGCTGACCTTAAGGTTCGCAGCCCGATTCATAACCACTACGCTACCAGAGTTCCAACTCATAGCAACCCTGTAATTCCAACACTGTAAATCTTTACAGGAGCAGAAAACCTCATCTTTCTCCCACAAAATGCCTGGTAGTTCTGTGTACTTGAGAACTGCTGTACTTGAGGTTAGCAGCCCAACTTTTAACCACTACATAATGTAATAATATAATCCATGCCTCTGCACAGTAGCAATATGCTTAAAAACTGTATTCTAAAACATTTAATAGTCCATGACAAAACTCTTAAGAACATTTTAATGTATTTGGCCATATATCTATTAAGCTGCATTTTACACTATCATAAATATTCAGCATATGACTTTAAATCTATAAAACAAATTTCTTTTTGTAGCCTCAAGGTAGTAGAACATACTATATTTATTTAAAAAATTAAACCCTTCCCTTGTCAACCTCAATTTGGATTTTGACTATAAAAACATTAGAATCATATTTTCCATTTTGGTTTTCCAGAAGGATCAAAACTCTCATGCTAATTTGGTATTCAATATTTCTCAATAAAACAGTATTAAGTTGATAAAAGGAATAGAAACTTTGAAGTAGGAAACATTTTTCACAGAAGTGATTTCACCTCTAGGAGTTACAATTTTCACATCAGAAATACTGACCACTTAGCAGCCTTTCTATTCTTTGATTATATTTCCTTTCAAAACTTCACAGTTCTACACTACACAGAAAGAACAGTGTCAGACAGACTGAAGTGGGACATGCCACTGTAATCAGAGAAGGAGATCTCGTTTTAGGAAAGGCGTCAGGTAACCGTCTATTGCAAACATCACCAGTTTCTGTAAATAGCTGTGCCAGTCACAAGAAGAGGGCAGACTTTTTCAGCGGTGTAGAGGGAAACAGAAGAAAGAATAGAATTTGTGGCACACACACAGACGGTCTCGATGTTTAGTATGCTTGATGCATGTTCAGATATAGTCAAATTCAGTCACATGAGAACTATAAAATAGTCACTATTTATCTTCATTAAAACTCAATAACTTTAAAAAAGGGTTAAATAGTGAACTTAAGAGAGACACCTTGGGTAAGCAAAGTATTACTTCACAAGAAAGAAATTTGGACGTTTCTTACTTCCTGACCTCCAAATCTACTACACAGTCATAGTGGTCAAAACAGCCTGGTACCGGCACAATGAAAGATGCATAGATCAATGGAACAAAATTGAAATCTAGAACTAAACATATCTACATACAGTCAGCTAATCTTTGACAAAGGGTTAAAACACACTGAAGGGGTTAGAGATAGTTTCTTCTATAAATGGTGCTGGCAAAACTGGAAATCCATTTGCAAAAGAATGAAACAAGACCTATATCTCATACCATATACAAAAACAAACTCAACATGGATCAAAGATATAAATGGAATACTTAAAATTATAAAATCACCAATGAAAAAATTGGGACAGACTTAGGAGCTCTGATACATGGTATATATAAATACATTATCAAATATAACTAAGAACTCATAAACAGTGAAGACAAAATAGTTGGCTAGGACCTCCTAAATATTGGACATTTAAGTTTATCAAAAGATTTCCCCAAAAGAATCACCACAGACTGGGAAAAACATTTTTTGTTATGACATATCAGACAAGGGATTAATCACTAAAATTTATAGAAAACAACACTTCAACAAGGAAAAGACAAACAACCAATTTGAAAAGGGGCAGAAGACATTTCATAAGGAAGACAGTCAGGCAATCAACACACATATGTAGAAATATTCATGATCATTAGTCACTGTTATTGGTGTTAAGCACCATCAAGTCCGTTCCAACCCACAGTGACTCATATAAGGTTTTGGAGGAGCGGCTGGTGAGCTTGAACCACTGACCTTGCAGTTCAAAAGGCTTTGCAGTCTGGTGCATTAACCCATAGCGCCATACCAGGACTCCCATTAGCGATCAGAGAGATGCAAATCAAAACAAGAAAGATATATCATCTCACCCAGCATTAATAGCAATGTTTAAAAAAAACAACAGAAAACAAAATATTGTCATTTGTATGGACCCCCCTACACTGGTGTAATATGATGCAACTAGTATGGAGAACCATATGGTACTTCTTCAAACAGCTGAAAATGGAAGTACTGTATGATCCAGAAATCTTTCTACTTGGTATATGTTGTTGTTGTTAAGTGACATGGATTTAGTTCTGACTCATAACAATCCTTTACAGGATTTCTGAGGAGCAGCTGATGGGCTTGAACTGATGACCTTGTGGTTCACAGTTCAGTGCTGATCCTACAGTACCAGTATATATCCCCAAGAAATAAAAGGTACGACACAAGTAAATATATGCACACATGTCCATCATGGAGTCCTGGTGTGGTGCTGTGGGCTAATGCTCTGCACTGTAAGGTCAATTTGAACTACAAGGTCAGTGGTTCAAATTCACCAGCCCCTCTTTGGAAACCCTACACAGGGACGCCATGAAGAGAGACCGACTTGACAGTACTTAACAACAACAGTATATCCGTCATAACACTATTCAACAAATGTCCACCAATGGAAGACTAGGAAAACAACCTTTGGTGCATACACACAATGGAATATTATGCAGTGCTGAAGGATATGGGTGAATCTGCAAATCACCTCATAACATGATTGAACCTGGAGGATATTATCCTCGTGAACTTAGTCAATCATGAAAGGACAAATGTTGTATGAGACCAATATTATAAAACTCAAGAAACATTTCTCATGATAAAAGAACATTCTTTGGTGGTTACCAGGGATGGGAGGGAAGGGAGGGTAATTAACTGGCTAGAGGGTAGACAAATATTAACTAGGGTGACAGAGAGGACAATGTGCAAGAAGAGGGAGTTGGCAGAAGAATGATGAAGACAAGTGAAAACAAAAGGAAGAAAGCAAGTGTTTAAGATGGGGTGTTGAACATCTGGCCTGTGAGCTGCATAAACCCTCATAAATCATCTGGTCTGGTCCTGCAAAGGCAACTGCAGGTGAGACTCAAAAATCCAGTAAATCTAAGAGATTTTTTCAAAGCAGCATAAATTTATATTAAATGATGTTATATATACCCAAACATCCCTCCGGCAGATCAAAGGTTCCCCACGCCTGGTTGAAGAGGTTAGAGGTAAACGCTGTTATACTCATAACCCTGGAATGCCAGTGTTCTGCCGGTAGACATATGGACAGATACACAGGCTGAAAAGGTATGGAAGGGAGAATGAGCACATAACCATAAACATACAAATATTTGTCAGAGGATACTTGTATGTGGTTATTTAAATTTGTTGCAAAAATACTATGAATGCTGTGGAACATACAGAGGAAAATTAGGAAAACTTCTTAGATATTATCAAACATCTTATGGCAATGAGTGGCTGGTCCTGGGGGCTCAGGGTTATAGACTCATGGGGCACCATAGTCAATTGGCATAACGTAGTCCACAAAGACAATGTTTTTTATTCTACTTTGGTGACTAGTGACTGGGACCATAAAAGCTCATGAATGACCATCTGAGGTGCAACTATTGGTTTTTCCATGTGCAGAGGAAAGAAGACTGATAAAAATGTGAAGATGCTTGGAATCAACCAACCCAATGAACCAATGAAACAGGTTAACAACAGTCACCATGACTCTGAGACCAGAACATGATGGCACCAGCTACCACTACCAACTGTTTTGAAAGGGGACACAACAGAAAATCCCCGATAGAGGAGCATGGTGTTTCTGTAGGATAGAAGGTCCCAGATAGAGTAGGGGCAAACATGGAACAAAACTGAAAATTATATTTAAAAAGACCGGGATTACTGATCAGAAAGAGCCTGGAGGAATCTGAGACCTCTGACTCTACACCACACTTCAGGAATGGAAAGGAGCTCACCCTCATGGACCTATTTTCAGTCAAGGAGTAAGGGGAAATAACAACACTAGTAAGGTATGCTCACCATTAAATAGTCAACAATTCAAGATCAAAAGGACAAAATTGAGAAGGGCTTGGAAGGAGGATGGAAGGGAAATAAAACTACAGGAAGGACGTCCGATAACTATTGTTCCATGGAGGGGACTACAATCATTGAGATGAACCAAAGTGTATGATTTGTTGAATGTGAAACTGATGGTCTTCTCTGTAAGCCTTCACTTAATTCATGGTGGTATTGTTGTTATGCTCTATTGAGTTGGTACCAACACAGGGTTTCCGAGGAGAGACTGGTGAGCTTGAACCACTGACTTTGCAGTTCAAACTGTCTTTGCAGTCTAGCATATTAACCCATAGTGCCACACCAGGACAACAAATTCATAATAAAAGTTTTTAAAAATACTGAACTTAACACCAATATGATTTAATTTCAGTATAGAGGAATAATAAATTTTCATTAAAAATAGTCTTATAGAAAGATATATATACAAGTATAATATGATGGAGCTTCAAAAAAATCCATGGAAAAATTCCATTATCTTTATTTGAATTTGTCCACTAACTTTCTGAAATCCCTTCCATATCTTATTGTTGTTGTTAATGCCCAT
>NW_006408521.1:5702705-5712953 GCF_000296735.1 Chrysochloris asiatica | reverse complement strand
TTGCAGACAATATGATCCTTTATGTAGAAAACCCCAAAGACACAGTAAAAAAGCAACTAGCCCTCATTGGAAGATTCAGCAAAGTGGCAGGACATAAGATCAACATACAAAAATCAGTTGGATTCCTCTATACCAAAAACAACAGCATTGAAAAGGACATTAGGAAAGCAATACCATTTACAATAGGCGCCCGAAGGATTTAATATCTAGGAATAAATGTAACCAGAGAAACAAAGGACAAATATACAAAGAAAATTACAAAACATTACTACAAGAAACCAAAAGAGACCTAAAAAAATGGAATAATGTAAGATGCTCCTGAATAGGAAGACTCAACACTTTACAAATGTCAATATTGCCCAAAGCCATTTACACATATAGTGCAATCCCAATCTAGATTCAAATGACATTCTTCAAAGAGATGGAAAAAACAATTACAAACTTTATATGGAAAGGAGAGACCCAGGATAAGCAAAGCACTGCTTGAGAAGAAGAATAAGGTTGGAAACCTCTCACTTCCCAAGTTCAAAATTTATTACATGGCTACAGTGGTTAAAATTGTTTAGTACTGATACAATGAAAGATACATTGATTAATGGAACAGAATCGAGAATCGAGAAATTAACCCATCCACATACAAAGAAGTGATTTTTGACAAGGTACCTAAATATCTCGCATGGGGAGGTGATAGTCTTTTCAACAGATGTTGCTGGCAGAATTGAAAAGTGATATGCAAAACATTGAAACAAGACCTTCACCTCAGGCCTTACACAAAAACCAACTCAACGTGGATTAAAGACCTAAATGTGAATCCCAGAATTATGAAGCCATCAAAGAAAAAACCAGGACAAATGTGAGGGTACTACTTCAGGGAATACACAGTCTACAAAAATTTTGAAAACTACACAAACAAAAGCAGACAAAATAGATAATTGGGACATACTGAAAATTAAAAACATGTGCATTAAAAGACCACCAGAAGAGTAAAAAGGGAACCCACAGAATGGGAAAAAAGTCTTTTGAAATGACACATCAGACAAGGGACTCATTTCTAAAATATATAGGAAACTACAACACCTCTACAAGAAAAAGACAAATAACCCAATTAAAAAGTGGGCACAGGATATGAACAGACACTTCATCAAGGTGGAGATCCAGGCAGCCAACAAACATATGAAGAAATGTTCACGATCACTAGCGATTAGAGAGATGCAAATCAAAACAACAATGAGAAACCATCTCACATCAGCTATAATAGCAAAGATCAAAAAAGTAGAGGACAATAAATGCTGGTGGGGTTGTGGAGAGACTGGGACACTCCTGCATTGCTGGTGGGATTGCAAATTGGTCCAGTCTCTCTGGAAAATAATATGGTGCTTGCTCAGAAGTTTGGAAATAGAAGTACTTTATGACCCAGGAATTCCTCTACTTGGTATTTACACGCAAGAAATATGAGCCATAACATGAGTAGACACATGCACAACAATGTTCATAGCAGCACTATTCACAATAGCAAAAAGATGGAAACAGCCTAAGTGCCTATCAACTGAAGAATGCATAAACAAACTGTGGTACATACACACCATGGAATATTATGCTACTTTGAAAAATAACAAGGAAGCTGAAAGCCATCGCATAACATGGATAAACCTGAGGACATTATATTGAGTGTAATTGTTGTTGTTGTTGTTGTTAAGTGCCTTCGAGTCGGGTCCGACCCATAGCGACCCTGTACAGGGTTTCCGAGGGTGTAATTAGTCAGTAACAAGAGGAGAAATACTCCATAGGACCACTACTGTAAAAGACTAAGAAAAAGAACCCATACTAAAGCAGGGGTGAGAGGTGGGAGGGGGAGTCTATGCTGGTTACCAGGATGTTGGGGGTGGGATGAGGGGAGTGAGGAGAAGGTGAAGCACAGAGCAGGGAATAGACACAGGATAGTTTGGGTGCTAGGGAGGGGGGCAAAACACAAGAAGGGGGAAGGGAATGGAAGAACAAAGTGGATGGGAAACAATTAGGCAGGTTTGCATGGGCTAAGTGGGACCGAGGTAAATAATGGTATATGCGCAACCTGCGAACAACAGGGCTCTGGGATACAGGGATTGAGCCATGGTTGGAATGTGGAAAAGGGAAGAAATAATGTTAATATGATTGGTTGTCTTTTGAATCTTGGTTTCCCTGGCATAGCATTATAAAATAGACACAAGAGGGGGAGAGAAAGGAATAGCCAGAAATATCACCATAGAAAGCTTCAAAGTCCATCTTCTTCCTATAACAGATTGGAATACCTAAAATGGGGCTACAAATTGCTCAGTGAAGGAGGCTTCCTGCGGAGCCTCTGCATTACATAAGACCATAGATGGAATCTTCTACCCACTCCAGAATCTTCAGAGTTGGGAAATTTCCCTTTGAAAGGACAAGCAGACCAGCCTGGAGCTGCTAGAAGAACAGAAGATAAGTCTTGAAAGAAAGATCAACAAGAAAAATACAAAACAATATAGGCAGACTGAATGATTACTACATGAACAAATAAATGGCTTGCCCAGGAGACATCAAGGCAAGTGGTTGGGTCACCTCAGGGCAAAACCCCTTCCAAGGCTAAGACTCAATGGGAATACATGCTTTGATTGGTGACCACGTCTGTCACCGATAAGGGGAAGTGAGGGAACAACAGCAATGAAGCTGCAAGCTAAGCCCTACAACGTTCAATAGACTTCTGTGAACCCAGGTGGAGTTCTGGTTGGCCAGCAGTGTGACAAGACCTGGGGACTCTTGGGCCTTGAGTCAGTAACATAGCCACAGATGACTAGAGTGGAGAGTAAAGTGCCCAGATGATAAGAAGAGAGGGCATATGCATAAGAACACCCACACTTGCAGATAATACTCACTTTACCTGGCTTCAATGACTGGATGATCAGAGCTCAACTAGAAAAAGAAAGAAGAGGAAACAAACAGTAACTGGATACAATTTGATGAACTTGACCTTCACCTATGGATGTGTAGCTCAAAAGCGGGAACACATCTTTACAGTGAGGATCATTCCTACCCCCTCCATACACAGAGTAGACAAGGATGAACAACTTGGACACTGACTACCCAAAATGGGGGGGGGGGGGGGGATGGCTACAAAGGCAAGAAGTGACTGGCTTACAAGCTTTCAAGTGGGAGCCTAGATCCAGAGGGCATGGAGGAAGGTAGAATCTCCACTGAGTAGTATCCAATCTGTCTGGGCAGGGCTGCTGAAAGGAAATGCAGATAGGTCTCTTGTGATACAATAGTGAACAATTGTTATCAGGACTGACTTTGAGGGTTGGAAATATAAAGGTAGACATTTTGCAGCAAAAAGAGGGGAGTGATTGACTTTGCAGTCTAGGAGCGGCAGGTCTCGGGGACATTCAAGGAAGAAGAGCGGAGAGTGGGACCCTACCCAGAGAAGCATAGATGCCAGAGATGGAATTAGAGACGATGACGATGACGTGAAGAGATGGAGCAGTTGGGGACTTTAGACCCAGAGAGAGAGAGGGCTGTGTGCTGATGACCTGTGGGCAAACTTGAAGGGTTGATGATGTTACATGCATCATCAACCAACAAAAAGGTTATTCTTTTGTTGGCTTATGATGCATGCAGGGAACTGTAACCATGGCAGTGAAACAATATATGATAGGATGAATGCAAAGCTAATGTTCTCCCATGTAATCTATCACATAATTCACAATAAAACAAAAACTTGTTGAAACCCCTCATATAAAAGATTGGATGACTTGTCCCATCCATAGCTTTAATCTGGAAGGCATCTTAAATATTTTAAGAAGTCCTTTAGAGACAAAACTTCATTTCATAGTGACTAGGTTCTATTAAAAGAGCTCTGGTAGCATAGTGGTTATGAATCGGGCTGCGATCCTCAAGGTCACCAGTTCGAAACTACCAGCTGTTCCTCCCGGAACAGGGAGTAAGATGAAGCTTTCTGCTCCTGTAAAGATTTACAGTCTTGAAACCCTGTCCAGGGTCACTATGAGTCAGAACCAACTCCATGGCACATAACAACAACAACAGGTTCTATTAAGTGGACCTGAGATTTGTGAAGCTAAAGTCTTCCGAAACATTGTCTAAGAGACATTTAAGTTAAAGCAATTGTTTGTTTCCTCTGCAAATTACATAGGCGTCTTTTCATTAGTCTCAGAAAAAAATGTCTTAGGCCACATGCATACCATTCATGTCTCCATATCTTCTGCTCTATGTATGCAGCATTTTGTAAAACTTTAAATATATTTAATTCTGAAAAATGTTAATATAATCTTATTCCTTTAATATTCAATGTGGAGAAGGAATTTTCTGCTGAAGACTTAGTGGTTTGACAATTAAGCTGATAGAAATGACTAAATACATATGCGTTAGGGAGAATACTGAGATTGGTAATTCCTATGATTTTTTTTTCTTTATTTAATCTTAAAAAAAAGACATACAGAAACTTAAACGGAGTTACATGGAATCCTGGTGTGGTGCTGGGAGTTAATGCGCTGGATTGCAAGGTTGGATTGAAATACAAGGTCAGCAATTCAAGTTTATCAGAAGCTCTTGGAAACCCTGTACAAGGTCACTAACAATCGGAACTGACTTGATGGCACAAAGCAACAACAATAGTTAGTCACATAGGGTAATAAATGTGTCCCTTTTCTTGTTCAGCACGATATCTCTGTAGATGCCACTTTGAGAATTAGGGAGTGCTTGAACCTAATACATGGCATTTTCAGTTGTCTCACATTCATGTAAAAACTGGACAGTGAATAAAGAAGACTGGAGAATTGATTTATTTTAGTTATGGTGTTGGCAGAGGATACTGAAAATACTATGGACTGCCAGAAGAACAAACAAATCTGTCTTTGAGGTATAGACAGAATACTTCTTAGAATGAGGTTGGTCAGATGTCATCTTACATATTTCCAACATATTATCAGGGGGATCAGTCTCTGGAAAAGAACAGTAGGCTTGGCAACGTATGTTGTTGTTGTTAGGTGTCATCGACTTGGTACTGACTCATAGCAACCCTATGTACAACAGAACGAAACCCTGCCCGATCCTGGGCCAACCTTGCAATTATTGCCACACTTGAGCCCACTGATGCTGCCACTTGGACAATCCATCTCACTGGGGGTCTTCCTCTTTTTCTCTGAATCTCCATCCTACCAAACATAATATCCTTCTCCAGTGACTGGTCCCTTCTGATAACATGTCCGAAGTATGAGAGACAAAATTTGTCCATCTTGGCCTCCAAGGAGCACTTTTGGCTATACTTCTTCCAACACAGATCTGTGGGTTCTTTTGGCAGCCCATGACACTTTCAATATTCTCCTCCAGCACCCATAACTCAAAAGCATCAATTCTTGTACGGTCTTCCTTATTCCCTGTCCAGCTTTCGCATGCATATCAAGTTATTGAAAATACCATGGCTTTGGTCAGGCGCACCTTAGTCCTCAAGCTGACATCTTTGCTCTTCAATACTTTTTTAAAAAAGTATAGGGTAGACGAATAAGAAGACCCTCCATGAGATGGATTGACAGTGACTTGCAACAATGGGCTTAGACATAGCAACTATGAGGATGGCACCCAACCTGGCATTGTGTCCTTCTGTCGTGCAGGGATCCCTATGAGGCAGAGCCAACTGGATGACATACAATAGCATAGCTCCAACACAGTACTTGTCCAATAGTTTATGTCTATTAAATATCTCAAGAATTTCTTGATTTTGAATGAACATAATTTTATTTTGTAAGATAACTGACTATATAAAGTTTTTTAAAATGATTAAGTCTGATATCCATTAACACATTACTATGACTCTTGATGTAGTGCTGTAGGATAAGCACCAGGCTCCTAACCATCCAGTTGGAAGTTCAAACCTACCATCCATAGAGTTGCTATGAGTTGGAGCCGAAAGGATGGCACTTAACAATGTAGTTAAATGTTTTAGAGTCGGTTCCAACTCATAGCAACCTAGAATAGTGTTTCTCAGGAGCAGTTGGTGGGTTTGAACCATTGATCTTGCAGTTCAAAATAACTTTGCGGTCTATTGCTTATCCAGAACTAAAAAAGAAAAAGAAAAAAAAGTAACATTTAGCTATAAATATAATTCTATCTTCACAGAAAAGTTATGAATAGAAATTGTAACATGCAGTGCAGTAAGATACAAGATATGGCATTTCTATCATTAGTCTTTACACATCCCATCAAATGACAGTGCTGTTGTTGTTGTTGCTATATATCTTTGATGAATTTCTGATTCACAGCGACCCTAGGCACAACAGAACAAACATTGTCCAAGCCTTTGCCATCTTCACAATTGTTGCTATGGATGGACCCATTACTGTTGCTATTATATCACAGCTTCCCTTTTTGGCTCACCCTATACTTTACCAAGTAGGACGCCCTTCTCCAGGAATTGGTGGTTCATAATAACATGCCTGAAGTAAGAGGGGTAAAGTCTTGCCATTCTGGCTTCTAAGGAGCATTCTGGTTGTACTTCTTCCAACATAGATTTGTTTGCTCTTTTCCAATGCCATAATCAAATACACCAGTTCTTCTGCAGTCTTCTTTATTCATGATCCAGTTTTCACATGCATATGAGGTGAGTGAAAATACCATGGCTTGGGTTAGGGTCACTTTAGTCCTCAAACTGATATCTTTTATCTTGAACACTTTAAAGCGATCTTTTACAGCAGATCTGCCTAATCCAGTATGTCATTTAATTTCTTGCATTTTGCTTCCATGAGTATTGATCCAAGGGAAATGAAGTATTTGACAACTTCAATCTTTTCTCTATTTATCATGATACTATTTTTTGGTCTACTTGTGAGGATCTTTGTTGTGTTTTACAATGAGTTACAATCCTAACTGAAGGCTTTGATCTTTGATCTTCATTGGTAAATATTTTAAATCCTTTTCACTTCCAGAAAGCAGGATTTTCTCATTTGCACATCACAGGTTGTTAAAGAGTCCTCCTCTAATCCTGATGCCATGTTCTAAAAATCCAGTTTCTCAGATTATTTGCTGAGCACATAGATTGCTTAAGTATGATGAAATGATAAAACCCTGATGTACACCACCTTTCCTGATTTTATACCTTTCAATATGACTTTGTTCTGTTCTACCAATTAACTCTTGGTCTATGTACGGGTTTCTAGTAAGCACAACTAAGTGCCTGAAATACCCACTATTTACAATGTTCTCTACAGTTTGTCATGGTTCATACAGTCTAAACCCTTTCCATAGTTATAATAAAGCACAAGTTAGCATCTTTCTGATATTCTCTGCTTTTAGCCAAGATTCATCTGATATCAGCAATGATATCCTGAGGTACTTGCCCTCTTCTGAATCCAACCCAAATTCTGGCAGTTCCCTGTGGATGTACTGTTGATAGTTTGTTGTTGTTATTAAGTGCAGTCGAGTCAATTTCGACCCATAGTGACCCTGTATACCGTTTCCGACGAGCAGCTGGTTAGCTTGAACCACCAACCTTGCAGTTCAAACATCTTTGCAGTTTGGCACATTAACGTACAGCGCCACATCAGGACTCCATTGATAGTTGAGTGTTGAGTGTGAATAGTTGGTCCAAGAATGAAGCTGATCGTTTAGGACACCCAAATGTGAGGTGTTTGTAACCCACCAAGAGGATTGGATAGCTTGATAATAATGTAAATATGGTACATGGCACTCTTGGGGTAGGATCATTCAAATGAGGTTTATGGAACCCTAATAAGGAGATTAGTTAGTTTTGCAATTCTACTACATTTTAAATGAGCCATTTCAGAAGCAGAATAGGGATTCATACTACTATCAAGAAGAAAAGCCAAGAGTGGAGTGCTTCCATTTAGACCTGAGATTCCTATGCTGAACCTTCTCAATCCAGTAAACAGAGAATTGGACCACCAGAGCAGGTGAGAGGCAGTGAAAAGAAGTAACAGAGAAATAGTAGCAGCTGAAGAAGCAGAACTAGAAAAGTGGTATGAGACAGAGCTGTGACCCATGGACAACAAAGCTGAGTACCTTAAGGTAGGAAGTCTGCTGGTGGAGTGTGGTGCCTTTTGGCACTTATTTAAGAGACACGAGAAGAGGTTTATTGTGGTTGTCAAGGACTTCATTCTTCTTGGATCAAATATAAACACTCACAGAATCAAATAACGTATTGCATTAGGCAAATCTGCTGCACAAGACCTTTTGAAAGTGTTGAAGAGCAAAGATGTCAGCTTGAGGACTAAGGTACACCAGACCCAAGCCATGGTATTTTCAATAACCTCATATGCATGTGAAAGCTGGATGGATAGTGAATAAGGAAGACCATAGAAGAATTGATGCTGTTGAGTTGGAGGAGAATATTGAAATTGCCATCAGCTGCCAAAAGAACCAATACATCCATTTTGGAAGAAGTGTAGCCAGAGTACTCCTTGGAGGCCAAGATGGCCAAACTTTATCTCTCATACTTCAGAAGTGTTGTCCAAAGGGACCATTTTCTGGAAAAGGATACCATGTTTGGTAGGGTGGAGGGTTATAGAAAAAGAAGAAGAGCACAAGAGAGATGGACTGGCCATGTGGCAGCATCGATGGACTCAAGTGTGGCAACAGTAGTGATGTTGGCCCAGTACCGGGCAGTGTTTCGTTCCGCTGTGTATAAGGTCACTCTGAATCAGTACTGACTTGATGGTACCTAACAACAACAACAACAAAAGAGGTTTATAACACTTGTCCAAGCAAAGCAGAGACCAAGGGGCCATGTGGCTAAGAAACTGAAGGCCTTAGCATTCCTTCAGGCACTGCTATGAAGAGGCTAATCAAAGAACTGTTTCCTGAGCATTTCTGATCCTGAATTATATAAGCTGGTGCATCCTTAATAAATCCTTTAATTGTGAGTATTGTCTGTGAGTTCTGTGTGCCTACTGCAATGAATTATTAAACCCAGCAAGATGCACAGAGTGCCATGGTTGATGTTGGAATTGATAGAAAAGTGGGAGTGATGATCTCTGACTCATAGGAATGAATCTTCAGGCTGATGCTAATAGTGATTCTCCTCTATCCTCCTAGTGAAATTAGATGAGGTCAGACGCCACTCTCACACCATTTTTGCAAGATATTGCATAAAAATGGTAACAAAATAGTCTGTTCTTAAATGATTTCTGAAATAAATAATTTAGTAAGAGAGTACAGCACCAAACACCTTGCAGCAATGAATTTCTGGGCATGGGTAACATAGTATCAGGGACCGCATTCAATTGGCATACCAGTTCACAAAGGCAATGGTCTACATATTACTTTTGTGAGTAATGACTAGGATCTTAAAAGCTTATGTGTGAACATTTAAAGTACAACTATTGGTCTTTTCATGTGCAGAAGTCAGAAGTGTGATAAAAGTGAAGATAACTTGGAATCAGTTAGCCCAGTAGAGAAATGGAACATCAATTCTCCAGAAGAACTAGATGATGTCTGATATCACTACCAACTGCTCTAAAATGAATCCTATTAGAAGGTCCTGAATAGAGTGGGAAACAGAATGAAACAAAATTCAAAAATTTTAAAAAGATCAGGGTTTACTGGTGAAAAAGCGACTGGAGGAACCCAAGACTATGGCCCATGGCCACCCTTCAGGTCAGGAATGGAATTCAACCCCTTGGCCCAATTTTCAACAAAATGATACACAGGTATACAAGGTAAGCTTCAGCATGGAATGTTCAACCATTCAGTATCCAAAGGGCAACATTTACCAAAGGACAAGTTTACATGGGTTGGGAACGAGGGTAGAATGAAAATAAACCCATAGGGAGAACGTGGGATAACTGTTGTTACATTGAGATGAAATAGTGACTGCTTTGTTGGGTGTAAAGCTGATCTTCTCTGTAAACCTTCACTCAATTCATATCAAAAAGTATTGAAAAAAAAAAAAAGTAAAAAAAACAAAACAAACCACAAATAAAATAGAAAAATAAGGTATTTTTTTCTTCCCAACAACTTAAAAAGAGAGTAAAGTAAGACAGAAAATCAGTAAATATACAATATCAAAAACAAACATACGCCCATATACAAGGCCGCGTCAGAAAGTTCCTGGAAAAATTCCACTATATTTTAATTCTATTTTCCACTTTTTGATGCTTCCTCATATTCATATAAACATACACACACTCATATATGTATATATATAATTAAGTACCATCAAGTCTATTTTAACTCATTGTGATCCTATATTGGCTTTCTAAGGAACAGCTG
>NW_006408521.1:5688758-5702475 GCF_000296735.1 Chrysochloris asiatica | reverse complement strand
AGCCTCAGAAACCCTGTATACGGTCTCTATGAGTCAGAACCAACTCCACGGCATATAACCATCACCATATATATATCAAATTAAGTTTTATATTGTGTCCCCCACTGTATACATGAGTCCTAGTATGGTGCTACAGGATTAGCACTATACTGTTAACTGCAAGGTTGACAGTTCAAACCCACCAGCCTCTCTGAGAAACCCTATACATGGTCATTACAAGTTCAATCAACTCTCTAGCATACAATGAAATATGCATATTTAAAAAGAGTTAGTGCCTATTAATTTCAAACGCAAAAATACATTTTAAATGTTTCAAATACCAAATTGAGACACAGCACACTGAATTACAGTAACAACTCTTGGAGTTCATGAAGCATTTTGCGAAATAGATGATACCAATAACACATGTTATTACACTGCCCATTTCTAATAAAAATCCATATAGATAAAGATAAATTGTTTGCACATGGATTTTAATTACAGTAGTACCAGGAATCATAACAAGCTCAAAAGCATTGAAGAGAATCCCCATGTTTTTAGGAAATGAACAAAGATTTAAATTACAATAAGAATAAATAGAAGCGATAAAAAAGCAATGGGCTAAAGTTTGATTGTTACAATTTAGCCAAAAATTTTTTTAATGTGATTAAGAACAGACTGCATCCAATGAGTTCATGAAGAATTAGGCCCCAGAATGCATTTAACTCCAAATTAGTTAAGAAGTTATATAGAGATTTGAATATCCTATTTTTTTTTACAGATTATTACTTTTTTTCTAGCAAAAAGAGAGCATTCTCACATTAAAACTGACAAAATGAAAAAACAGTATCTGTGTGAGTGACTGATCTTAATTATACTTGACAGAGAAGGTGAGAACAAAGGTTAGGTCTGGAATTGGAAGAAAATGTTATTAAGGTAGAAGTTACACGTCAGGCTTTACTTCTGGTGACAAATAAGGCTGATATGCTCTGACTTGGTTGTCATAGGTCAGCATTTGAACTCAGGGAGATCTAAACAGAAATCTGACTGAATTCATGTAGGTTACACTGACAAAGAGAATCATGTAATCCTAAGGGCAAAGCTCTGCCTTTTTAACAAGGACTTGTTCAAGATCATGTTAACAAGTAAGAACTTTCTCCATTTTATCTATATTTTAATTTTAGTTATTTTTCCATGATCTGGGATGAGTGGTGGTGGGGGTGTTGGTTATGTGCCATGGCATCGGTTCCAACTCATAGCAACCCTGCATATGGTTTCAGAGGCTGTAAATCTATGTGAGAGCAGAAAGCCTCATCTTTCTTCCATGGAACAGCTGGTAGTTTCAAACCACTGAATTTGAGATTAGCAGCCCGACTCCAGGATGAGTAGGAGTATGAAAAGTCTTTTATATTTTTCTCTAATAAAATATAAACTAGTTTTCACAAATAACAAGGAAAATGGACTGCTGTTATTATTAAGTGCCATAGAGTCATTTTCTACTCATAGTGAACCTGTATAGGGTTTCAAAAGATCAGCTGTTGAGTTTGAACTGCTGATCTCGCTGTTAGCAGTTCAGTGCTTATTCCACAGAGCCACAGCAAGACTCCAGGAAAATGGATTATAATCTCAGAAATAATTGAAATCAAATTCCACCAAAAAACAATGTAACCCCTCTCTCCCCCAAAAAACTATTGTATGTTATTGTTGTTAAGTGTCAGAGAGTCAGGTCCAACTCATAGTGACCCTGTATAGGGTTTCCAAACAGTGGCTGGTGAGTTTGAACTATCAACTTTCAGGTTCAAACTGACCTTTCAGTCTAGTGTTTATCCTAGGGCCTATACCAGGACTCCATTATTGTTATAGGTATGCAATTATGAAAAAGAGACAAGCTTACTGGTATGAATTGAATTGTGTCCTCCCAAAAGATGTGATGAAATCCTCACCTCTGTATTTGAGACTATGACCCTGTTTGGAAACAGAGTCTTTGAAGGTTAATATAAGCTAATACTAGAGTCGGAGGGTCATCATCCTACATGACTTTTGTTCTCATTAAAGAGAAGCTACACAAAGAGAGACAGAGATAGAATAGCCACATGACTACAGAGATGGATGCAGTTCCAAGTCTTGAAATGTCATAGATTGCTGGGAGCTACCAGAAACTAGGAGAGAATTATGGAAGAGATTATAATCTTATAAGAACTTCTAGACTCCCAAACTTCCAGACAATAAATTTCTGTTCTTAAAAGTCACCTAATTTCCCGTATTTTGTATGGTAGCCCCAGGACACTATACATACAGAATAAGTTTATAAAATGATGAGTTTGATTCTGCGAATCATGACTGAAAATTGATCTCATTGTAAAAGTACTACCACTGATGCAAATGCATGTACACTCATGTATAGGTGTGTCTGTTTATGTGTGCATTTGAAGAATGTGAAGCACTATATACAGAGCATGATCAAAGAGTAGATAAGAGACAATGTTGGAGAAAAAAGTTATGAAAGAATATGAGTCCCAGAATTTATACTAAAATATATTAATAAAAAATGAAGACTAGTCACTGATAGGAGAAACTACTTTCCAGTAACAGATCTGACAAAGCACTTGCATTCATAATATTTAAAGAATTAACAAAACTCAATAAAAAGAACCAAAGCAAGCTAGACAAAAGACTTGAACAGACATTTAACTTAAGAAAGGTCAATAGTGCCTAAGAGCATGAATCGATATTTACACCAACAGTCACTAGGGAAATGCAAAGTTAAACTACAAAGTAAAACAATTACACAGCGGTTAGAAATAGTAATGTAATACCTAAGTGCTAGTGAGGAAGCAGAGCAACTGACAATCTCATGCATTGCTTTGTGGTGGGAATGCAAAATGCTACAGAAATCTTTTAAAGTAGTTTGACAATTTCATATAATCATTTAATTACCAAATGTCCTTGCATCTCTACTCCAAGGTATTTGCACAATAAAAATGTATGTTCACAAAAACTCTGCATGTAAATAACTATATATTCTTATTACAACTAGGGGAAAACGGGAAATAATCCATATCTTAAAACTAGTGAAAAGTTAAAGTATATCGCATTTGGCAAACATGCTGCACAACACATCTTTAAAGCACTGAAGAGCGAAGATGTCAGTTTGAGGTCTAAAGTGCACCCGAGCCAAGCCATGGTATTTTCAATAACCTCATATGCATGCAAGTGTTGGACAGTAATTAAGGAAGATCTTAGAAAAACTGACACCCTTGAGTTATAATGTTGGAGGAGAATATAGAAAGTACCATAGGCTGCCAAAAGAACAAATAGATCTGTGTTGGAAGTGATAGGCTCAG
Organism: Chrysochloris asiatica; assembly: GCF_000296735.1. Lineage (NCBI taxonomy): Eukaryota > Metazoa > Chordata > Mammalia > Afrosoricida > Chrysochloridae > Chrysochloris > Chrysochloris asiatica. The sequence continues at coordinate 5,699,152 of NW_006408521.1, read as the reverse complement.
ACATAGCAACAATTGTGAGGTTGTGTTTTGTTCTTTTGTGCTTAGGGTCACTATGAGTTGGTTTCAACTTGATGCACTTAACAACATAGCAGAAGTTCTGGTGTGGCACTGAGAGTTAATGCATTGACCTGAAAAGTTGGTTTGAACCTCAAGGTTGGTTGTTCAAGCTCACTAGCCACTCCTCAGAAACCCTATATAGGATCACTATCGGTTGGAATCGACAACACTTAACAACAACAACAATTTACAATTACACTAGGATTGCCCAATGTTATTTTTAAAACAAGTATATCAGAAGAGGTGATATTTTCTTTCCACACTCTTGATTTAACAACATTGGATAGAAGAATATTTAATTCAGAAGGACTTAGATATTAAAGAAGTTGTACCAATACCTATAAATTGGAACTGACTTGAGAGTACAACAACAACAAACAACAGCTAACTAGTTAGAGCTGAGATCGTCTTTGCTAGGTCATTCCAACAACCTTTCTAATACTCAACAATACATTCTGTAAAATGGTGACCATACAGAACTCAGATGCACTTATGTGCATTAATTTGAATAAAGCACGTAACACTGGACCTAACCTATGAAAACCATCACAGATTGGTGCATCATTTTTGGTTATTTGCTGTATTATATTTTTATTCCTAAAGGTCTTTCATTACATAAAAACATTTATCTGATTGAATTTAGCAGGGGTAGAAGTATCTGTTTAATAAAACAAGTTGTTAGTAGACTTCAACTCATACTTAGTAAACATAGAATTAAGTGGATAAAGGATAATTTAAATATTTTCAGTCATTTAAATGCTAGACTATGAAATGTAAAGATTCTTGATATGGGGCTGTGGGTTAATACGCTGGACTGCAGAGTTGGTTTGAACCACAAGGTCAGAAGTTCAAGCTCACCAATTGCTCCTTGGAAACGCTATACAGGGTTGCTATGGGCTGGAACCGACTCGAGAGCACTTAACAACAACAATGAAATGGATGTTTTGGTTGATTTGGGAAGAATAGAAAGACAGAGAAGATTTAGGCTCAGTTAAATAAAATAAAACAAACCACCATTTTTAGTTTCTCTCCAAAGCTATAATGTGAAAGTAGTTGACCCCTAACAACATGACAAGAATCTATGAATATTTTCATTTTCATATGCCTCACTCTTTTACCTCACCACAGCATTCTGGATTCATGGGGGCTTCAGAAAAGAGGAAGGTTAAGAAGGGAGCATTGCAAAAATTATAATTTTTCTAATTCCTATTTTGGTTTGAGAGAATGAATGAAATCTATATTAATATATAGTAAACAGGTACATACCTACTTCTTGCAATTTCATGTTACAGCTGGGCAACATTTCTAGTCATTTCCTCCTTTCATTAAAACATCTAGATGATTCAGTTTAAATGCTATAAATTCAAAGTTCTCTTGAGATTACTGTTGTTGTTAAGTACCACTGAGTCAGTTCGTACTCATAGCGACCCTGTATAGGGTATTCAGCCACAAATTATATAGTCTTCCAATTTGGATTAAAACTTTGGAACTCCAGTTAACAATAAAAATGTATGTAAGGCGATATTCATTTAAACAAGAACACAAAATATTCTCGTTACATTATCAACATAAAAGAAAAAGCTCAAATGAGATAAAATAAAATTTAAAAAGGAGGAGGAATAATTCCAACCCACAAAAATCCTGTAACTACAATTGAGAATCAAAATACAGATTTAGCTACCTCTTAAGAAAATACTATTAGTCTTTCCAAAGATATTTAATTAAGAAATTTTACTCACACTTCCAGGTAAGGTGATTCATTCATCAGATCTCAGCTTCATTAAAATCAATCCTTGCCTTAGGTTTGTCAGCCACTAAAAGATATGAGCGTGGCAATCAGTCAGTTGTGATTGGAGTTCATTACAGGGCCTATCTGACTGTGACTGTTAAGTTTGAGAATTTTTCATTCCTTTAAATTTTTTTTCTTACTTGTTTAAAGCACAGAATATTCATTTGAATAAGCTTAGAAAAAAAGAGCTGGGAATTCAAAACCAGGTTTCTTGAATGTCAGAATCTTCACTACTTTTCTCAAATAACGCTATCATTACCTCTCTTTATACCTTAGAAGTCACAACAAGCCTAGACAACGGTATTTAGGATTTCAACTAGTTCTATAGCACATAAACACACACAAAGCTATCAACACATAGTTTCTCTAAAATACTGTTACATGTGTTCTTGATAAAACCTGCACTTCACATATCATCATGGGATGTATTTCAGAGTTAGGCTTATGACTTTGTTTTCTCAACCTATTATTTTAAAGGACCAAAAACCCATTATAATTATCCTCAGTAAATTTTTTTGTTAGCTGTTGCTAATTGCTGTTGTATCTGTTCCGACTTTTAGCGACCCTATGCACAGCTCACTGCTCAGTCCTACACTATCCTCCTAATTGTTATATTTGAGCCCATTGTTGGAGTCATGTGTCAGTTTATCTTAGGCCTCTTCCTTTTTTGTGTGTGATAACCCTCCACATTACTAAGTGATAATATGTCTAAAGTATGAAAGACAAAGTCTCTCCGTCCTTGCTTCTAAAGAGCATTCTGGCTATACTTCTTCCAACACAGATTTGTTTGTTCTTTCAAAATTCTTTGCCAACACCATAATTCAAATGCATTGAATATCCTACATCTTCCTTATTCATTGTTCAACTTTTACATGCATATGTTGTTGTTGTTGTTAAGTGCCATCAAGTTAATTCTGACCCAAAGCAATCCTACATACAGTTTCCAAGGAATGGCTGGTGAGTTTGAACTGCTGACCTTGCAGTTCAAACAGACTTTGCAATCTAATGCATTAACCCACAGCACCATGCAGGACTCCACGTGCTCATGAGGTGATCTAAAGCTCATGAGGAATCTGTACATGGACCAAAAGGCAGTTGCTTGAACAGAACATGGGAACACTGAATGGTTTAAAAATAAGAAAGGTATGCAACAGCGTTGTATTCTTTCACCAAACTTATTCAACCTGTATGCTGAGCAAATAACCTAAGACTGGGTTATATGAAGAAAAATGTGGCATCAGGATTGGAGGAAGACCCATTAATAATCTGCAATGTGCATATGATACAACCTTGCTGAAAGTGAAGAGGACTTAAAATATTTATTGATGAAGATCAAAAAGCACAGCTTTCGGTATGGATTGCATCTCAATGTAAGAAAACAAAAATCCTTACCACTGGACCAATAAACAACATTCTTATCAACAGAGAAAAGATTGAAGTTTTCAGGACTTCATTCTTCTTGGCTCAACCATCAACACTCATGGAAGCAGCAGTCAAGAAATCAAACGACGTATTGCATTAGGAAAATCTGATGCACAAGACCTCTTTAAAGTGTTGAAGAGCAAAAATGTCAGCTTGAGGACTAAGGTACACCTGACCCAAGCCATGGTATTTTCAATAACCTCATATGCATGGGAAAGCTGGACAGTGAATAAGGAAGACCGTAGAAGAATTGATGCCTTTGAGTTGTGGTGTTGGAGGAGAATATTGAAAGTGCCATGGGCTGCCAAAAGAACCAACAAATCTGTGTTGGAAGATGTGCAGCCAGAGTGCTCCTTGGAGACCAGGGTGGCCAAACTTTGTCTCTCATACTTCAGACATATTGTCAGGAAGGAGCAGTCACTGGAGAAGGATATCATGTTTGGTAAGGTGCAGGGTCAGAGAAAAAGAGGAAGACCCCCAGCCCCAGCAAGATGGATTGGCAGAGTGGAAGCATCAATGGGCTAAATGTAGCAACAATAGTGAGGCTGGCCCAGAATCAGGCAGGGTTTTGTTCTGCTGTGCATAAAGTCACTGTGAGTCGGTACCAATTCGATGGCATTTAGAAACGACAACAACAAGCAAAATTGTACTTATATGTGATAGTAATGTTGTTGTTTGCCAATTTCCACATTCTATTGCATCAACTCTCTATGGAATGGGCACAAATATGGTTCTTTTCCTGTCAGTTGGCCAGGTAGCTGTCTTTCAAATTACTTGTCATAGATGAGGGAGTGTCTCCAGTGCTGTATCAATTTGTATTCCATCTATTCCTAGTACCTTGTTATTTGCCAATGCTTTTAATGTACCTTGGACTTGCTCCTCAGAATCATTGGCTCTTGGTCATATGCAACCTCTTAAAATGAATAAACATGGTTCTTTTCTTTTTGGTACAGTGACTCTGTGCATTCCTTCCATCTTCTTTTAATGCTTTCTGCATCATTCAATATTTTGTCCATAGAATCCTTCATTATTACAAGTAAAGTCTTGAATTTTTTCTTCAGTTTCCTCAGCTTGAGGAATGCTGAACATGTTCTTCCCATTTGGTTTTCTAAGTCTAGGCCTCTGTATATTTTGTTACAATATTTGACTTGTTTTTTTGAGCTGACCTTTGAAAAATTCTGTACAGTTCTTTTACCTCCTCATTTCCTCCATTTACTATACCATCTCTATGCAGGAGAGCAAGTTTAAGAGTCTTTAATGCCATTCATTTTAGTCTTTTTATTCTTTCTTGCCTTAATGTCCTTTCGCTTTCTAACTGTATGATGTTTTCAGTGCCATCCTGTAACTCTTCTAGTCTTTCATCTTTAGTGTCTAAAGCATCAACTCTGTTTTTCAGATGATATTTAAATTCAGGTGGTGTGTGTTCAAGATCATATTTTGGTTCTTGTTGACTTGTTTAAATTTGCTTCCGCTTCAGCTTCAACTTGCATATGAATAATTGATGGTCTGTTCCACAGTTTGCCACTGGCCTTGTTTGGGCTGATGATATGGAATTTTCCCCCTGTCTCTCCCCACATACATAGTCAATTTGATTTCTGTGTATTCCATCTTCTGAGGTCCATGTGTATAGTTGTCTTCTATGTTATGTTGTTTAAAAAAGATATTTTCAGTGAAGTCTTTGGTCTTGCAAACTTTTATCATGAGCTCTTTAGCATAATTTCTATCACCAAGGCCATATTTGCCAACTATTGATCCTTCTTCTTTGTTTCCAACCTTTGCATTCCAATCACCAGTAAGTATCAATACATATTGATTGCATCTTTGATCAATTTTACACTGTAGAAGTTCTTAGAATGTTTCAATTTCATTATTACTGGCTTTAATGGGTGGTGCATAAATTTGATCAATAGTGGTATTAACTGGTCTTCTTCATAAGCATGAAGATATTATCCCATCACAAACAGTGCTGTACTTCAAGCCAGGTCTTAGTAGTTCTTTTTCATGATGAATGTGACACCACTCTTCTTCAATTTGACACTCCTGACATAGTAAACCATGTGACTGTCAGATTCAAAATTGCCTATACCAGTCCAGTTCAGCTCACTAATGCCTAGGATATCAATGTTTATGCATTATATTTCATTTTTGACAATTTCCAATTTTCTTATTCATATGTTGTACAGTCCATGTTCTGATTATTAATGGATATTTACAAATGTTTCTCTTCATTTTGAGTTGTGTCCCATCAGCAAATAAAGGTTCTGCAAGATTTCCATTTGCATCATCACGATGAACTCAGTTTTTTGGAGGCAGCTCTTTGCCCGTTGTATTGTGAGTACCTTCCAACCTGAGAGGCTTATCTTCCCACATTATGTTTGAAACGTTCTGGTGCTCTTCATGTTTCTATATTCAATATTCTGGTACTGACAGTGTTCCGCTGCTATTTATAAAGTTTTCAGTGACAAAATATTCCTTCTTCCTATTCTTTGTTCATCTGCCAACTCAGCTGAAACCTATCCGCCATAGGAGACTCTTCTGGTATTTGAAATACTGGTGGCATAACTTCCACATTTATAGCCACATGCAAGCCACCATGGTACGATATATTTACTGATCAGTGCTGGTGGTGGTGGTGGTGGTGGTCAAGGGCCGTGGAGTCGGTTCTGACTCTTAGCGACCCTGTATAGGGTTTCTGAGGCTGTAAATCTTTATGGGACCAGAAAGCCTCATCTTTCTCCTATAGTTTCAAACTGCTGACCTTGAGGGTAGCAGCCTGATTTGTAACCACTATGCTACCAGAGCTCCTTGCAATATACATGTTGTTGTTAAATGCCGTTGAGTCGATTCTGACCCATAGCGACCCTGAACAGGGTTTCTGAGGCTGTAAATCTTTACAGGAGCAGAAGGCCTCATCTTTCTCCCGTGGAGCAGCTGGTAGTTTCGAACTGCTGACCTTGCGGTTCGCAGCCCATAGTGTGTTTTAAATATTGCTGTGCTTCAATTTCCCTCAATAATTTATAATCAACAGCATAATTTTGTTAAACATTACAGCTTAGCTCTTACTCTCACTGTGAGGATTTTTTGAAGGATAGGTGTTTGAGATGTGGTTGAAGTGTTTAGAGGAAAGACAAAAGAGCATAGAGAAAAGTCAGAAGAACATTACCAACAGAAAAGTGGTTAGAAGTTAATGTCCAAAACTTAATGGTAAATGGACTTGGCAGATACAGACCAGAAAAAAGTTTGGACAGATACATGTCCCTGGACATTTCTAGACTTCTGACAAATGACTAAATTCTTTACATTTAATCAAATATAATTAGGAATCAGACATTTTATTTAGGCATTATGACTTCAAAACTAGTGATACCAGGGATATTTATTCTAAGTATGCGAAGAGAAGGTATGGTATTTGGAAGAACTTAAAAAATTCTTCAAAGGGGTTTCAAAAAGTTTGCAGAAAAAAATCCATTTTCTTTCAATTCAATTTTTCCATGAATTTTTTTGAAGCCCCCTTGTTCAGAATTCCTTCATAGTGGCTTGCTGCTACTAATTTGTATTTAATCCAAAAATTTATATTCCAGAAGCCACATTTGGTAGATATAAATCTATTTTTAAAGTGACATGACAGGGAAAATGTTGGAGATTATGAATATGCATACTGGACCAGTTAGTCATATTTTAATAAGTTTATACCTAATGTCCTATAATTATTAATTTGGTTTCTTGGAGTATTTTAATCTATTACTTATAAATCACTACCACCTGAGACAGATAAAAGGGTGAGAGTTGACTATATATTCTTTCTACATAATTATAAGCATGAGTTGTATCCTTGACATAACTAGGTTATGCTATGTTCCTAACATCGTATTGTGTCATATTACAGACTCTAAGTTTATCTTGATTGCATATGTTGAGTAATGAATTATTTGGTGTCAAAAGGAAATCAAAGAAAGTAGTATCAAATGATTTTAAGATAATTTTTTTTCTTCCGGAAAACTTAAACAAACACTGTGGTAAGCAACTTCCAAAATGGCTTCCAGTGATCCCATCCTTTGAGAATTGCTCAGGATCAATTGGTTCAGAGAGTAGATAACAAAAGACAGTGACTTCAGTCTTGCTTAATCTCTCTTTGCTCAGTTTGTTCCCTCCACTGAAGTCAGCTTCAATGTTGTGAGCTGCCTTGTGGAGAAAGGCCTTTTGGCAATATGCTGACTGAGGTTTCCAGTCAACAACCAGTGAGGAACTGAGATCCTCACTCCAAGGGCCTGGAAAGAACTGAATCCTCTCAGCAAGCATTGGAGCGATTTTAGAAAGCAATCTACCCCCAGCTGACACGCTGTAGTTTTGTTACAACATTCAGAGTCAGAGAACCCAGTTAAATCTTGCCTGTATTCCTAGTCCTCAGAAACTATGAAAAAGTAAATGTCTGTAGTTTTAGTGACTAAGAGTTGAGGTAGCTTTTAAAACAATAGTATACACATATGTACACATACTGGTATTGTTGTTTTTGTTAAGTACCTTTGATTCATTTCTGACTCACAGCAATCCTATATAGGATTTCCAGGAAATGACTGGTGGGTTTGAACCAACAACCTAGCATTTAGCAGCTCAGTACTTATCTTACAGTACTACGTGACAGGCTACAGGTTTTCAGCTGCAATCTAAGTTTTTACTAAGTATTTAACTCATTAGAAGGAAAAAACACTGATTCTCACATTCTGTAATCAAATACTATGTTAAACTTAATAGTTCATGGTAAGTGCATATTATCCTGTGATATATACAAACACACAAAATTGAATAAAATTTAGAAAGAACAGCCTATATTCGGCGACTATATGCAGTTATCATAAACTATTAAATTTAACATAGTATTTGATTACAGAATGTGATTACCACGGTCTTTTCCTTGTTGTTGCTGCTCAGTGCCATCAAGTCAGTACTGACTCATAGCAACCCTGTGCACAACAGAACAAAACACTGCCCTTTCCTGAGCTAACTCCACAGCTATTGCCACACTTGAGCCCTTGGCTACCACTTTGCTAATCCATCTCACTGGGGGTCTTCCTGTTTTTCTCTAACCCTCCACCTTACCAAACATGATACCCTCTCTAGTGACTCGTCCATCTTGACAACATGTCCGAAGTATGAGAGACGAAGTTTGACCATCCTGGCCTTCAAGGAGCACTCTGGTTGCACTTCTTCCAACACAGATTTGTCGGTTCTTTTGGCAGCCTATGGCACTTTTAATATTCTCCTCCAACACCATAACTTAAATGCATCAATTCTTCTATGGTCTTCCTTATTCAATGTCCAGCTTTCACATGCATAGGAGGCTACTGAAAATACCATGGCTAAGGTCATGCGCACCTTAGTCCTCCAACAGACATCTTTGCTCTTCAACACTTTAAAAAGGTCTTGTACAGCAGATTTGCCCAATGCAATACGTCATTTGATTTCTTGACTGCTGCTTCCATGAGTGTTGATGGTTGATCCAAGAAAAAAGATGTTTATGTGTGCTTTATTGATTACTCAATGGCTTTAGATTGTGTGGATCATGACAAGCTATGGACAACTTTGCAAAGTATGATTATTCTGGAGCACTTAATTGTGATCATGAGGAATCTGTACATGGCAGTTGTTTGAACAGGACATGGGAACACTGAATGGTTTGAAAATAGGAATGGTGTGCAAAATGGTTGTATTCTTTCACCATACTTAATCAAACTGTATGCTGAGCAAATAATACAAGAAGCCGGGTTATATGAATAAAAACGTGGCATCAGGATTAGAGGAAGACTCATTAACAACCTGTGATACGCAGATGATACAACCTTGCTTGCTGAAAGTGAAGAGGACTTAAAATACTTACTGATGATGATCAAAGACCATAGCCTTTGGTATGGATTACATCTAAATGTAAAGAAAATAAAAATCCTCACCACTGGACCAATAAACAACATTCTTATCAATGGAGAAAAGATTGAAGTTGTTAAGGACTTCATTTTCTTGATCTTTTCCTTATAATGTGTTAAATGCTTAATATAATCTACAAAGCTACAGAAAAGCTGTAGACTCTGTCACTCACAAAGACACAAAAGAACTTACAGAAAGTATGGAAAATATCTACAAAAATAATTAAAATATTCAAAATCAGAATTTATATAACCAAATTTATATTTTAAGAAAAATGCCGAGGGTTCCAACAGATAACGTCTCCTCTGGTAGTAAATATCGCCATAATACAGCAAATAAAGTTTGAAGTAACTACTTTGTAGCTGATTTAATCATTGATCCACATAAGCAGGCACTTGTTCTTTAATGAGGAAACAGTGACAATCCTATACGTCAATAAAAATATTCTCTGTGCTTACCAGTGTTTGTTTTATGAATGTTTCTAGTGAATTGAAAATCCCCTTCTTTTTAACAGTTTTATAAATCTGAACTTGAAATGAATTTTATAAGTTAAATTTCCTTCATAGCACGACATTCTACTAATTTTTGAATATATTTTTTTCTTTTTGATTTTGTTAAGAAGTACTTTATGAAAGGGGGAAAAAATCAAGACTTTCAAAAGCAATCGAATCTCAATGATTTTAATCAACTCACCAGGCTTATGACTGTGTTAAAGAAGAAAAAAATTAAATTGTCCCTCCAAAGCTAAGTTGATTACTACCTAGTACATACCTTGTGTTCTTCTAAAATTGTATAAATTGCTTGTGATTGGAGCGCAGGTGAAAGTTGGATTGCTGATTGCCTTTAACCATAGGAGACACTATTCAAAGAAACAGTGAAATGAAAACCAAATACTTTTGTATACACACTGTCAAACACATAAAAATGAAAGAAGGTGGTCTAATCACAATCACTGCACAAAATACACAAAAAGAATCAACAGGTATATAGCATTTCTTCTAAGGGTAAACAAGTTCACTCTGTAAGTAGGCATGTGTCTATTGATGTGTGCTGGATGAATGTGTAGCTTTTACAACATACCAAACCTAGCATTAAACTTGAAATCAGTAGGACAGGCAGGGGGTTAATAAGCTTGGTTCCACATAGTACTGTGTTACTTCTTGGGATTCTGAATTTAGGGCCATAACAGCTTTAGAACCTTCTTCTT
>NW_006408521.1:5671994-5688658 GCF_000296735.1 Chrysochloris asiatica | reverse complement strand
AAAAAAAAAAGTGGGGTGAGGTGGGGGATTGATTTAGAAACTGGGTAATATGTAAAAATCACAATGTAAATAGTGAAGTCCTGAGTTCTTTCAAATATTGGCCAGCACATGTCTTCAACAGTTACCAAGTGTTTAAGAAGAGTTAATAATTTTAACGTTGTTAAGTGAACCTGCAACTACAAAATAAAGGAAAATCGTTTTAGGGGAAATTTTTATAGAGTTGTGGTAGTTTCTCTTGTTATTGTTATTGTGGTATAATATACCACAAACCACACAATCAGACAGTGAAACCATTGGATTTTAATCTGGATCTTTTAATTAAAAATGCTTAATCACTATCACTGTGATTCAGCAAATTTACCTAATATGCTTCTTCTAGCCATTGTCTTTGTGACTCCTACAAAATTATTGCGTGGAACCATGCAAACAGAGTGCATTGAACTCTAACGTAGAGTTTGGTTAATTTTACCATCCCATTAGGTTTAAAAGGAGCCACATTCAAAAACAAGGAGCTCTGGTAGCGGTAGTGTAGTGGTTATGAATTGGACTGTGAACTGCAAGGTCAGCAGTTCAAAACTACCAGCTGTTCCATGGGAGAAAAATGAGGCTTTCTGCTCCCGCAAGGATTTACAGCCTCGGAAACCCTGTACAGGGTTGCTATGAGTTGGAACTGACTCCACGGCACACTACCACCACCACATTCAAAAATAAGAACAGGCATTCCCAGGACCATAGAGAAAGAAGAATCACAAATGAATGTAAGGTCCTTTTGCATAAAAGCATCAACAGCAGAGGAAGTGGCACTGAGAGACAAAGTAGCAGTAGGATTCCTGGCCCGCAGACTGAATAAGGGCTTTGGTGCTGTAGACTGGTTTGAATAATAGGCCTTTTGGGCATTTAGCCACAGAGCAAAAAGAGCTTGCAAAATTCTTTAATAGACAATATAAAAGGGGACTGTGCACATGAACCTCACCAGATAGAACACAGAAGGTGGGATGCCCTAGCGTTAGCACCAACTTATAGCAATACCCTACACAATAGAAAAAACACTTCCGGGTCCTATGCCATACTCAGAGTGTTACCCTTGAGCTGTACCAACCCATCTCTTTGTGGGACTTCCACTTTTTCTTTGACACTCCGCTTTACGAAACATGCTATCCTTCTGCAGGTACTGGTCTCTCTTCATAACATACTGGAAGCATGAAAGACAAACTCTCACAATCCTGACTTCTAAAGAGCATGCTGGCTGTACTTCTTAGAAGGCAGATTTGTTTGTTCTTCTAACAGTCCATGGTAATTTCAACAATCTTCTTCAGCAACATAATTCAAATGCATCAAGTCTCCTATGGTCTTCCTTATTCATTGTTTAACTTTCACATGCATATGAAAGTTAAGCTATAGATTTGACCAATTTAATACATTATTTGATTTCCTGGTGGCTGCTGCCATGAGTGTTGATTGTGAGTCCAAGCATAATGAAATATTTGACAAAGTCAATCTTTTCTCCATTTATCATGATTGCTTTTACTGGCCCAGTTGGAATGATTGATTTTTTTTTTCTTTACATTGAGGTGCAATTCATATCGAAGGCTGCTGACTTTGATCTGCATCAGTAAGTATCTTAAACTCACTTCATTTTCAGCAAGCAAGGTCATGTCATCTGTATACTGCAGGTAGTTAATACATTCTTCTTCATATAATCCAGTTTCTAGGATTATTTGCTCAATAGTGGAACTATAGGATAAGCACTGGAGTGCTAACTGCAAGGTACACAGTTCAAACCCACCAGACTCCTTGAAAACCATGTACATGATTTCCATGAGTCTCAATGACTTGACGGCACTCAACAACAACAATAACAACAAGAACAAAAATAATGAATAAGTATGGTGAAAGAAGACAACCATGAAGCTTGGCTTTCTGGATTTAAAACCATTTAGTATTCCTTTGTTCTGTTCTAACAACTTCCTCTTGGCCTGTGTCAATCTCCTCTATGAGCACAATTAAGTGTTCTAGATACCCATTCTTTACAATGTTATTCATAGTTTGTCATGATCCACAGAGTTGACAGCCTTTACATAGTAAGCAAAACATAAGTAAACATCTTCCTGGGATTCTATGCTTTTATCCAGCATACAACTGATGTCAGCACTTATAACCCTAGTTCCACATTCTCTTCTGAATCCACACTGAATTTCTGTAAATTCACTGCTAATGTCCTGTTGCAGTCAGTTTTAAAATTATCTTCAGCAAAATTTTACTTACATGTGATATTAATGATGCTGTTGTTGTGAAGTGCTGTCGAGACAGTTCTGACCCATAACAACCATGTATGTTTCTGAGGAGCAGCTGGAGAGCTTGAACCGCCAATCTTGCAGTTCAAATGGCTTTGCAGTCTGGCGCATTAACCCACAGAGCCAATGATACTGCTTGATACTTCCTCATTCTGTTGGGTCAACTCTCTTTGAAATGGGCATGAATATGGATCTTCTTCAATTAGTTGGCATATGGATATTATCCTATCACAGACAGCACTGTTCATAAAGGTGTATCTTAAAATGTTCTTTTTGACAATGAAAGTAATGCCATTTCTCTTAGTTTCTTTTCCAGCGTAATAACCCCTAAGACTGTCACATTCAAAATGGCCAGTCCCAGTTCATGTCAGCTCAATAATGCTTAAGACATCAATCTTTATGCATTGCATTTCATTTTTGGCAACTTTCAATTTTTCTAGATTCATACTTCATAGATTCCATGTCCCAATTATGTATGGATGCTTGCAGTTGTTTCTCCTCTTTTGAGTTGTGCCCATCAGCAAACGAAGGTCTAAATAGCTTTACTCCATTTACATCATCATGGTCAACTCAACTTTCAGGAGGCAGCTCTCCCACAGTTGCATTTTGAATGCCTTCCTTCATGAGGAGTTTATCTTCTGTTACTATATCTTACAATATTGTGGTGTTATTCATAATGTATTCATTTTCTGGTACTATATCTGATAATATTCTGCTATTCATAAGGTTTTCAGTGACTAAACATTTAGAAATAGTCTTCCTCTCTTTCTTCCTAGTCTTAGTCTAGATACTTTGCTGAACCCCATCCACCATGAATTACTCGGCTCTTTTGAAAATTCCACTGACCTAGCTTCCTGCAGCATAGCAACATGCAAGCCACCCGCCATAGGATGGCAAACTCACAGATGAGTGGTAGAAGAAGACTCATAGGGGTCAGTATATACTCCTTCATTAAAGAAAATGGATAAAATACACAATAAAAAAGGAAAAAGTCTCATGGGACAAAACCTGAAAGAAACCATGTGCAAGCTTCCAAGAGTATTATGCCAGTGCACTTAGAGAGACTGTGTTTAATGATTCCAGCAATAAGCCACAACATACATTTGAAATGTCTATCTGGGAAACTAAGGAGCTCTGGTAGCATAATGGTTACAAATCGGGCTGCTGACCTAAAGGTTGGCAGTTCAAAACTACCAGCTGTTCTGCAGGAGATAGATGAGGCTTTCTGCTTTGCAGCCTCAGAGACCCTGTGCAGGGTTGCTAAGAGTCGGAACCGACTCCATGGCACATAACAACAACAACATCTGGGAAATTCTTTGGAAACTTAATTTTCAGTGTTATGTTGGGGGACTGATAATAGTCATCAGCCAAAATTCAAGACTTGGAGAAAGAAATTATGTGTTCAGCATTAACTACATTGTACTAACATTTTAGAGAAAATAAGCTACTCTTAGCCCATACACGATGATAACACTTCTGAAATACAGCTCCCAGATGCATTCCAAGATCCAAATTTATAAGGATATCTTTTTTTTTTTTTTTTTGGCTACCAGTCTCAGGACTGTTATTTCACTTTCCAGTGCAAGAGTCCATGAAGAATCGACTACATTATAGACAACCAGGGACTGTTACAATCAATGAGTAAAGGAGCTAATTAATCTATCAATTCGGTTTCAGTAAGAATGTATTATGCTTCTCTGTTTAGTCTTTGAATCCTAGTCTTCCTTGGAATTCTTAGCCCAAAATATAGGGAAAGGTCCTAGGAAATGAAGTACAAAGATTATAACTGATTTAAATGTGCCATTGTTGACCTGCATTTCCAGAAATATTCAAGCAATTTAATATCCCATAGAGGACAGGGAATATGCAGCATCAGTGATCATTACCTCATTGTGAAAATGTAACTTTTAAAAGCAACCACTAATGGATGACGAAAAGAAATTTGTAGAATCCACTCCATCACACAGTTTTTACTAAGAAATCTATGCCATTTTTGAAAGATGAATTCACTAAATGGTCACATTCCGATACACTGCAAAGAATTGAGTACTACTATTCTTCAATTTAGATAAATGGTTTTAGATTAAGAAGATAGTTTAAAGGAATGAGCTTCATCCGGATACTCACATACACACACAGTTGGTAGGACTGTAGAGTCGGTTCTAACTCATAGGGACCATATGAACAAAAGAATGAAAAACTATCTAGTTTGCACCATCTTCACAATTGTTCTGTTTCAACCCAATGTCATGACTTTATCAATATATCTCGATGGGTATCTTCCTCTTTTTCATGACTCTCCACTCTACCAACCACAATGCCATTTTCCAGGGTCTGATCCCTCTTGATAACATGTCCAAATTACATGAAGTGTTTACATTCTCACTTCTCAGGAGAATTTTGGCTGTAATTCCAAGGCAGATTTGTTTGTTCTTCTAGCAATCCATAGTAATTTCAATATTTTTTACCACCACCATAATTCAAATGCATCCATTCTTCTTCATTTTCCTTGTTCACTCTCCAACTTTTAAATACATATGGAGAGACTGAAAATACTATGACTTGGGTTAGGCACATCTTAACTCTCTCGAAGTGTCACCTTTGTTCTTCAATAGTTTAGAGAAGTCTTTTAACAGAATATTTTCCCTCCCAATAAACCATTTCTTGACTGCTGCTACAATCAATCATGAGCATTGATTGTAGACCCAAATAAAATTACATCCTTGGCAACTTCAAGCCATGTTCCTTTTAAATGTTCTTTGAGTTTGGATAAGATAAAGAAGTCTGAAGGGGCAAGATAAGGATTGTAGGTGAATGGGGTAAGACTTTCCAACAAAATTTTCCTGACTCAGCCCTCGCTACTCATGAAGAATAAACAGGTACACATTGCTGTATTGGGAAAAAATTCTTGGCACAATTTTCTTGGCCTTTTTTCAATTTTCTTAAAAATATTTTATATTAAGTCCTCATGATCATCCCTTGTCCTTTGAGAAAATCTATCAAGATTACCCATTTGAACCCTACCCCCCCAAAACAGTCACCATATCATTCTAAGCAGACCTCTCTGATTTGACTTTAAATGGCCTCACAGATATCCTTTTAAGCCACATTTTGATTGGAATTTTGTTTTCCTATGGTGCCTATGAGACTCTACCACTTGTTTGTCAGTTTGCCCTACTATGATGGCTTGCGTGTTGCTGTGATTTTGGAAGCTATGCCACGGGTCTTTTAAATACCAGCAGGTTCACTCATGGTGGATAGGTTTCCACTGAGCTTCCAGATGAAGACAGAATAGGAAGGAGAGATGGACTACTGAATATGTAGCCACTGAAAACCTTATGAATAGCAATGGAACACCAGAATACTGAATATTGGAACCTTATGAAAGGTATTAGAATGTTGTCAGATATAGCACTAGAAGATGATGAGATTGGCACAGAGGCAGCAGCAATGGGTTCAAACATAGTCACGAATGTGGACTTGGCACAGGACTAGGCAGTGTTTCGTTCTGTTGTACATAGGGTCACCATAAATAGGTACCGACTTGATGACACCTAACAACAGCAATTACAACGACACTAAGATAGGTCCTCGTGTGGCACTGGGCTGTAAGTAAGTAAGTTCAGCACTGGCCTGTGAACCACAAGGTAAGCAGTTGAAACCTACAAAATGCTGTTCAGAAACCCTATACAGGGTCAGTATGAGTTGGAAATGACTCAACAGCACTTGACAACAACAACATTACTTAAAGAACTTGTCTGCAACCACCCACTGATAGTGAGGGTTTATTTAAACCAATTATGTTTGAAAGAAACCCTTGCAAATATGCTCTGAAACCATAGAAGCTACCTATTTTAGTTATTCTCAGTAAATGCACTACTCAACTACTCTTCAAGATATTAAAGTCTGTCATTTGTAACTAAACATAAAAAATACTTTCTTATTCTAGATTTTTTTGAAAAGAAGTTCTATGAAATATTCACAAGAGTCTTCTTCCTGCACCTGCATTTACTCTGTCCTCTTTCTAACCAGTGATTTTTAAAAATATAATTCTAATCATATATGATTTGTTAATAGCTTTTCACTTTTCTTTGGGAGAACACTGCATTCCAAGGTATAGTGTGGCTTGCCCAAACATGGTTCTTTATTCTCTTCACATATTCTCTTAGCTGTACTAACTCAAAACATCTTTCAAACCCTAGTCTGCATTACACCCGAAGTCCTTTGCTGCTGACATTGCCTCTGCCTGCAATAAATCTTCTTCCATTAGTTTACGTCTTACTCAGTTTTCAGGTCTTTAGGCAGGGACCATTTCCTTGGAAATATTTTTCTGATCTCACAAAACCAAGCCCCCACCTAGCAATACCATATATTCCTCCTTTAAGCATGTCTCTGATGCTTAGTTTTGTTGTTGTTGGTTTTGTTAGATGCCTTCTAGTAGGTTCTAACTCATAACAAAGCTATGAAAAAAGAACAAAACAATTCCTGGTCCTGGGCCATGCTCACAACTGTTGTTATGTTTGAGTTCATTGTTGTAGCCACTGTGTCAATCCATCTTGTTGGGAAGGCTTCCTCTTGTTCAGTGATGGTCTACTTTCCTGAACATGATGTCTTTTTCCATGGGTTGAAACCTCCTGACACTTTGTCCAAAGAACATGAGACAAGTCTCACTATCTTTGCTTCTAAGGAGCATTCTGGCTGTACTTTTTCCGAGATACATTTGCTTGTTCTTACAGTCCATGGTATATTCAATATTCTTCTCTAACACCACAAATCAAATGCATCGATTCTTCTCCAGTTTTTCTTATTCATTACCCTGCTTTAACAAGACTATGAGGCAACTGAAAATATCATGGACTGGGTTAGACACATCTTAGTCCTCTAAGCGACAGCTTAGATCTTTAACACTTTAAAGAAGTCTTTTATATCAGATTTGCCCAGTGCCATACATTCTTTGATTTCTTCAATGCTGCTTCCATGAACATTGATTGTGGATTCAAGAAAATGAAATGTTTAACAAATTCAATATTTTCTCCATTTATCATGATCTTGTTTATTGCTCCAATTGTAAGAATATTTGTTTAATTTATATTGAGTTATAATCCATTCTGAAAACTATAGTTTTGATTTTCATTAGCAAGTACTGCAAGGCCACTTCACTTTAAGCAAGCAAGGTTGAGTCATCTGCATTATCACAAGTTGTTTTTGAGCTTTGCTCCAAACCTGATTTCTTGTAAATTGATATAATCCAGTTCCTTAAATGATTTGCTCATCATATATACTGAATAAGCATGGTAAAAAGATACAACTCTGACACATACCTTTCCTGATTTAAACTAGTCAATATCTCCTTGTTCTGTTTGAACAAATACCTCTTAGTTTATGTACAGGTTCTGCCTGAAAAGAATGAAGTGTTCTGAAATGACCACTCTTAAATATCATCTGTAGTTTCTTATGATCCACACATCAAATACATTTGCACAATCAATGGACATGTCTGAGGTATTCTGTTTCCTCCAAGATCCATTTTAAGTCAGCAATGATATGCCTTGTTACCCATCCTCTCCATCCACTCTGAATTTCTGCCTTCTCTCTGCCTATGTACTGCTCCAACCATTTTTAAATTATTTTCAGCAAAAATCGACTTGTTTGATAATTTGTAGGGTTATCTTTCTTTGGAATGGGCAGAAAAATGGATCTCTTCCAGTCAGTTGGCCAAATTTCTTGGCATACACTAAAGACTGTTTCTAACACGGCATCATTTTGCTGAAACATTTCAAATTGCATTTCTTCAATTCCTGGACCCTTGTTTTTCACTAATACTATTAGACTTCTTCCTTCAATACCATCAGTTTTTGAATGAAAATGGTTGGATGTTTTCCTTCCATTTTATTTTGATGCTTCCATGCAACATTCAAAATGTTGCCTAAAGAATCCTTCAATACTACAACCAGAGGCTTGATTTTTTTCTTCAATACTTTCAGTTTGAGAAATGCTGATCATGTTCATCTCTTTTGGTTTTTTAATCCAGGATTTTGCATATTTTATCATAATACTTTACTTTGTTTTTTCTAATTACCCTTTGTAATTTTCTGTTCAGCTCTTTTACTTCATCATATCTTCTATTCACCTTAGTGTATGTTTAAGATTAAGTTTCAAGTCACTTCTGACATCCATTTTAGTCTTTGTTTCCTGCCTTTTTAATAACTCTTTTTTTTCTTCATATATGATGTTTTTGATGTCATCTCACAACTAATTTGGTCTTCAGTCATTATTATTCAAATTGATTTTGAGATGGTCTCTAAATTCAGGTGAGATACACTCAAGGACATTTTTGTTTTTCATGGACTTGTTTTAATTATACTTAGCTTTAGTGTGAACTTGCAAATGAGCAATTAATAATCTGTTCCACAGTTTGCCCCTCACTTTGTTTTGGCTGACACCGTGCTTCTACATCATGTCTTCCCTCAGATGTAGTCAGTTTGATATGGTGTTTTCCATCTGGCAAGGTGTGCATGCATAATCACTGTTTATGTTGTTTGCAATGAAATTATTGGTATTGTAAAATTCTATCATGTAACATCCAGTATAATTGCTTTCACAAGGCTATATTTTCCAACTACAGATTCCTCATTTGTGCTTCCAATTTTCATATTCCAACCACCAGTAATTATCAGTGTACCTTCATTACAAGTTTGATCACTTTCAGACCGAAGAAGTTGCTAGAATTCTTCAGTTTCTTCATTACTGGCCTTAGTGGTTGGTGTGTAAATTTGACTAAGAGTGAGTGGTATTATTAACTGGTCTTCCTTATAGGTGTATGGATAATACCCATATCAAAGACAACATTGGGTTTCAAGACGGATCTTGTAATGTTCTTTTTGATAGTGAATGTGATAGCATTCCTCCTTAATTTGTCATTCCAAGCATAGTGAACCATATGATTGTCTGATTCAAAATGGCCAAGCCTTGTCCATTTCAACTCACTAGTATCTAGAATATCAATCTTTATGTGTTCCATTTAATTTCTGATGACTTCCATTTTTTTTCTAGATTCATACTTCTTACATTTCACATTCTGACTATCAAAAAAATATTTGGAACTAATTTGTTTTTTTTTTTTTTTCATTTTAAGTTGTGATCCATCATCAAATGAAAGTCCCAAGAGATTTCTTCAATTTATGTCATTTAGGTTGACTACTTTAAGGAGTCAACTCTTCCTAAATTATATTTTGTGTGACTTCTACCCTGAGGGATTCATCTTTTAGACTACATCGGACCGTGTTTCACTGCTATTCTTAAGGTTTCCAGGCCTCATCTCTCAGAAGTGGAGTGGTATTCTTTATTACTAGTCTGTTCTTACTCTGTCTACCATGTGTCATCTGGCTAATATTTGACATGGTAGTGACAAAGCTTCATAGCAACACACAACATACATGACAGTATGAGAAACTGACAGTTATGTGGGGATTTGATACAGAGCAGACAATGCATAAAAATATGTGTTTAAAGTGGCAGAGAGGGAGCTCTAAAATGTAAAGTATCACTTTTGTACTACCTTTATAGCCTTAGTTTTGTAACTCACACAAAACGATTAGCTGTGACTCTGAAAAATGAGTGACTAATGATCTACAGAGGGGATTGGTCAATCCGTGGTTCTTGTGGGAGGGCCATGGACTGAAATTGACAAGAGTTAGATAATATTAAGATTAACCTCACACATGTTTAGAGAGGCCTCACTAGTTGGTCCTTTGTATCAAAGACCATGTGCTAAGAGTCTCCCAGACTTCTAAGAAGGAGTGAATGCTGAAACCAGGAAAGATAGCTATGGTAGGCTTAAAGGTTCTCTCAGAGCACCTTCAGGAAGTTGTTAAAACACTGAAAGCTTTTCCAGTGCAGGGAAGAGACCTGAGGGTGTATATGAACACACTGCACTTCGTTACCCACACCTTAGGTAGTGGAGCTTAGGGTAGTATGGCTGCAAGAGAACCTCCCTGTCCCAGGCAGCATGGCAGGAGCTGCCAACAAAGGCCAATGAGATTTAGCAGCAGAAGAATTGGAAGCTATGAAGCTCCCTCTCACCCCACCCCATCCTCCAGCAGCATGATGGTAACCAGAGGTGGTGGTTGGTGGTTATATACCGTGGAGTCTGTTCCGACTCATAGCGACCCTGTACAGGGTTTCTGAGGCTGTAAATCTTTACGGGAGCAGAACACCTCATCTTTCTTCCTCGGAACAGCTGATAGTTTCGAACTGCTGACCTTAAGGTTCACAGCCTGATTGATAACCACTACGCTACCAGAGCTCTAAAACCAGCATCTGGAATCTGGCTATAAGCACAGTGTCTTCTCAGAGGCAACACCATGAACATGGAGAATATGGAGAAAAGTGATGAGTTCTCTTTTTGAGAATCAGTTGTTATTGATTACTGTTTGCTTTCCATAAATGAAAATAATGGCTTTCACTTTACAATGTTGTGTAAGTGTCTCATGCATGAGGTTCAACCACAGGTGAAGGTAGGATCCACAGAATGGTTGACGGTCAAGAAAAAGTCAAAAAGTATTGCAACTTGTGTTCTAGTTCAAACATACATAGATTTATTTCAAATAAAATGTGTTTAAACATATCTCTGAGACTAGAAAGCCTCATTTTTCTCCCATGGAACAGCTGGTGGATTCGAACTGCTGATCTAGCAGTTGGCAGTCCAATGCATAATCCATTATGCTACCAGGGGTCCTGGTGTGGAGCTGTGGGTTAATGTGCCAGACTGCAAAGCCGTTTGAACTGCAAGCTTGCCAGTTCAAGTTCACCAGCTACTCCTTGGAAACCCTATACAGGGGCGTTATGGGTCGAACTGACTTGACGGCACTTAACAACAACAGCTGAGACCAGAGGATTGCTGAAGACAATAATCTTAACAATACAGTCTCCTTAATCTCCTTAGGGAGTCTTACAAAGAATAATATAATCAAAACATTGGCTTCTAAGAAGGGATCTAGGAGGTTCATTAAATTCAAGGCAGACAGATCAGCTCAGAAGTCTGTGATTAGTTTTTTGGGGAGTCAAAAGGTAATCTTGATAGATTTTTGTGAAGGACACAGAGCAATCACAGGGTTGTTTTATGACAAAATTTTAAGAAAACTGAAATCTGCATTGGTGAAAAAAAAAAGCCACAAAATGTATACTGAGGACTTTTTTTTTTTTTAACATCACCGGAATAAATATGCTCAATCCTTAAATGTAGCAAGGACTATCATTTGAAAATTTCATTGGGAATTCTTATTCCACTTAACCTAAAGCCTTGATTTTGTCCCTTCAAATTTCTTTTTGTCCCCCAAACTCAAAGAACAGTCAAAAGGAATATAGGATGTGTCCCTCAAAGAAGTCAAACTCCTGTTCTGATGTGATGTAATCAAAGTGAGCATAATGCTTTACAGGTGTGTTAAAGAGATGCCCACACATCCTATACAAGTATAGCTTCATATTTCAGTGTTATTGTTTTTTAAGTAATGGTGTCTATAATACAGAAATACTTTTAGACTTACTACTGTATATGTATCATTCCTACCAGTTTCATGTCTTCCTGGAAATTTGATGCAGACTGTATGCATGTGACATGAGGATAGACAGACATGTATAAGCTCATAGAGATGACAGTCTACTGTTCATATATGTACAAGATGTTTTGGGGCCTTAAATGTACACAATGTTTGTATTTTTTATTGTAAAGTACCTGCTCCTCACTTATCAACTATATTTTTAATCTGACATTTTGCCTATATTACGATAGTAAAAAAATTATTGTCCAATGATTTTGTACATTAATTACCAGCATATGCTTGGCTGTATTGAATGCCAATGTGTAAGAGGAGAACAATGCTGGCTGTAATGGATAAGGTTATTTGTCAACTTGGCTGGGCTATGATTCACAGTGTTTGGCAATTTTGTAATAATACAATTTCACAGTTATATCATGATATAGTCATTCTTTATTTTGTGATTTAACATCATCATCTACCATTTTCACATAATTACATTTCTGGATAACAACCTGGTCTTTGGAACTTAACCATGTCAATAAATTTGGAGAGGGTGTATAGATAAAATAAAATGCCTTAAAGGACATTCCTTCACTCTAAGATTTACTAAGGATGGGTTTGGGATGTTCCGTGATATCATTCATAAAACCTTGAAGATGGCTTTGTAGGACTTTGGGCTGAACTGTATCAGTATTGGCCCATCACTAACACAAACTGACTCAACTGTTTTCCACACATATTATCAGGTATTGTGCCCTATATATATTAGCATATTGTTGCTGAAATTTTGTGGGCAGGGTTAGAAGGCACTTGTTAAGAGAAGTATGTTGCTTTTAAATGCCATCCTGATTCCTTTTAATGTCCCATTATTCCTAGATAGAAGGATACAGTGCATTGCTCTGTATGTTACTACTTCTAACCCTTTCTCTAGTGAGCCAGCTATTTTTGTTTCTTTGTGGGCAATTGTACCTTGAGGAAACAATTGTGTGCCCATTATTTTCTGAAAGGTGAAAATGTTTCAACAAATGCTAATGTCTGGAAGGGTAACTATACTGATGAGATCTCAAAGTTAGCATAATAACTGAAAGACTGCTCTAGGAAATAAATGCTAGCTAGGTGTGGGAATTAAACCTAGTCTTTTGAATCCAAAGTGTTTTGGCATATGTAAAATCACTTCAGCGACTAGTTGTGAGTAGTATACCTAAGGCGTTTAAACTAACTATAAGACTTTTACTGCATTAGTAACACTATAATAATGATGGCAATTTGAAAAAAAACAAACTTCTTTTCATGCTTTGAAGAAATGCATTGTAAAGGTGTTGATTTTAATTAAACTCTTTCCTGATAACAAATGATGACAGAAGTTATCTAACACCAAAGAACACATCAAAAGGATTAAAACTCTATCATTTGGCTTATTATAATAAGATATTTTCTATTTGAAGTATTTTGATATGATACCTCTCTAGTGACTTATTTAGGACTCCTGGTGTGGCGCTGTGGGTTAATGTTCCAGACTGCAAAGCCATTTGAACTGCAAGGTCAGCAGTTCAAGCTTACCAGTTGCTCCTCGGAAACCCTATACAGGGTTGCTATGGGTTGGAACCGACTCCACGGCACTTCACAACAATAACAACAAGTGACTTATCTGGAGTCCTGGTGTGGTGCGTTGGGTGAATGGGCTGGTTTGCACCAGCTGTTCTTCTGAAACCCTATACCGGGTTGATAATGGTTGGAACCAACTCGATGGCACTTAACAACAACAGTGAATTTTGTGAAACCCTGACTGAGTTCCACATACTCATTTTAGTGGCTGTGCATTTTTAATTGTCTCACCAAGTGGTTCCTTATTCTTAGACATAAACAAAAATCACCCAGAGCGATACAGTTTTCTCTCAAACGTAATATTGAAAAAAAAAAAGAAATAGTTTATTTATTCTCTCCAAGAACTATTTGTTGCCTAACACTCAATTTTATTGTATCTCTAAGCAAAGCAAAGGAGCTCTGGTAGCGTAGTGGTTACGAATCAGGCTGTGAACCTCAAGATCAGCAGTTTGAAACTATCAGCTCTTCCGCGGGAGAAAGATGAGGCTTTCTGCTCCCGTAAAGATTTACAGCCTTGGAAACCCTGTTCAGGGTCGCTATGGGTCGGAACCAACTTGATGGCACTTAACAACAACAACAACTAAGCCAAGCAAAGGCGTTCTGGTAGCGTAGTGTTTACCAATCGGGCTGTGAACCGCAGTTCAGCAGTTTGAAACTATCAGCTCTTCCGCGGGTGAAAGATGAGGCTTTCTGCTCCCGTAAAGATTTACAGCCTCAGAAACCCTGTACAGGGTCGCTATGAGTCGGAACCGATTCCGCGGCACATAACCACCACCAAGCAAAATAACAGTAGTCAGTGCAATTGATGAAGTTGTATGTTTAGTTTAGAGTTTGAAGTTTAAAAACCCAGATGTGTTTTCTTTGATTGGTTTTATTTTACTTGTATAAATGTTTTCTATCCAGTGCATTCTTCACAGTGAAGACCATAAAATCTGGAGTAATACAGATTAGGGGTTGGATTCTGTTTTAACCACTAACTACATATTTTAAATTTGGACATAATTTTTAACATCTGTTCAAAGTAGATTTATGGTGGGTGGGGAAAGAACTGCCTTAATCAGAGATACTGACATTATTATTTCATTATCAAGACGGCTAAATATGTCTACTTTTAATGCTCTCTCTACCATAAACCAACGTATTTGTTCATCTTTACTTAAACCTATATAAAAATACTCTGGATTAGCTAATATAATGTTTCCCCATATTTCATATTATGTGATAAGTTTGTTTTACATTTTAATTTTTGATATTTACATAACCCTTTTAAGTTTATCGATCTATTGATATATTTCAGAGTGATGACTCATCTGGTTAGTGTGAATTTCTTAATTTATGCATAAGACAAAAATAAAACAAAACTCTTACATTTAGGGAAAATAAATAATCATCTTATTCAAAGCGTTTTTGTTTTGTTTTGTTTTGTTTTGTTTTTTTGTCTCTTCAGACGCTCTTGGTAGGTTGTTGTTAGGGGCTGGTGAGTCACTTCTGAGTCACAGAGACACTGTGCAATAGAATGAAATACTGCCAGGTCCTGCATTATCCTCACAATTATTGCTAAACTTCAAACTATTGTGGCTGCCACTGTGTCAATCAATCTTCTTGGGGGACTTCCTCTTTTTAACTGACCCTTCACTTTTCCAAGTGTGATGTCCTTATCCAGGGACTGATCTCTCCTTACAAAATGTCCAAAGTAAAAGAGATGAAGTCTTGCCACCTTCAATTCTAAGGAGCATTCTGGCTGTCCTTCTTCCAAGACATATTTGTTTGTTCTTATGAGAGTCCAGGGTACTATCAATATCCTTCCTTCCCAAACACCATAATTTGCCATTGATTCTTCTAGAGTCTTCTTTATATTCATTGTCCAATTTTCACATTCATATGACATGACTGAAAATACCATGGCTTGGTTCAGGACCACCTTAGACTTCAAATTGACATCTGTGTTCTTAGACACCTTAAAGAGGTCTTGTGCACCAGATTTTCCTAATTCAATTCATCTTTTGTTTTTTTGACTGCCGCTTCCATGAATATTGATTGTGAATCAAAGCAAAATGACATCTTTGACAACTTTAATTTTTTCTCCATTTATCATGATATTATTATTTATTGGTTCAGTTATGAGGATTTTTGTTTTCATTACATTGAGGCACAATCCATACTGAAGACTGTAATCTTTGATTTTCATCAGTAAGTGTTTTAAGCCCTCTTTGCTTTCAGCAAGCAAAGTTGTGTTTGTATATAGTGGTGGTGGTCATGTGCCATGGAGTCGGTTCCGATTCATAGCGACCCCGCATAGGGTTTCTGAGGCTGTAAATCTTTACAGGAGTAGAAAGCCTCATCTTTCTCCTGTGGAACAGCTGGTAGTTTTGAACTGCTGACCTTGAGATTCGCAGCCCAACTTGTAACCACTACGCTACCAGAGCTCCTTAGGAGGCTGTTAATGAGTCATTCTATAATCCTGATGCCAGGTGCTTCTTCATATAATCCAGGTACTCAGATTATTTGCTCAGCATACAGGTTAAGTAAGTATGTTGAAAGGATACAACCATAGCACACACTTTTTTAAATTTTAAACCATTCAATATAACCTTGTTCTATTCAAATGATTGCCCTATGTACAGGTTTCTCATAAGCACAATTAATATTCAGGTATACTCAATCAATGTAACACACAGGCTGTCATGAGCCATGCCTTTGGAAATCAATGGAGTACAAGTAAACATCTTTCAGCCAAACTCCATCTGATGTTAGCAATGGTATCCCTTGTTCTATGTCTACTTCTAATTAAAACTGACTTTGTGGAAGCTCCCTGTCAAAGTAATGCAAACTTTTTTGAATTATCCTAAACTATTTTTTGTTTTGTTTTGAATTGTACTTTATCTGCTTTGAAAGCAATTTTTTGAGAAGATTCACACATTGTTTATTTTAAATTACCATTTTTATAATAGTCCTTTATTGTTTTAAAATGTACACAACACAACAATTGCCAAGTCAATAGTCATCAAGTGTATAATTTAGTGATATTAATATTAATCACATTTGTTCAACCAAATTCGTTATGCTATTTTAATATGTCAATGAAGTGCTGCTTCTGTACTTAGTGAAAACCACATACTATTGTGTTCACAATAAAGTACAATACATAAATAAGATTGCTCAATAAAAATAATACTATGGTCATAATGAAGGAGCTCTGGTAGCGTAGTGGTTACGAATCGGGCTG
>NW_006408521.1:5664739-5671214 GCF_000296735.1 Chrysochloris asiatica | reverse complement strand
TATTGAGCATATAGTACTACAAATACTATATTAAGTATTTTTGAAAACTATGAGTTTTATTAGTAATATTAAATAAATACCTTTAAATTTATATGTAAAGATGGTTTTCAAAGCATCATTTATAGTTAGTATCAATCATTTCATGTATATACACTGTACAAATTTTGTATTAACAACCTTGCAAGAAAGTAATTATTATTCTTATTATGCTGAATAATAAAACTGTAGCTTAGAATTGGTGAAATGTGTCTGGTATT
This sequence comes from Chrysochloris asiatica, assembly GCF_000296735.1. Taxonomy (NCBI): domain Eukaryota; kingdom Metazoa; phylum Chordata; class Mammalia; order Afrosoricida; family Chrysochloridae; genus Chrysochloris; species Chrysochloris asiatica. The sequence continues at coordinate 5,670,957 of NW_006408521.1, read as the reverse complement.
ATATAACTACAGGCTGGGAGGTGTGTGTGTCAGGATTCAAATTAGACTTTTCTAATTCTAAGTCCTTAATTGTTCTAGTGTATCTTCTTGTTGCTTAATCAGTTGGGTTTTTAAATTACTAATAAAACATGTACAAACAGATGGCACCTGCTAAACACATAACTTATAATAATATTTCTTCAAATGCTAAAGAATATGCAGCATAAAACAAAGATATTGCATCATATTACATTGTATCTACATACAAGATTAAAAATGTTTCTAGGCCAACATTCTTTGTACAAGATAACTTGAATCCCTTTCTACAGTGTTGTAATCTTTTTATGTCAAGAAAATAGCTTTAGTCCTAATATGAACAATATGTTTACTTTTAATTTAGAGGGAAACTGATGCTAAATTCTCAATAATAAATAAGAAGAAAATGGTCTAAAGCTACACTATCTCTAAAACCCAACGTGGGGTAATTCAAACTCACCAGCTGCTCCTTCGAAGAAAGATGAGGCTTTCTTTAAATCCTACAACTATTAAGAGCCTCAGAAAGGCTCAGAAAATATTTAAGAAAAAAAAATATTTCTTAAATCCTATAAATATTTAGAGGCTCAGAAAGCTTATACAGGGTTGCTATATGAGTCAGCACCATCTCAGCAATTATCTAAGTGTTGTATTGTTAAACATGTAAGGTAGACACACAGATACATTTGCAAGTAATTTTAAGCTGCTAGTAGGAGAGAGAGTTGTTTGGTATGAATTAATGAGAGGCAGGGGACTCTGCATAGGGTTTCCGAGGAGCAGCTGGTGGGTTTGAATATTACTTGAATTATATTCTAATTTCAAATACTGATTTGACATGTTGCTTTTGTTACATGCTGTTGAGTTGGTTCTGACTCATAGCAACCCTATATAGGGCTTCTGAGACTATAAATCTCTCCAGAAGCCGAAAGGCTCACCTTTTTCCTGAGAACAGGCTGCTGGATTCAAATCGCCAACTCTGAAGTTAACATCCCAGTTAGTAACTCAAGAAACCTCTAGGGTGTTTATTTGACTTTAAGTAAATCATTGATCTCTATATTTTCTTTTTTAAAACCACAATCTCATTTGCATTTTCCTGTCAACATACCATTCTAAAAATGTTGTTGTTAAGTGCCACCAAGTCAGTTCTGACCCAGAGTGACCCTGTAGAGGGTTTCTGAGGAGCAGCTGGTGAACTTGAACCACTGATCTTGCAGTTCAAATCAACTTTGCAGTCCAGCGCATTAACCCACAGCACACACCTGGCATAAACAGGTTTGCACTTGACTGCCAATGTTTTGCAGCATCCATTTCAGCAGAATGACTTGGGGTTTGATTTCTATAAAGAGTTCAGTCAAAAAGACCTTATGGAGCATTCTACTCTAGCACGTGGGGTTGCCATGACTGGGAATTAATTTTTGTTTTATTTAGGAGCGCAGTCACAGGTTTGATAGTATAAGAATGGGATTTCATAATAATTGGAAATTCTATCTAAAAAACAGGCAGCATTATATTAATATACTTCAAACAAAGCAAACGTTAGACAGTTCTCCACTGGTAGACAACTTACTTCCCTAAAGATGGATTGAAATTGAGGTTTATTAACTGGATCTTTACTGCCAAAAGAGTGGCAGGTTGAATAATTTTCAGGCAGTTTGCACAAGATTGTAAAGCAAATTTATTTTAGATTAGAAAATTTAGATAAATTAGAATCATTAGAAAATCCTTAACTCCTTATAAAAATAGTTTGGAGTGAATTGCTAGTAGATCAAACTGCACTAAGCAAACATTGGGTCAAGGATGAATTGTTGCCACTATTCAAATTTTATATTCTTTTAAAACTATGCTGTTCTTGTTAAGGGCCGATAAGTCAGTTCCAACTCACAGGGACCCTATAGCGAGAATCTGAGGAGTGGCTAGTGAGTTTGAACTGATGACCTTGAGATTTGCAATACACTGCTGATCCTACAGCACCATACCACGTATTATATTGTTGTTGTTAAGTTCTGTCAAATTGGTTCTGACTTACACTGACCCTGCATAGGGTTTCCAAGGAGTGGCTGCTGAGATTGAACCACCGACCTTGTGATTCAAACTGACTTTGTAGTCCAGCTCATTAACCTGCAGAGCCACACCAAGACTCCATGTGTTATATTGGTGGTGGTTATGTGCCGTGGAGTTGGTTCTGACTCATAGTGACCGTGAACAGGGTTTCCGAGGCTGTAAATCTTTAGCGGAGCAGAATGCCTCATCTTTCCCGGGCGGAACAGCTGATAGTTTCAAACTGCTGACCTTGTGGTTCATAGCCCGATTCGTAACCACTACGCTACCCAGGAGACAATTTGAACTTAACTCTATCAGAACGGCGTTAGAAACTTTATGTGTCTACTGGGAGTTCTCATGTGCCGCTATAGGATCAGCACTGGACCACAAGGTTGGTTTGAACTACAAGGTCGAAAGTTCAAAATCACTAGCCGCTCCTCGGAAACTATAAACAAGGTCGCTAACTTGATGGCACTTAGCAACAAAGGTGTGGCACTGTGGGACTAACAGCAAGGTTAGTGGTTCATATCCAACACTTCTTGGAATCCCTATATAGGTAACTACATCAAGAAGTTCCTAAGCAGTGCAATGGAGATAGCATGTGTTTCTTTCTTTGCTCAGTATCCCTTCCTTAGTTTTTGTCTTTTTCATTTAAAAAAAAAAATGTTTTTCTGTTGGGAATCACATCTTTTTCACACTTTGTGATTGACATGGTTCCAGGCTTACACCTACAACTAAGGGTCTTCAAAAAGAAAGGGAAAAAAACAAAACAAAACACAAACTCACTACTACTGAGTCAGACAGTGGAGTCTGTAAATTTTTATGTTGTTGTTGTTGTTAAGTGCCGTTGAGTCAGTTCCGACCCATAGCGACCCTGTACAGGGTTTCAGAGGGTGTAAATCTTTACGGGAATAGAAAGCCTCATCTTTCTCCTGTGGAGCAGCTGGTAGTTTCAAATCGCTGACCTTAAGGTTCACAGCCCGATTCGTAACCACTACGCTACCAGAGAGCAGAAAATCCCATCCTTCTCCTGCAGAGTTACTGGTGGGTTTGAACTGCTAACTTTGTGACTAGCAGTCCAGTGCTTATCCTTCAGTCCTGCCAGGGAAATGAAAGGGGCCCTAATAAACCTAAGTAGAATTTGTGGGGTTTTTTGTTGTTAAGTGCCATAGAGTCTGTTCTGACTCACAGCGACCATAATATATAGGGTTTCCAAGGAGCAGCTGGTGAGCTTGAGCCGCTGACCTTGCAGTTCAAACTGGCCTTGCAGTCCAGCGCATTAACCCACAATGCCACACCAGGACTCTGAATATTAATAAAGTTGTCTTTGGCAAATAAATGGAATATACTTAATGTATAAATGAATATTTGGATTTTTGAACCAAAAACTATATACATGTAGGCCATTACATTTCATTAATAGCCCATGAAATTAAAGTTCTTAATGCCTAAATATATCAAGTCACTCAATTTTGTGTTGTCGCTTATTAATATAAGATTCTACTCAATTCCCTAGTGTAGGTGCTTTTCTCCTTCCTATCAGGAAAACAGAACCTATCAACAAGAATGCCCAATCACTTGTGATCATAGAAAAGCTTGCATGGCATCATTGCAAAAGAATACCAAATAAAAACTTAATGTTAAAACTTTGGCTTTAGTTTTTAACTATTTTTCTTCAATAAAGCAATATGTCCTTGTAAAAAAAAATGTAATAAATATTAGTTTATATTCTTTTTCTCTTCAGCTGAAACTTCCTCAGTTATTTTATTCCTCTGTATGATTTAATCTTTCCAAGTTTCTTGACAACTAATGTCTGGTTTCTTTTATCCTCACCTCCTCTAGGTCTGACTTTTCGCCTCTTATTTTCTGGTCTCTCACTGACTCTCTTTTTCTCTGATCTCCATGACATGTGCCCTCGGGCATTTCTTTCAGTAGGTGTCTCCTGCTCTCTCCATAGCTCTTACTTCTGAATAGCACCCTTTTATAGAAACAAGGAAATAGCACTTGATGCAATACATTAGATTTCAAGTAGGCAATTGAAAAATATCACTATTGTCTTTTTTATAGTAAAAGATATGACATGTGATATTCAAAGCAAATCATTGTTACAGCTGTTCAATTCTACTGGAACAGAGTACTTTATCCTTTTTTTTTCATGCTGCAAAATGTGAGCGTTTAAGAAATTTGTTGTAAACTCAGCAATAAGGCAGAACACAATTTTAAAAATTGAGATAGAGATTTTAATAAGAATTTATAGGGATTTGCTTTACAAATGGATTAAAGTTGTCAAGGATTTATTTTATTCAGATGTTTAATCAACACATATGGAATCAGCCATCAGGAAATCAAAGCACGTATTACAGTAGGCAAATCTGCTGCAAAAGGTCTCTTTAAAGTATTAAAAAGCAAGGTTGGTCCTTTGAGGACTAAGGCATGCCTGACCTAAGTCATAGTATTTTCCATTGCCTCATAATGAGTAAGAATTTTGGAAAACACATAGGGAAAGCCAAAGAAAAATTGATGCTTTGGAATTATGGTGTAGTTGAAAAAGAATAAGTATATCATGGACTACCAGAATAATATATTTACTATTTTTCACCTTTACCATGATGCTAAGACATCAATTCTTCTGCTTGGAAGATGTACACTCAAAATGCTCCTTAAAATCAAAGATGGCAGACTTCATATCACATACTTTGAACATGTTATCAGTAAAGATCTTTTTCTAGAAAAGAACAATACACTTAGTAAAGTGGAAGGTGAGGAAAAACCAGGAAGATCGTCATGGATTTATACAGTGCCTATCATAGACTCAAACATAGGAACAATTGTGAGGATGGCACATGACTAATAATGTTTCATTCTGTCATACAGACGGTCGTCAGCTGGAACTGACTCAATAGCACCTAACAACAAGAACTTCATACAGACACACACACACACAGTGGTATTTTTAAGGAACAGAAACTTGGGTCTATCATAAAATAAATACTATCTAAAACTTCATTTTAGTGCTTTATTTGGATAGACCCATTTTCTGTCTCTTGGGAGCATGGTGGCTCCGTAGGATGAACAGTGGCCTGTGAGCCACAAGGTCAGTATTTCTAGTCCACCAGTTGTTGTCTGTGAAAAACATGAGGATTTGTGTTGCTGTAAAGATTTACAGTCTTGGAAACTCTATACAGGATCTCTATGAATCAGAACTGACTCGACAGGACATCACTTAGCAATAACAAATTTCCTCACTCTAAGGAGCCCTTGAGGTATAATGGGTTATGATTTGGGCTTCTAATCACAAGGTCAGCAGTTCAACTCCACCAAATGGTCCTCTATTCTGTACAACAAGTGACACAGTGGGATAAAGCACTGGACTGAAAGCCTAGTTAGAACCACAAGGTTGGCAGATCAAATTCCTTAAAAATGCTATACAGGCTCACTATGAGTCAGAACCAACACATCGGCACATAGCCACAACCACCATTTCTCCTGATGTGGTGCTGTGAGATAAATCACTGGACCACAAGGTCTGTTTGTGAATCACAAGGTTGGTGGTTCAAACTCATCAGGTGCTCCTTGGAAACACTTTACAAGGGTTGCTTTGATTTGGAACCAACTTGATAGCATGTGACAATAACAACAAGCCTAGAAACAGGACTCCTAGTGTGGTCCTGAAGAATCAGCACTGGACTGTGAACCACAAGGCCAGTAGCTCACATCCACCAGCTGCTCCACCAAAACCCTATACAAGGCTGCTATGAGTCAGAGCCGATTCATCAGCAGTTAACAAAAATGACAATATAGAAACAATGTTCATATACACAGTTAAATTCCTAAATAACATATAATCTCTGTCTTTGTAAGAAAATATTGACATAAATTAAAAAAAAAAAAAATAACATATACTTACTTTCAAGCAGTAACACAAACCACCAAGGTATAAATCTTTCCCTATTTTTTGAGACACCCTAGTTTTGTCTTTAAATTTATGATGAAAATCTCTCTTTTTTCCCTTGCATAATCTCATTTTGTGACTTGGTTTGGTTGAGATTCTGAGTAACTGGGTAGTTTCATCCCACAATGATTTCTCACTATTGTGTCCTAAGCAACAACAGGCTTAGGTTACAAGGTGGGTTAAAAGCGTTCTCCTCAGTTCCTAATTTAGAAAG
>NW_006408521.1:5645763-5664128 GCF_000296735.1 Chrysochloris asiatica | reverse complement strand
TCAATATTCTCCTCCAACACCAGAACTCAAATGCATCAATTCTTTTATGGTCTTCCTTATTCACTGTCCAGCTTTCGCATGCATATGAGGTTACTGAAAATACCATGGCTTGAGCTGACAAAACAAATACTTGACTCTTGTTAAGTGCCATTGAGTTGGTTCTGACTCATAGTGACCCCATATAGGGCTTCTGAGAGCTGCTGGTGGTTTTGAACCACTGACCTGGTAGTTAACAATCCAGTGATTATACTGTAGTATAACAACAGGACTTAACTCTTAGGGAATAATGTTGTTGTTGTTAAGTGTCTTTGAATCATAGGATTCTGTATAGGGTTTCAGAGGAAGAGCTGGTAGGTTTGAACTACCGACCTTGTGGTTATCTGTCCAGTGCTTATGCTACCAGGCCATACCAGGACTTTAGGGAATAACATATTCATACACACCCACAAACAAAACAAAACAAACCTCCAGTGAAGTTTGTCTGTATTTAGTTTCAGGAGTTTTACTGAGTACCTGCCTACAAAGTACTGAAAACCTTGATTAAAAGATGTGAATTGGTAATCATTAACATACAATTTGTCAAGGAAACCATCCTTGATCTGTTTTCCTAGTGTTGTCTTTAAAATGACCAAAGCAGATAACTGACCGCATTTCCCTGTTTGTTTACCTTTCTAGTTCTTTAAAGTTCTATTCAACATGTTTCTTTGAATAACTGTTTAAAACTGATGGGATGGACATCTGGAAAATACAACATATATATAATTTTTTGTATCCATTACCTCACTAATGTGAGGGACATCTCCTCCCACATACAACTCCTGGTACCTCATCTAAAGTGTTAATACTTTGTTTAAGGAGAAGAGCAGAAGAAACTATTTAAATTAACTTATACCTGAGTGTAAATGTGAAAGTATCCATGAAATTCACAAACTGCTAACTTAGTCTGGGTTTTTAATTATAGTGTTTGATGATGTTAGCACTCTCCTTAACAGTAACAACAGCAACAAAGTTGTTTTTAAATGTAGCTGAGTCAGTTTCAATTCATAGCAACCTTGTGTAGAGTGTCTGAGGAGCGCTGGTAGGGATGAATCACTGGTTTATGGTTAGCAATCTAGTACTCATCCTAAAGTGTCACACCAAGACTTAGCAAGGGGTATGTTTCTGGCATATTAAGCAGCCACAGTAGTCAGGGAACAGACTGGGCATCAGGCCTAGGAAATATGCTCATCTTTCTAGATCTGTGCTGGAAGAAGTACAGCCAGAATGCACCTTAGAAGCCAGGATAGCAAGACTTTGTCTCTCATACTTTGGAAATATTATCAGGAGGGACCAGTTTCTAGAGAAGGACAACATGCTTAGCAATCTGGAAGGTCAGCAAAAAAGAGGAAGACCCCAGTAAAATGGATTGGTGTAAGACCAGGCAGAGTTTTGTTCTGTTGTGCACAGGGTCACTGTGAGTGGGAACAGACTCAACAACACCTAGCAACAACACAACAACAAGATGTAATGAGTAAGGCTTTGAAACAAATGGACAAAGCATAAGAGATTAATAGTTTCTCAAAGCAAAAACTAGCATTTCTTTATAAATATATGATGAAGGAAGGATTTGGGGCGATCAAAACAACTCTTGTCAATAATCAAAATACAAGCATTGCAGAGAAATCCTTAATGCAGGATTGAAATATTCTTCATAAACAATTAGAGCATTCTGGGCCCACAATGACATGTTAAAGAAATAGATAGTCTGGTGTGCTAACGAAAATAAATAGCATGACAATAGTCTGAACACAAGGTTCTTAGCCCTGGTTAACAGACCATTGTCCTTATTAATTAATCGAGGACTCTGATTATGTCTCCAACTAGTTTAACCTTGAATGGTATTACACCTACTTCTGAGTTGCAATATAGTGTGAAAAATGTAAATAGTCATAATCATATGCAAGGGATTTTTACAGAGTAAAGCTTTCCAGACTCAATGCACATAGACTTATTAGCTTGTTGAAATGTCAATAAGAGTAAAAATTCTAGCAGGGAAAACATTGACTTGCAAATGAACTTCAAGACAATTATTGTTTGAGATACCAGCAGAATATGTCCATTTACCAAAAGAAACAATGCAGACATTTGGTCTGGGCTGTTTGAATATGGACATAAGTAGAGTCCTCTTTTAAAGGAAAATTTACAACCTCTCTAGTAATCAAATAATATCTAATGATAATGAGTATACTGAGAAAGCCTTAGAAAAGCAAAAATGGATATTTGTAGTTATCATTGCATAACTGGTGGATCAGTCAGTAAAAATCAAAAACTTTCCTTGAATTTTCAAATACTATATACTTTAGCATTAACAGGTTAAGTATAAGTTTTGTTAAGTAAGTAAATAAATAAATAAATTCTACCCTTGCAAAATGCAACATTCTTATTATTACACCATTCAAATAGTCAAAAGGTTCTCTTAAAGTAAACACTTATGAAAGGTTGAGACAGTGTGACTAGCATTTAAAATAAAAAGTTCAATCCTGAAAATCAATGCTTCTATAATGGAGCAAGAATATTTTTCAATTGCATTCACACATTTGAGCTGTTTAGACATGTTGCAATGAAATGAAAAGCAATTGCCAAGCACACATTTTATAGAGATGATAGTTACCAAAGTAGTTGTCATCTTGAAATAATCTCTTTCTTGCTCTATGCTTTCAAAGCATAAGTTTATGTCACAATTTAAGGTGATTCTAGTAACTTGCAGTAAGTCCTTGACTACTTCTGATGATTAGATATTCAACCAAGATATACACCGTAAACCACCTGTGAGAGGATATCATTTCATCTGTCTGCAGGGCAAAGGGAAAGCTCATTTTGAAATAGGCCCACCCTAGAGTTTTGTGAAAGCAAAAGAGCCAGGTGGTTTGTAAAGACAAAGAATAATACTGGGGTGCGGGGGGAATATCCAGGTCTTTGCCAGCAAACCTTTGCAATACTGCTGTGTTCTACAACAGCTGGCAAACACTGAGGTCCCCATATCATATATGCTTACGAAGCAAGAATAGGACTCACATTTTGTAGCTCAGATTCCATGAAACTCTAAGAACACAGGCGGTAAGAAGTTCCAAAGTTCAGTAAGAGTAGAATCTAATACCAATGTTATTCTTCTTATTGTTGTTGTGTGTTGTTGACTTGTCAACACTGACTCATAGTGACAGCATGACAGGGTAGTACTGCACCAGAGAGTTTCCTTGACGGTAATCTTCACAGACACAGACTGTCAGGGTGTTTCTAATGTAGTTGTTTTTGTCAGTGTCATAGAGACCCTATGTACTACAGAATGACACACTACCCAGCCATGGCCATCCTTACAGTGTGGAATATGTTTGAGTTCTCTTGTTACAGCTACTATCAATCCATCTCATTGAGGGTCTTCCTTTTTATTTGATGATCCTTTACTTCACCAAGCATGATGCTCTTTTCTATGGACTGACTGGTCTCTTCTGATGACATATCCAAAATACTTGAGACAAAGTCTTGTCATCCTTGTTTCCAAAGAGAATTCTGACTTTATTTCTTCCAAGACAGGTTTGTCCTTCTGGCAGGCCATGATATATTCAATATTCATGTTTAGTGTCAATGGTGAATTAGAATAACTGGCTGTAAAGAATTCTAAACAAAATCATAGAAGGGTCAAGCAATTAATTACCCCTTGTTGCTAATAATAAAATCCAACAGGAAAGACAAGGACTTAGAAAATTATTTGTACAAAATGAAAATAAAACTTAAAGATTTGGAGAATTCTATTGTAAAAATTAAGGGTATGTGTCTTAGAATATTCATCATAGACATAACCATACAATCTTTTGTTAAAAAAATAAAGCCTATAATCAATGAATCCAACTAGTCGTCAAAGCAGAAAATCCATCCACTTAGACTAAAAGGGACAGAGAAAGAATCAAAGGAAAGATGACCGTCTGCTTCTTAAAATTCTATAGGCAGGAAACATGCCAAAAGAGTTACATCTCTTGTCTTCCAAGCAAATAAAAGGACCATTCCTCGAGCATCTCAGATTTCAGGAAAACTGTTAGAATGACCACAAGAAATAGAACTGTTAGAAGGACCACAGGAAATAGAACCTTCTCAATTTCAAAGGATTCCTCCACAGTCTCCTGGGTCCCCAAAAGTAGGATCTTGGTCAACTTACCTCTGCAGTTTGGGACTGATAGAAGGTGTGCCAGAGGTATGGGATAACCATCCAAAGCTGAGGGCAGAGGGTTTGCCATGCTCAAGGAGCAGAAGAATGGAGTAGGCAAGGTCTGAGTGACTGGGGTCGCCAATTAGATGGACTAAGAGAAATGGGCCACCCTAAGTGAGGAAGAAGAGTTGTTGACCTTTTGGGCCTGAAAGGTGGACCTGAAGCCCAAAGTGAAGGAGCATCCACTAAGAGTCAAGAGGGCATGGGCAACAACCAACTATGGTAGGTGGGTGGGTGGGGAGCATTACCCACATAGTCACAAAGAACAGAGAGTTATTTTCAGAACTTGGGAGGTAATGTACGTTGTTTTGCTTGGCTTGGAACTTGTTGGGTGGTCATTATTCCTTCTTTATCTCCAATTTCTTCCATTTATGTAATAAATGTCTACTTTGTGGCTGTTTTACCATTGTATTTGTATACAACTGACTTGTATTCTAGATGTCACAGGTCTATAGATGAAGAGAAATTTGCACTTAGACTTGATTTATGACTTTGGGGAAGATGTGATGAAGTGAATGTACTTTGTGTTCGGCAAGGATTGCGTTTGGGGGATCAAAGGGAAGAATGGTATAGACCAAATTCTCTTATATATGTGTTATAAATCCTAATCTCTTTGCCTGTGGTTATAATCCCATTTGGGAATGGGTGGTCTTCATTATACTAATGATACATAATTAGGAGTTCTGGTGTGGTACTGTAGGATAAGCACTGGACTGCTAACTACAAGATCAGCAGTTCAAATCCTACAACAACTCCTTGGAAACCCTACACATACACAGGGTCAGTATGAGTCAGAACAGACTTTGCAGCTGTTATCAATAACAACAAATCAGTTAATCTCTTTTGAGATTTAAATCTATGTTAATCAAATAATCAGAGAGAGATATGGGGTAAGATGATGCCAAAATATAGAGAGATCTCCAAGGAACCAGGGAGCAGAACTGATTGGACAAGGATCGTCCTCAAAAATCAACAGAGAGAGGTGGCCTTCCCCTAGATATAGACTCTAAAATTCAGACTTTCAGACTCCCAAATGGTGAGACAATAAATTTGTTTTCTGAAAGAATCCACTTATGGTATTTCTGTTATTGCAACACTAGATAATTAACAAGAGCTCTTGTGTAGCACTGTGGGTTAGTGCACTGGACTGTAAAGTCATTTGAACCACAAGGTCAGCAGTTCAAATTCATCAGCTGCTCCTTGGAAACCCTATACAGGGTGGCAATGTGTTGGAACTGACTTCATATCACTTAACAACAACAACAACAAAGATAATTAAGACACCAGTGTACAGCAATTTCATTAATGATTGAGATAATAAGGGCTCTCTGATTAATTGAATAGCTGAGCAAATTTGGAAAGACTGAAGCAATCACTTGTTAGAGTAAGTAAATGAACTTAATGACCTTCTATCCATGCACAACACATTCTATAAATATTAGCTTGAATAATCACTATGAAAACTGATCTTCAAGCTTCAGATTTCTAAGTTTACCCTAAGTATACTATATGTGCTATTATCTATTTAGAAAAAGAAGAATAATGATCTTTTCTCTGTATACTATAAAATATAGATTGATTAACTCATATATTTCCTACTTGAGGTAAACAAAAAAAAATGATGAAAGATATTCCAAAGATAAGAAGAACCAATTACATCAATAATTAAAATAAGGACAAAAATAAGTAAGCAAAATCAGTTCTATTACCAGAAAAACTGTGCAAGAGAGAACAGATAAGAGAGAGGATTAGAATGAAGAGGAAAGAAGGAAAACAGAGAGAGGCAAATACAGAGAGGCAGAATTAAAATGAGAAACAGAGAGAGAAAGAGATTAAGACACTGAAACTTCACGCAAAGGAAGAGTCTTCTTTTGATAGCATTGAATTCAGTACAATGTTTTATATTATAGAGTATACAAAATTGAAGTCCCTTTGTGTTGAATTTGCTTTAAATTAGTACAAGTCTTAACTACCTTTAAAATTCCATCACAAGCTAATTTTTAAATCATTGATAATATAAGCAGTCTTGTAAAACATAAAACCTAAGTATAACTTAATATCCCCAGGTCAATGTGATTAACAAAAACTATGACATTGTTCTTCCAGACAAAAGATGCTCATTTTACAAAGAAATCATACAGTGATAAAATTTTGCTTGTATGCACTATGTTGGAAGTTATAGTAGCTTGCTTGCGTTTTCTGAAGAATGAAATTTGAATTGATATTTTATTAAGAAACCATGTATACTTTTCCAAATTTGAAGGGTAAACCCAATCAAAGCATTTTCACTATTAATGTTAATAGCTATTATTTATTAGTCAATTAATGTTGAGGATGCTCTTGTTGTAAAGTTTTGTTGAGTCGATTCCAACCTATAGCAACACTGTACAGGGTTTCTGAGGAGCGGTTGGTTGACTTTGAACTGCCAATTTTGTGGTTCAAACCAATCTTGCAGTCCTGTGTTATATCTTACAGTGCCACGCTGTAAAGTAGGCAAAAAATTGTCAAGAAATGGCAAGAAATTCCATGGTCCTTTGCTATTGTTATATGACGTTATCTGGATAAGTCTATGATCTGCTCTACTTTCATCTACCTAGGAATATTGCTCCAACAATTATAGTTCTCCTTCAGCAGCATGTGCCATGGGGTCCTGGTGTAGTACCATAGGATATGCACTGGACTGCTAACCATAAGATAGGAAGCTCCAGCCCAATCAACCACTGCTGATAAACCCTATCAAAGGGAATACTGATAAACCCTACCTAAGAGCTCACTTGGCAACACTGAATAACAATAACTTCTTTATAGCATTTTCCTCTAGAACATTTTTATATTCCCATCTATGTTCCTCTAGTCTCATTTACACTTGGACCCATGCTGATCCATTTCTGACGTTCTTCACTGTCCATAAAATGTACCATCAAGGGCCAGATTGCTAAATTCAATGAGCAATTATTGATATTAATCTTACTTGAGATTCTCACAGCATTTCTCACATTGATTATATCTCTCATTACTGGTAGAAAAAATCAGTTTACTTCCAAGTTTGTACACTCTTTTTTTTGTTTTTATTCTATAATATCTCAATTTTCTTTGGTGGTCCTTGCTACTTTCACTTATCTCTAAAATTTGGAATTAAAAAAGGGTTCAATTCTTATAAACATACTTTTCACTTTCTATGTTTCCTTTGTGTGATCTCATCTAGTCCCATGACTTGAAATTCCATTTAACATATAAAGATTATTTGAAATTTTTCCTTGAATTCAATACTCATATAAAATTATCTACCCCATATTTCCACTTGAATTTTCAGTAAATAGTTAAGGTATAGTATGCCCATAACCAAAATTATTTTCTTTCAAACCTGTTCCTTCTATTGTCCTCTACACTTCAATCAATAGCAACGCCATCTTTCAAGCTACTAAGAACAAAACCCTCAACGCATCCTTGAATAATGTCATTCTTTCATTCCACTTCCAACCCATAATGATAGATTTTTTAATTTTCTACTTAATTTCAATGGATCTCTATATTTATTTACTTATGATTGTTGTTATGTGACATGGAGTCAGTTCTGACTCATAGTGACCCTGTACAGGTTTCCCTAGGCTGTATATCTTTATGGAAGCAGAAAGCCTCATCTTTCTCCTTTGGAACAGCTGGTAGTTTAGAACTGCTGACTGTGAGATTAGCAGCCCAATTCATAACCACTATGCTACCAGAGCTCCTTTATTTAAAACAGCAATGGATTTTGTCACAGTTTAAGAGGCTAGAACACCAAATTAAATAGATAACTAACTAACTAACTAACTAACTACCTAACTACCTACCTACCTACCTACCTAACTAACTAACTAACTAACTAACTAACAGATCTAGGGGAAGGCTTTGAATCTCCGTAAGTTTTGTTGAAAGGTTTTTGCCTCCTGTCAAGATAACTGGGCCCAGAGTTCCTTGCAGACCTCTGTGTGTCTTGGCAGCAATCTTCCCCTAAGTATATTAGGTTCTCAGCCCAGAGACCCCAAGGGCTTTGTTCCCAATTGGCTGTGGTTCTTTTTGTTTTGTTTTGTTTTGTTTTTTTGTGGTACTAAAATATTTCTACTTGTTTCCTTTTCTTTATGTCGATGTTCAACCATTTCAAGAGGAAGCATATAATCAAGGAAGAAGCGTATAGTGAAGGAAGAAGAACAGGCATGGTGAACGGAAGACACAGGCAAAAAAACAAAGCTTCAGAAATTGATGGAATACAAATAGAAAGCTCTCAACAAACTAATGAAGCACTGGAGACATTAATTTTTCTATGCCAAGAAATTTGTAAGACAGCTGCCTGGCCAACTGATTGGAAGAGGTTCATATTTGTGCCCATTCCAAAGAGAGGTGACCCAATGGAATGAGGAAACCACTGGGCAATACCTTTAGTATCATATGCAATTAAAATCTTTCAAAAGATCATTCAAAAATGGCTGCAACAGTACATTGATAGGGAATGGCCAGAGACTCAAGACAGATTCAGAAGAGGAGGTGGAATATGAACTATCATTGCTGGCATCAGGTGGATCCTGGCTGAAGGAAAAGAATGCCAGAAAGATATTTACTTGTGCTTTATTGACTGTGTTTGGCTTTCAACTGTGTGGATAATGAAAAGCTATAGATAAGACTGCAAAAGCTCAGTATTCTCAGTATTCACACATTTAATTGTGCTCATAAGAAACCTGTACATAGACCAAGAGGCAGTTGTTCAAACAGAGCCAGGGGCCACTGAGTGAATTAAAATAATGAAAGGTATTCACCAGGGTTGTATTCTCTCACCATATTTACTCAGGGTCACTAAGATGTGGAACAAACTTGACAGCACTTAACAACAACAGTTCAATCTGAATGCTGAGCAAATAATCCTAGAATTGGATTATATGAAGAAAAAGGCGGCATCAGGGTTGGAGGGAGGTGAATTAACAATCTTTGATATGAAGATGATACAATTTTGCTTGCTAAAAATGAGGAGGACATAAAATATTTACTGATAAAGATGAAATAACATCAAAGACCTTCAGTATTGGTTTCACCTCAATGTAAAGAAAACAAAAATCCTCACAACTGGACCATTAAATAACATCATGATATATGAAAAACATTGACATTGACAAAGACTCCATTTTGAATGGATCCACTCTCAACAGTTGGGGTCAAGAAATCAAGCAGAAGACAAGAAATCAAATGATTTAATGACTAATGTACAAGAACTCTTTACTGTGTTCAGGAGCAAAGATGCTAGTTTGAACCCTAAGGTGCATCTGATCCAAGTTAAAGTCTCATATGCTTGTGAAAGTTGGAATAAGGAAGACAGTAGAAGAATTAATGCAGTTGAGTTACATTGTTGGAGAAGAATATTTAAAGTACTGTGAACTGCCAGAAAAACAAATCTGTGTTGGAGGAAGTACAACCAGAATGATCCTTGGAAGCCAGAATGGCGAGACTTTGCTTCACATACTTTAGGAACAATATTAGGAGGGACCTTTCTCTGCAGAATATCATCATGCTTGGTAAAACGAAGTGTCATTGAAAAAGAGGAAGACCTTCAACGTGATGGACTGGCACAGTGGCAGCAGCAATACACTCAAGAATAATGATTGTTATGATGGTGCAGGACGAGCCGCATTTCGTTCTGTTGTGCAATGAGTCACTATGAGTCGGAACCAACTCAATGACTCCTAACAACAACAACCGCCACCACATTTTATCACTTCTACCAACATGGTCTGAGCTGTAAAACCTCCTCTCTGGATTAACCTTTTTATGATTCTCCTTGTTTTTACATTTTCCCTTCAGTGAATGTATTTACAACATGGTAAACTGTGTTGCTAATGTTAAGTGACAGTGAATTGATTCAGACTCACAGTGACCCTGTATAGGGTTTCAGAGGAGCAACTGGTGGGTTTGAACTACTGACCTGTAGTTAGCAGTCTAGAGTTTATCCTACAAGGCCACACTGGTATAGTAAGCTATAGTAAACTTGTAATACATAAATCAGGACACCTCTGTCCTTTGTGCAAATTTTCCAGACTAGATCATATTTTGCTGCCCATAAACTCTGTGAATGCCTATTATACCTCACAACATCACAGACTGTAATGTAACCACTCTGATCCCTATGTTTCCTCAAATATGACTATTCTTGTCTCAGGAGACCCACATTTGCTCTTCTCTTTTCCTAGAAAATTAATTCTCCAAATAATCACACAGCTAAATCCCACATCTTCAGACCTCTTCTTATATGGGACCTCACTAGCTCGGTATTGGAGTCCCGGTGTGGCACTGTAGGTTAAGCATTAGATCACATGGTCGGTTCAAACTTACCAGCTGCTCCTCAGAAACCCCATACAGGGTTGCTAAGAGCAGGAACCCACTTGGCAGTACTTAACAACTACAAGTAATATTACCTCACTTCCACAATTTAAATAACTCCCTATTAACCATATTTTACCACTTTTCCTTTGTTTTGCTTTGTACCATCTATTACTATATGAGATGAATTGATCTGGTACTTTAGAGAAACACTGGGCCACAAAGTCAGTTTGAACTACAAAGTCAGCAGTTCAAATTCAGCAGTTGCTCCTCAGAAATGCTATACAGAGTTGTTATGAATTACAACCAACTAAATGGTACATACAACAGCATCACCAAATGACATACCATGTAAGTTTGTGTATCATTCACACCAGATCCACTTTTACATTGTTTTTTTTTTTTTGAACTTGGAAATCCTATTATTTATTTTAGTAGTTTCAACTTGTGTTACAATATAGTTCTTTTGTTTTTTTTTAACTGCTTTTTTGTTTTTTTTGTGTGTTTTTTTGTTTGTTTGTTTGTTTTGTGTTCTATTGTATATTATTTCATTGACATGGTTACAATCCCCTCCATGCATCATCAACCAACAAAAGGGTATACCCTGCAAGCCTGCCCCCTGGTCATCAACACACAGCCCCTCCCCCTATCTGGGCCTAAAGTCCCCAGCCACTCCATCTCTCCACTTTATCCTCTCTGCCTCCATCTCTGGCATCTCTGCTTCTCTGGGTAGGGTCTCACTCTCCACTCTTCTCCCTTGATGGTCCCAGGGACCACCACTCCTAGACTGCAAAGTTAATCACTCCCCTCCTTTTGCTACAAAATGTCTACCTTTATATTTCCAACCCTCAAAGTCAGTCCTGATAACAAATACTCACTATTGTATCACAAGAGACCTATCCGCATCTCCTTTCACCAGCCCCAGCCCAGACAGATTGGATACCACTCAGTGGAGATTCTCCTTCCTCCGTGCCCTCTGGATCTAGGCTCCCTCTTGAAAGCTTGTAAGCCAGTCACTTCTTGCCTTTGTAGCCCCCCTCCCCCATTTTGGGTAGCCATTGTCCAAGCTGTCCATCCCTGTCTACTCTGTGTATGGAAGGGGTGGGAATGATCCTTCCTGTGAAGATTTATTCCCTATTTTGAGCTACTGCATCCATAGGTGTAGGTCAAGTTCATCAAACTGTATCAGATTACTCCTTTTTTCCTCTTCTTTCTTCTTCTAGTTGAGCTTGGATCATCCAGCCATTGAAGCCAGGTCAAGTGGGTATTATCTGCAAGTGTGGGT
The DNA here is from genome assembly GCF_000296735.1 of Chrysochloris asiatica. Taxonomy (NCBI): domain Eukaryota; kingdom Metazoa; phylum Chordata; class Mammalia; order Afrosoricida; family Chrysochloridae; genus Chrysochloris; species Chrysochloris asiatica. Next base: position 5,652,261 of record NW_006408521.1, on the reverse strand, counting down.
GTTCTTATGCATATGCCCTCTCTTCTTATCAGCTGGACGCTTCACTCTCCACTCTAGTCCTCTGTGGCTATGTCACTGACTCTGGGCCCAAGAGTTCCCAGGTCTTGCCACACTGCTGGCCAACCAGGTCTCAATTCAGGTTCATAGGAGTCTATTGAACATTGTAGGGCTTATCTCAAAGCTTCATTGCTGTTTTTCCCTCACTTCCACTATTGGTGACGAACTTGGTCACCAATCACAGCATGTGTTCCCAATGAGTCGTAGTCTTCAAAGGGGGTTACATAGTTTTCATATGCAATGTTTGACATATGTTCAGACTTACACCATAATCTTCACACAGTAATTACTCAATAAAGACTCAGTGAACTAACATATAAATACTGTTGCTAACAATGAGGACATAATAAAATTAAAAGTGGCATTAAGCTTTTTAATGGAATTAGTCAATTACATCAGATGATTAAGAACATGAAGGAGCTCTGATAGTATAGTGGTTACGAATTGGGCTGGGAACCTAAAGGTCAGCAGTTCGAAACTACCAGCTGTTCCGCAGGAGAAAGATGAGGCGTTTGCTCCTGTAAAGATTTACAGCCTCGGAAACCCTGTACAGGGTCGCTATGAGTCGGAACCTACTCCACAGTACATAACAACAACAACATTAAGAACATAATGGTTTATAGTTAGTGTGAAAATAAAATATTACTGGGTTTTTTTTAGTACTTACATTTGAAATTAACCACTAGATCATGAGACCACATTGTCTCATTGTAATGTATGATAAAAGAATGTTTAAAATCAGGGGCTGAATCTTTAATGACTGTTCACACTAACAGCTCTTCCACTTACTGGGTAGAGTTAACTTAGGCAATTTACTTAACTACACTGGGCATCACAGTTCTTACTGGAAAAATAGGAAAAATGACAGTATTTTCTTCATGGTCTTATAAAGAGGTTTAAATGTAAAGTATATAATGCATTGTTTAATGCATGGTTAATTTAAATTTTTAATCAGCTACTCTAACTGGAACCATTGATTTGTAGCAAAAACTTTACATGAGAAAACCTACAAATAAACTGGAAACAAATGTCTTAAAGTGATTGCTTAATTGCTGCTTCCAAGGGCACTGTTGGTGCATCCAAGTAAAATGAAATCCTTCACAATCTTTTCTTCATTTATCATGATGTTTCTTTTTGGACCCACTGTGACTATTTATGTTTTTCAATTTTTCATGTTGAGTTGTTATCCATACTGATGACTGTAGTCTTTGATCTTCATCAGTAAGTTTTTCAAGTTCTTTTCATTTTCAGCAATTAAGGCAACATCTTCTGCTTATTGCAGGTTGTTACTGAGTCTTCCTCCAGTCCTAGTACATGCATTTCTTTATATGGTCCAACATCTTAAGTTATTTGATCAGCATACAATCTGCATATTTATGAAAAATGATGCATCCCCGACCCACACCTTCCTTGATTTTAAAACTCACTGTATCCCATTGTTTTTCGCAAATGACTGCCTCTTTCCCTATATAAAAATTCTATAGGAGCACAATTAAGGACTCAGGAATTCCCATTCTTTGCAATGCTTTCCATAATTTGCTATGATCCACATAGTTAAATGCCTTTTTCAGTCAATGAAACAGAAAATTTGTATTTTCTGCTTGTAGTGAACCATCACCTAATATCAGCAATGAAATCATTCTGTATCTTCTGAGTCAGGCTTGAATTTCTGGTAGTTCTCTTTGCACATATACTGTTACAACTGACTCTAAATTTTCTTTAGCAACATATTACTTGGGTGTTATATTAATTACATTGTTGACTAATTTCTGCATTCTGTTGGATCACAATTTTTTGGATTGGTCACGAATATGGATCTCTTCCAGTCAGTTGGCCAGCTAGCTGATTTTCTAATTTCTCGGCATAGATGAGCACACACTTTCAGCACTGAATCCCTTTGTTGAAATATTTCAATTTACATCCTATCAATTCCTGGAGCCTTGTTTTCCTCTGATGTTTCATTGCATCTTATACTTCTTCCTTCAATACCATCAGCTCATGAACATATACTACCTTCTGAAATTCTTGAGCACCAATCAATTCTTTATGATAGTGATTCTGTATATGCCTTTCACCTTCTTTTGATATTTCTTGCTTCATTCAAAATTTTGCCCATAGAATCCTTCAATATTCCAACTTGAGGCTTCAATATTTTCTTCAATTATTTCAGCTTGAGAAATCCTGACTGTGTTCTTCCCCTTTGGTTTTTGAACTTCAGGTCTTTGCATAATCCAGAATAATATTTTGTGTTGCCTTCTTAAACTGCTCTTTGATGTCTTTAGTTCATTCCTTTTACATCATGATTATTTTTCTTTTGTTTTGGCTCTTCCTAGCTCTAGAGAAAGCTTCAGAATCTCTTCAGGCACCCAATTTGGTAATTTATGTCTTTCTTGTCTTTTTAATTGCCTTTTGCCTTCTTTATGAAAAAATGTCCTTGCTACACTACGAATCATCTGGTAATCTTTAGCACTAAATGCATCAAATTTTTAATTGAGAAGGCCTCTAAATTTAGGTGTAATATACTAAAGTTTGCATTTTAACTCTAGTGGAGTTGTATTATTTATCCTCAAGCTCAACTTGCATAGATTGTTATGCTCTTAGACTTGTTTTGGCAGATGATACTGAGCTTCTCCATTGTTTCTTTCTACACATGTAATCTATTTGATTCCTGTGTATTCAGTATGGTGATATTACGCATATAATCACTGTTCATATGGTTGAAAATAAAAAGTATTTGCAATGACAAAGTTGTTGTTCTTGCAAAGTTCTATCATGTGATCACCAAGGTCACAGTTTTCAAATGCTAAGACATCGTTCTTTTCTAAGTTTTGCATTCCAATTACATAATTATCAATGCATCCTGATAGTATGTATGATCAAGTACAGACTGCAGATGTTGATAAAAGTCTTCAGTTTTCTCACTTTTGGCATTAGTGATTGGTATGCAAATTTGAATCCTAGTTGTATTAACTGGTCTTTCTTGCAGGCATTTATGTATTTTATCTTATCATTGACATCGCTGAGCTTCAGTATAGATCTTGAAATGTCCTTTATGGCAATGAATGCTATGTCATTCCTTTTTAATTGCTATTCCCAACATAGTGGACCATATGATTTTCTGAATTTCTGAAATGGCCAATATTAGCGCATTTCAACTCACTAATGCCAAAGACAATTATCTTTATGCATACCATTTCCTTTTTGATGACTTTGAATTTTCCTAATTTCACACTTCTTACATTTCATATTCTATTAGTGGATATTTGCAAGGTTTTTTTCATTCTGTGTTGTACCACATGATGGTTCCAAAAGTCATTAACATCAGCCTTACTTTGAGTAGACAGTTGCTCCCTAGACATATTTTGGGTGATTTCCAACCTGAGTGACTCATCTTCTGGCACTATATCAGACAGTGTTTCACTGTGATTCATAAGGTTTTCAATGGCTAATTTTTCAAAAGTGAATTACTAGGTTCTCCTTTTTAATTGTTCTTAGTTAGAAAGCTCTGCTGAAACTTGTCTCCAATGGATGATCCTACTGGTATTTGAAATTCTTACGTCATAGCTTCCAGCATCAAAATAACACACTAACTACCAATATGAAAAACTGTCAGGCTAGTGGCGAAACGACTCAATGACACTTAACAACAACAGTGGTCACCTGATTTCAAATACATGATTAAACACATTTTATTTTGAATAAACCATTGAGTGTATACACTGGAATCCTAGTAGCAATACTGGTTGTTGCTTGGTGCCGTAGAGTTTGTTGTGACACATAGGAATCCTACCTACCACAGAACAAAACACTGCCTAGTCTTCTACCATCTTCATAATATTTCTTGCCTAACCCTCATAATTGTGGCACTGTGGGTTAATGCGCCAGAATGCAAAGCCGTTTGAACTGCAAGGTTGGTGGTTCAAGCTTACAAGCTGCTCCTTGGAAACCCTATACAGGGTCGCTGTTGGTCAGAATCAACTCAAAGGCATTTAACAACAACAACAACAAAACCCCTCATAATAGGGAAAAACCAAAAACCAAAACCTACTTGCCATCAAGTCAGTTCAAACTCACAGTGATCCTATACGGGGTTTCTGAAGATGTAAATCCTTATTGGAGCAGAAAGAATCTTGATAAACCTGTTCAGTAGCTACACATATTTGCTGCATAATGTACTGTTAACACATATTAACTCCTGTCAGTAGATAAGTTATAGCACTAATTGTTGTTGTTGTTATGTGCCGTGGAGTCGATTCCGACTCATAGCGACCCTGTACAGGGTTTCCGAGGCTGTAAATCTTTACGGGAGCAGAAAGCCTCATCTTTCTCCCGTGGAACAGCTGGTAGTTTCGAACTGCTGACCTTGAGGTTCGCAGCCCGATTCGTAACCACTACGCTACCAGAGCTCCTTATAGCACTAATTGTTGTTGTTGTTGTTAAGTGCCATCGAGTCGGTTCCGACCCATAGCGACCCTGTACAGGGTTTCCAAGGGTGTAAATCTTTACGGGAGTAGAAAGCCTCATCTTTCTCCCGCGGAGCGGCTGGTAGTTTCGAACCGCTGACCTTAAGGTTTGCAGCCCGATTCGTAACCACTATGCTACCAGAGCTCCTTATTAGTATTGATAAAATGACAACAATACTATTTTATCTCCAGTATTAAAACTTACCACATGGATCTGGCATTTCTAACGCTTTGAGCCTAGTTCCAACATTAATGTACTAACTATTAGTTTAGAGCATAGATTCCAGTGTCCATTTTGGTTCTTTATTAGCCACAAGAGTGTGAGCTTGGAACAGCATTTGTATTAATCAGGAGAATTTCACTTTCATACGAAACAGTAAATTCTTTTGATCTTCCGGAGGAAAATCTCAACACTACACATCAGGTAAAAAGTCAATAGAAATCAGGTATCTACACATATTTTATTGGTGTTTCAAACATCTTCTTTAACCTTGCCCTGAAGTTAATCCCATAATCACACAGGGAAATAATCCTTAATGTACATCTTAAAGGAATTATGATGGCATCAACTTGCTATTTTTACATGAGATTTCACAAAGAACTTAAGACTATGTGTATTACTCAGTAGCTCACTAGAAATGATATAGGAGACAGAGGTATTCCATTTCATATCTAGAAAACATGGAATTATGCTTCAATTTGGAATGATAAAATGTAATTTACTATAATAGTTAAAAATTAAAACATGCATTTCAGTAAAATGTAAATAGAAATAAATCTTAATAGAATGCTTCTTCTTGTTGATACTTTTATTTAAAATTTCTTAAATGTCTGAAAGTTTGAAACTACATGCATTTTATAAATTCATACATTTCATTATGTGAGAAAACTTTGTGAAATTGGAAGACCACTCAGCTATAATCTGATCTATGATGTAAGAATGTATTATTACCCTTTACAGTCCTTATTCTCTTGACTTACTTTGTATGGTATCATTTAGAAACAGGTTGCATGGTTGTAAATAAAACTAAATCTTCTGACACAATATAATATTCCCCTAAAAAAATTTTTTTTTTAAAATGGGTCTACAAAGATTATGGAGTTCTAGTGTGGCGCTGTGGGTTAATGTACCAGACTGCAAAGCCTTTTGAACTGCAAGGTTGGCGGGTCAAGCTCACCAGCTGCTCCTCAGAAACCCTATACGGGGTTGCTATGGGTTGGAATCGACTCGATGGCACTTCACAACAACAACAAAGATTATATCATTTTGTGACTGTGAGGAATATAAAGATGAATGAAGAATTCTTTAATCGTTTGATTTGGGGGAAAATTTTTAAATAGTAAGTCAACTGAACTAAGGTAAATAAGATAATTAAGATAACTATCACATAAGCACTTCATAAATTATTTTTAATGTGCTGATCTGGTAATTTAACTATTGTTGCTGTTGTTAATTGCTATCAAGTCAGAGTGATCCTGTATAAGGTTTCTGAAGAGGGACTGGTGGGTTTGAACTGCTGACCTTGAGGTTAGCTGTTCAGTGTTTATTCTACAGCACCAAAGCAGGGCTCCACTTTAACTATACCTGTCATAATGACATATAATCATATGAAGACTGATCCATCCATTTACTCATTGTTTTAACACAATTATCATACACCTCTGGTACCATAGTAGTTATAAATTGGGCTACTAACTGCAAGGTCAGCAGTTCGAAACTACCAGCTGCTCCATGGGAGATGGATGAGGCTTTCTGCTCCCATAAAGATTTACAGGCTTGGAAACCCTGTACAGTGTCACTATGGGTCGGAACCGACTTGATGGCACTTAACAACAACAACAACATATATTGTGGACTCCTGGTATGGCTCTGCAGGTTAATGCACTGGACTGCAAGGTCAGTTTGAACTTCAAGATGGGTGGTTCAAGCTCACCAGTCTCTCCTTGGAAACAAAATAAGGGTGGTTAAGTGTTGGAA
>NW_006408521.1:5638978-5645298 GCF_000296735.1 Chrysochloris asiatica | reverse complement strand
AACAACAACAACAACTATAGCATTCACCATAATGTGGAAATGTATATTTGTTTATGAATTTCCGTTACTTGTGGATGGGAACCAAATGAAGCTCCTTGGCCATATACAGATTTACAGCCTCAGAAATCTGAAGAAGAGTTCTACTCTGTCCTGTAGCGTCACTGAGAATTGGAGTGAACCCAGTGGCAGTGGGTGGTGGTTGTTGTTTTGGTTGTTGCTATGAGCTTCTAAAGAATTGTTGTCATTTCTAAGTGCCATAGAGTTGGTTCCAACCCAGAGAAACACTGTGTAGGTTTTCTGAGGAGCAGCTGGAGAGCTTGAACCGCCAAGTTTTCTGGTCAAACCTATTTTGCAGTCCAGCTCATTAACCCACGGTGCGAGATCAGTATCTTTTACAAGAATACGGACTATCTATTGTTGTTGTTGTTAAGTGTTGTCAAATCGGTTCTGACCCATAGCTTAATAAATACATGTATTTGCTGGACAATATGCATGAGTTTGATACAAACTAACTACTCTTAAGAATATGGAAATACAGCTGGCTTTTATATGAAAATTATTATATAAGTAAAAAAGTATTGCTATCTGATCATATGAACCTTTACTTACCAGGAAAGTTCAAAATGTGAAGCTTTTGCTTCTGGGTACACCTTCTATCCAGTTTTGTATACTTCTGAAGGCATTGTTTCCATTTTTCTAACTCGTACCTGATGAATTCTATGCTCTTTGAGTTACACAATGTCAAACAGCAGTTTGGGCATACTCAAGGGACACAAATCATGTTGCTTTGCAATACACTTTGAGTTTGGGGAACAAAGAAAGTCTGAAGGGCCAAGATCAGGGCTGTGAGTGGATAGAGAAATTTTCCCAATGGAACTCTCCTAGGAGAACTCCTGCTAGTCTCAAGGAATGAGCAGACGCATTGACAGGATGGAAATATTTCCCTGGTGCAACTTTTCTGTTGTTTTCTTACCAATGCAGTTTTCAATTTTCTTAAAACCTCTTCATAATAGGCCCCTGTGATCATACTGCATCCTTCAAGAAAATCTATCAAGATTACACCTTTGGTTTCCAAAAACCAGTTGCCACAAAGTTTCTGAGCTAACCTCTCAGACTCAAATTTATCTGACCCAGCAAGCAAACCCTGCTGGAAGCCACTGATTTTTGTTTTTTAAATCAGATCTTGTAAAAAAGTTTTTGAAGGTACCATAGGAGACTAAAACAAATGTATTACTGAAAGAATTTGTCTGTAACTATCCAGTGATTGTAGGCAAATGTTTAAACTTGTTTTGCTTGTAATCAGTCCATGAATGTATGAACTATACCCCTAGGAATACTTTTTTGACTTACCCTCCTACAAGGTTTTGATCTTAATATAAACTTATCTTTTAATATATAAATTGTTTGCTGACTTTTGCAGAATAAAATATTTTGACATTGCATAGTTACTAAAATTGGATACATTCTAATCTCTTCCTATTCAAAGTCAATAAAATCTTTAAATATTTTGAATATAAAATTGGAATTCATAATACTTAATGAGGATTATTTAAAATACTGAATAGACATAGAGATGCTTCCTTTAATTCTAAGGAGTAAAAACAAAAACCAAATAATAATGGATTATAACTAAAGTATAAAAGAAGTATCTATGAGTCCATATTGATATAAATAAATAATTGGTTGTATTAATAATTGTTGTTGTTGTTAAGTGCCGTCGAGTCGGTTCCGACCCATAGCGACCCTGTACAGGGTTTCCGAGGGTGTAAATCTTTACGAGAGTAGAAAGCCTGATCTTTCTCCCGCGGAGCAGCTGGTAGTTTCGAACCACTGACCTTAAGGTTCGCAGCCCGATTCGTAACCACTACGCTACCAAGCTCCCAAAAAACAATTATTTTCTAAAGGATAATTCCAAATAAATTATACAGGCATTCCATCCTAAGTACATCTCCCTACTGAAGTTCAGACTGCAAAATGATCTCCTTGAGAACAGCACAGTATGGAAAGATGAAAATAAGAGAGAGTTAAAAATGAAGATATCTAACAAACACTGCTTCAATCAGGTGATCAAGGTCGAAAACTCAATTCCCATCATAATCATGAAAAAAATAAAAAGCAGACAAAATTCAACAGAGTGGTATCTTACTTATTATATTTGACCAAACTTTAAAATCATCACTGTCATCAAGAACAAGGAAACTCTGAAAACCTGTCACAGACAAGAAGAACTTCAGGAGTCTTGGAAACTAAATGCAATGTTGTATCTTAGGTGGGGTTCTGGTATAGAATAAGGACAGTAAGTAAGGACTAAGGAAATGTGAACGAAGTATGGGCTTTAATTAATAATGTAATGTTGTTGTTGTGTGTCATCGAGTTAGTTTCAATCTATAGTAACCTAGTATAGGATTTCCAAGGAGCAACTGGTGAGTTTGAACCATTGAACTTGTGGTTCTAATAAACCTCGTGGTCCTGCACTTATCCTACAGCACTCCATGACGACGCCAATAATGTAATAGTGTAATAAATGCATCCAATTAACATGTTCAGAATAGAAGAAACTGTGTGTGGGCTAGGGAGTATATAGGAATTCCCTGGGGAGTATATAAAGCTTCTTTAAAATAAAGTATATTAATTTAAAAAAAAGCCTAGTGGAATAATCCAAGTATGAGTGTGGTTATGTGCAAGTAGTAGATACATAGGAAAATTACCAGGTTCATAGACCAGAATCTTTAATAATAATCCAGAGAATGATTGCTTGGCCACAGACAGTTTGTGCACACTTTGTTGTTGTTTTAGGATCCATTAAGTAAGTTCTGACGCCTAATGAACCGATGCACAACAGAAGGAAACACTGCCTGGTCCTGAAATAGCCTCGTATTTCTTACTATGTTTGAATCCATTGTTGCTTCCACTATGACAATTCATCTTGGAGTTCTTCTTTTTTGCAGTTCTGCCACTTTATCAAACATGATGTCCTTTTCCAGGGATTAGTCCCTCCTGTCCAAAGTCTAAGAGATGAAGTCTCAACATCCTTGCTCCTTAGGAGCATTCTGGCTGAACTTCTACCAAGATGTGTTTGTTCTTCTTACAGCCCAAGGTATTTTAATATTCTTCTCCAAACCTGTAATTCAAATGCATCCATACTTCTATGGGTTTCCTTATTCAATTTTCAACTTTTACATGCATGTAAGGAGACTGAAAATACCATGACTTAGAAAAGGCTCATCTAGGTCCTCAAACTGGTATCTTTGTTCTTGAACACTTTAAAGAGGTGTTTTGCAGATTTACCTAATGCAATAAATCATTGGATTTCTTGACTGCTGTTTCTATGAATGTTGACTATGGTTCCAAGCAAAATGAAGTCTTTGACAACTTCATTCTTTTCTCCTTTTATTATGATGTCATTTATTTGTATAGTTGTGATGATTTTAATTTTATTTTTTACACAGAGGTGCAATCTATACTGAATATTGTAGTCTTTTGTTCTCATCAGTAAGTATTTCAAATCCTTATCACTTCTAGTCATCAAGATTGTGTCATTTGCATAACACAGGCTGTTAATGAGACTCCTCCACTCTTGGTGTCCTGTTCTTTATATAATCTAGCTTTTTGTATTATTTGCCAGAATACAAATTGAATAAGTATGATTTTAGGATACAACTCTGACACACATCTTTCCTAATTTTAAACCATTCAGTGTCCCCTTGTTCTTTTAGAAGGGCTGCCTCTTCGTCTATGTACAGGTTCCTTATGAGCACAATTAAATATACTGGAAAAACCGTTCTTCACAATGTTATCATATTTGTTGTGATCTACACAGTTGAACGCCTCAGAATAGTAAATTACAAGTAAATAGTTTTCTGGTACTGTCTGCTTTCAACCAAGAGCCATCTGACATAATGACATCCTTCATTCTATATCCTATTCTGAATCTAGCTTGAATTTCTGGCAGCTCCCTGCTGATGTATTGCTGCAGTCATTTAAAAAATATCTTCAACAAAATTTCAATTGTATGTGATATTAATGGTATTGATTGATGATTTACATATTCCATTAGGTAACCTTTGTTTGGAATGGTACAAATATGAATCTCTTCCAATCAGTTAGCCAGATATCTGTATTTAAAATTTCTTCTCAAAGACAAGCGTGCATCTCCAGTGGTACATCAGTTTGTTGGAACATTTCAATTTGTATACCATCAAATCCTGGACACTTTGTTGTTGTTGTTTTTTCACCAGTGTCTTCATTGCTGTGGTGACCTACATTTTAAATATTGTTGTTGTTGTTGTTAAGTGCCATCGAGTCGGTTCCGACCCATAGTGACCCAATTACTGATTCTTAAATATTACTGGTTCGTGATCGGATGGTAACTCTTAAAGTGGCTAGAAGCTGGCCAGTTCTTTTTGGTATAGCAACTCTATTCTTTCTATCTTCTTTTGATATTACCTGCATCTTTCAATATATTGCCCATATTGCAGTAATGCAACCCAAGGCTTGGATTTTTTTCTTCTGTTATTTCAGCTTGAGGAAAGCTGAGCATGATCTTCTTTTTTGATTTCCTAATTCCAACTCTTTGAACAATTCATTATAATACTTTACTTTGTCTATTCGAGCTGCTCTATGAAGTTCTCTGTTCAGCTCTTTTACTTCATTTCTTCTAGCTGCTTTAGCTTCTCTACATTCAAGGGCAACTTTCAAAGTCTCTTCTGATATCCACTTTGGTCTTTTCTTTGTTTCTGGTCTTTTAAATGACCTTTTGTATTCTTCATGTATGATGTTCTTGATGTCATCCCACAACTCATCTGGTCTTCTATAATTGTTGTCTAATGCATCAAATTTGTTCTTGAGATGGTCTCTAAGTTCAAGTTGGATATGCTTAAGGTCATATTTTGGCTCTTGTGGATTTGCTTAATTTTCTTCAATTTCAGTCTGAATTTGCATATAAGCAATTGATGGTGTGTTCTACAGTGTGTCCATGGCCTAGTTTTGGCTGATGATACTGAGCTTCTTCATTGTCTCTTCCCACACTTGTAGTTGAATTGATTCCTGTGTGTTCCATCTGGTCAGGTCCACATGTATCGCCACCATTTATATGGTTGAATAAAGGTATTTGCAATGAATAAATCACTGGTCTTGCAAAATTCTATCACACCATGTCAAGCATCATCTCTGTCACCAAGTCCATGTTTTTCAACTACTGATCCTCTCTGGTTTTTTGCTAGATGCTATTGAATTACATTCTACTTAAGGATACTTTCTGTATAACAAAATGAAACACTGCCCAGTCATGCTATATTTTAGCTCATTGTTGCAAGGTTATGAAACTCCTGTCCCTTCCTCTGAATTCCTGGTTTGCCTTTGCTCTTTTCTTGGCATACTAAATTTTCAAGATTCAGCCCATATGACATTTATTGAACTCAAAAGTATTTTTTGAGCTAGATTTTCATCAAGAGGACTATTCACTATATCCACTGACATTGAGTCCATTTTGGCTTATAATGATCTTGTATTGTGTTTATGAGACTGTAAACTTTAGCGGAATAGACAGCTTTATCTTTATCTCATCAAGCAATCAGGGAGTTTGAACTGCTGACATCGTGGGTAGTACTCCAGAGCTTATCCTACAGTGCCACCAGGACTCAAGAGGACTAAATACATTCATTTAAGCTCTCATATTGTTCAGCCAATGCTTTCAGTATTAAAAATATTGACTTATTTTCCTCTACTCATTCAATAAAGGGAACAATTTCACTTTAATCTTTGAATCAAAATCAATGCCTTGCAATTGATGATAATGATCATGAGGGTGATAGTGATGATTGACAGTAACTTATGTTTTGCTTTTGTGTCATGATCCATATTTTGGTCTTGAATTAAAACCAGGTTTCTAGATCTTAAGTGTATTTTCTTTTAATTATCTGTTCACTAGTTATACATGCCCAATCAATGTTTATTATAGTTGAAGTGAGCAAGTCCATACAACAAAGTTTCACTTAAATAATTAGAAGTAATAATAGAAACCTATGTGATACAGCCTAATAATAGAGATGGAGAGAATATGTTTAATGTGTTCATCTGCTAAGTAAATAAACATGAAGATCTCACTCTGTGCTGTGATAAATTTATATCACTTTCTAAAACTTTGTCTTTTAAAAAATATCTACATTATTCAGCATTTCTGAAGCTGTATCATACAGAAATCAGTCAATTCTACAGAGGTTAAATTGATACATTTTCTTCTTTCATCCTTGCCTTTTTCTACCTCAAAGATTTTGTTTTCATTGACCCTTCATTCTCTCTCTTTTTTTTAAAGTTTTTTT
>NW_006408521.1:5613840-5637344 GCF_000296735.1 Chrysochloris asiatica | reverse complement strand
CCAACTCCACAGTGCTCAACAATAACAACCTCCATTAATATAGGTCAAGTTCATCAAATTGTCACAATTTACCCTTGTTTCCTTTATCAAAAATTATTTTGTTTTTTATCTTCCTCTAGTTGCATTCTAATTATCAAGCTAACGAGACTAGGTCAAATGGGTACTATGTGCTAGTTTGGTTGTTCTTTTGCATCTCCCATCACTTAATATCAGCTGGATTCTTCACTCTTAGCTCTAGCTCTCCATGACTATGATCTTGTCCATGGGCTCAGGTGTTCCCAGGACTCATCACATTTTGGACCAACTAATCCTTCCTCTTCTCTCTCTCATCTCCAGGTCAAAGGGAGTCTATGGAATGTGATAGAACTCAGCCCATTTCTTCATTGCTGCCGTCCCCCTCTTCCACTTACCAGTAGACCACTGTGGTCATTAGCAAGCTTACATGACAGCTCATGTGTTCCCTTTGAGTTTCAGTCTTAGAGGGAGGTGGGGGGGTTTGTCCTGAAGGGACTTGATTACTTGTCTTGATGGTTTTCTGGTGAACAACTTGCTTATTCTTGTAGTAAGCAACCATACTGCCATTTGTGCTTAAGGTTTTTCCTGCTGATCTGTCTTTGAAGATCTATCACTCTAGTTGTTCTAGGCTGGTCTGCTTTTTCTTTCTAGTAGGAATGTCCCACTTCAGAAGGTTCAGTATGGGGCTCAAGAGACCCTTTCTTTCTTATTCTAAACAAGACAGGTGCAATTTTATGAGGATGTGTAAAAAAATATTGCTACTATGGTTCCAGTTCATACATGCACAGATTTATTCCAAACAAAACATGTTTAAGTATTTCTCTGTGATTACTGAATGGCTGAAGTCAGTTCTCCTAATAATTAGTACACTTGTCTTATTCACTTTTTTTTTTGTTGTTAATTGTCATCAATTCAGTTCCTACTTATAGCAACCCTGTGCAGGTTTTCTGAGAATCAGCTGTTGAGCTTGAAACACCAACGTACAGTTCAAACCAACTTCACAGTTCAGCGCAATAACCCACAGTGCCACACCAGGACTCCTTCGTCACTTTTGTTGTTGTTGTTAAGTGCCGTCGAGTCAGATCCAACCCATAGCAACCCTATACAGGGTTTCTGAGGAACCTTAGAGTGCCTTAAAAAAAAAAAAAATCAATAAAAAGTGTGTCTTCCAATGGAATTTGCTGGGTCAGATAAATGCCAGGTATAGAAGTCAGCTCAGAAGTTTATGGTGACTGGTTTCTGGGATTTCAATGAGATAATTTTTACATTTTCTTGAAGGACACAAGATAATCATAGGGCTTAGTAAGATTTTTTTTTTAATTTAAAAGTTTATTACTGAGAAATAGGCAAGGACAATTGTATCTAGAATTTTTTTTTTTTTTTTTTTGCCATCATGACTATATAACTGTTCATTCATTAATTCTTTGAGGGTAGCAAGGACTACCCTGTAGATTTTCATTGAGAAATCTTATCCTACTCACTATACAGAGGCCTGGTGTAGTGCAGTGGACTGAAACGTTGGTTTGAACTGTAAGGTTGTTCCTTCAAACGCACTATTTACTCCTAGGGAATCCTATACAGAGTTACTATAAGTCAGAAATGACTCCGTGGTACTTAACAACAACTCACTATACAGTCATGACATTTACATTTTAGACTTCTTTTTCCCCCCAAACTCAAAGAATATTTAAAAGGAACATAATCTGAATTCTTCCAGAAGGCCAAAATTGTCATCTTGAGGTTGTGAAAATCTAAAAGCACAGAATTCTCCAGGACAGTGTTAGGGAGATGAAAATGTCACCTTGAGTACTATATAGACCATGTGGAAGATATCGAGAGAATTTATACCTTTATCCTTTTTTAAAATAAAATATTTTTACTAAAGTAAAATAAAAATTTACTGTTGAATAAAATTTTCTATGATTTTGTAATAATGCTTTTTTACTTACCCTCTTATTTGATATGTATTATAAATTATTTATTTTTAAATGGTGGCAGATGAGAAATTAGGTAAGAGAGATTAGTTAAAATAAGTGACATATTGTTTTCGACGTGTTTAAAACAAAGATGGAAATACAACTGATAATATTTCCTGTATTGACTTCCCAGAAATCATACTTCTCAGCTTACTCTAGAGAGAGAACCATATTATATGAATACAAAGAAGAGTATTACATTAGAGGGATAGTTCTCTGTCACCCCTTTGTATTGCTATAGGCTTTTTCAAAGTATCTTTTAATGACTCAAATAGAATTTAGTTCTCCAAAATAAACTAAAGACATACCAACTTTATCTCGTACACTTAGAAAAATGTGTGCTTCACATGAATGATATTTTATTTGTAAGAGGAATAATAAACATGTATGCCTGGTGATACAGAGAAAACTGGAGTATGGATACTCTAGAAAGCATTCTTTATAAAATGCACTTTGTATAACTATACTATTTGACATTTCCAAAGTTTATTCTAAAGGTTATGAGCATGCTGTCACCTAAATACAACACAGTGTTAAAAAAATGTATTTAGGAGGTGCCTACAAGTTCAGTTACAAGGTAAATATTGTTGCTGTTGTTAAATGCCATTGAGTTGGTTCTGATGCACAGAGACCCTGCATAGGGTTTCTGAGAAGCACCTAGTGGGTTTCAAACACCATTCTGATGGGAAGCCATCCAGTGTTATTCTAACTTGGCACATCAGGACTCCAATGTAAGTATCTCTTGAAATTTATCTAGTTTGACTTTGTTGTTGTTGTTGTTGTTAACGGTGGATTAAATAATTCGTATGGATCTCTATTAAAGTGATTAGGAAAGGTATACTAGATATTTTAGAAATATGCTAAAAAGGTCCCACTGTTGTTTTGTGCTGTAAATTCAGTTTTGACTCATAGTAGCCTTGTCTAGGGTTTCCAAGAACAGCTGGTGGATTTGAACAGCTGATCTTGTAATTACCAGTTCAGTGCAATCCTATAGTGCCACACAAGGGCCCAAAGGCACCATGGCTAACTGGCTGGCTGTGTCATAGATACTCTCTATAATGTTTGTGAGGCTGTAAATCTTTACAGAAGCAGAAAGTCTCATCTTTCTCCTAGAGTCCCTGGTGGACTCAAACTGCTGAACTTACTGTTAGCAGCCCTTCATGTAACTCGCTACACCATATGGGCTCCTTAAAGGTACCATGTTGTTGTTAAGTCTTATTGAGTTAGTTCCAACTCACACTGACCCAGTATAGGGTTTTCAAGGAGCAACTGGTGGGTTTGAAACACGAACCTTGCAGTTCAAGATGACCATAGTATGGTTCAAGCTGATATTGCAATGCTTTATCATACAGTACCACACCAGGGCTCCTTAAAGGCACCATAGAATTAATGAAATAGTGAAGCATTACCATAATCTTGGGACCAAGAATTATGATGGAAATACCTTGAGATACATTAAGCACTGGGAAATGTTTTAACCCTGAGGGTATATCCAGATTCCAAAGTGTTTCACTGATTGGCATAGAGAATAAGATGAGATTTTTATCATTCTTATAGGTCTAGGGAAAAAAGGATTGCCATCCATTGAACCATTAGCATAGAATAGCAGGAAATGGTAAACTCTTTACCTTCACTGGCAAACTGAAACCTTTCCACCACAAGGCATGTACTAGATGTATAAAATCCTGCATGAGGTTTATAGGTTGTAGGTTCATTCTATACATTGGATTGGTATGATTTTGGATCGTTAGAAGCTTCATTTCCTGGCCAAAGAAAAGGTAAACTCTCTGGAGGTAGATATCTTCCCAAGACTCAAGTAATTTCTATATGATTAGTATATCTGATACACATGTACACATATACATACTCCTTAAAAATATGAGGAGAAGAGGACAATTTAAGAAACCCTATCAGAAACAGCAGAAAAATAGAGACAACCCAAAAAATATCAATCCTAGCAATACTTCCTAATACATAACTTTCAATTATAGTCTTCTTCACAGAAAACCAAAATAACAACTGTTTGGGTCACAGATACAAAAAGTAGGCACAACGATGACATTCTGGAACTGGAACACATGGTATCTGGCAAGCAATAAGAACCCCCATCACTGGAGTGTGGTGGATTGCAAAGAGCCCCTGGGTCAAGGTAGCCATCCTATAATTGTAAAATTTTGACTGGTAGTAGTGAACCGAAATGGTCACCATGGGGGTCACCAAGAGTGGTAATTGACTTCAAGGAAACTAGTTTCCAGACTGAACTGGAAAAAAGATATTGGTGGAAAGGAATACCTCAGGAGGCGGATATATCGATGTTTGACAAATATCTGAAAGCAGTAATTACAAGAACAACGAAATAGGATAGTTCTTGCTGGAAGCAACAAGTGCTTTAAAAAACACAGTCACATTGCAAGTGATTAAACAATGGTACAAGTGAAATCAAGAGGACCTGCTGGCTGCATGTTAAGAATGGTTCATATTCTGCTTCCAGAAATCAGAAAAAAACAAAGTGCAGAACCAGGATTTAATTCTAAACTGCTAGAAGTCCAGAGAAGATTAATTCCCAAGCTAGATTCTGCTATTGAAATTCTTGAATTCTGACTAGGAAAAGATGAAATAATGAAAATTTGAGATTTATAATGGGGATACTAATTCAACTTGGATCCCAAGATTACCTTGGCCTCTCTGAGGCTGCAGCAATGATATCCCCATCATTTAGCTCAGTCAAATGATTTGAAGACATCTCAGATCTCTGTATGTAAAAAATTAAAGTCCCATCAGTAGTTAGCTCTTGTGTAGGAGCCAGGGGGAATAAAGAAAAAACCATGTATCTTTAAACAGTGGAATCATAATCAAAGTTAGGAGATACTTCATGTTGAAAACAGCCATACATAAAGATAACAGAAGATTCATATTGCCAGTCACTCTAGGGCATATATTTATGGAATTGAATGGCAAGAATATTTGCCAACAGAATTAGTAATGCAATTTTTTTTTTTTTTTAATCCTGCTATTTTTTGTTACTATTTTTTTCCAAGCATGCCTAATTGAACTCTTGTAAGTTAAAAGATACTTACAGGAATGTCTTCTCAGGATATGATAATTGATGATAAGTATTTTTGTTACTGTTCACTGCCTTTGAGTTAGCCATGACTCTTGAAGACTCCATGTTCAAAGGAACAAAATGACACCTGGTTCTGTACAACCATCCCCTTATAGGTGTGGACCACAAACTACTGCAATTCATAGGGTTTTCATTGGCTAATTTTTCAGAAGTAAATTGTCAGACTGTTTATTAACTATTGGTGATTTGTGAGGACTGAGAATACTTCGCAATTTTTACTTATCAGTATAAGTATCCGCAAGAAACTCAATTACCTAGATTTCCTCAACTTAGTTACCTAGACTTACCTTTAACAAAGATGCAACTTTGGGATCCACAGACATGGTTTATCCATCAAAAAGAGAGAGAGAAAAAAAAAAAAAAAACAACAACAGCCAATCTACTGCCATCTAGTCAATTCAACTCAAAGTGATCTTAAAAGACAAGCAGAACTGCTCCACAATGTCTCCAAGGTTGTAAACCTTTGCAACATCAGAGTGCCTCATCTTTATACTTTGAGGCAGCTGTTAAGTTTGAACCATCAACTTCTCAGTTAGCACCCCAACACTTGACCCACTTGGGTGCCAATTCAAAATGTTATTGTTGTTAAGTATGGTCAAATCAATTCTAACTCAGTGACCCTGAGTAAGATTTCCAAGGAGAAGCTGGTGGGCTTCAACTGCCAACCTTGTGGTTAGGAATCCAGTACTTCATCTGTTCAGAACCCAGTTTGGTAAAGGTGACAACAGAAACATCCACATTTGGGAAGTAGTGGCAAAAGCCTTTCTAGCATCTGATGCCCAAGTGTCTGTAGGCAAGCTGTAGTATCTGCATCCCTCCTGCACACACTAAGCAAACAACAACAACAAAACAACACACTTCTCTCAACTTAATTTTGACTCAGAGCAACTTTACAGGGAAGAGGAGAACTGCCACTTAGGTTTTTCAAGGTTGTAACCTTCTCAGATACAGATGGCCACATCGTTCTCCCTTACACAGCTGGTGGATTTGAACCACAAACCTGAGAGTACCAGCTGAGTGCTTAACCATTACACCACCACGACTCCTTCTGCATAAACTAGCTGGCTTGAATCTTTTCTCTGAAAGTCAGAACACTGGTAGATATAATCCTTCTAGTATTTTTTTTTTAATTCCTTAGCAAATATGTTTTTATCTGCATGGGTTTTCTATCTTTTATTTCTATTCCTCAAGTGAAAGTAAATACTCTAAGGCTATGTTGCCTAATACAATGGTCACTAATTTTACGTAACTGTTTAAAGTGAAATTAAAAACTCACCTCTTCAGGCAACCTAGCCACAGTTTATGAATGTATTACTGGATATCATATTGAGCAACAAAGATAAAGAACATTTCCATCATTCCAGAAATTCTGGTAGACAGCAGTACTCTGAGGTTGAAAACTTGACTAGGACACACTTGACTGCATTTAGATTAAAGAATCCTTTCTTAATGGGTTGACTGATTCTGTTAACAGTTTCAAGTTATAACCTTGATACCACGTAATATTATAGCCATCTTTCACTCCATTATTCTATTTGATTTTGCTAGTAAGGTTACAGGTGATCAAATTAAATATAGAGCTCTTTTTATTTTAGAGTAACCAAAATCAGATCTCATTAACACTCACCACCAGACACTGAAGTCTTCCTTCCAGCTACCTTCTCATGAATGATAAAGCACTCTATTAGCAAAATCTAGAGGCTGACAATAACAGATTCAGTCTTTTAAAAAAATACATCCAGCTTTTGTCTCAGTGTTCATTTTAGTGCAATGATGCCAGAAATGCAGTCTGCCTGTACCTGCCTAGAATCCACTCCCCCACCCCCACCCCACCTTTTGGTAAAGGTACATCAATCTTATGGTCTTCCTGATACATGTAAGCTAAGTAGCTTTGTCTATCAAGGAGACATACTGACTCTCTCCAGTTTAGTGCTTGGCTTTAAAAATAAGTCTGTCAAGCAGATGATGTCACAGGATTTTTGCATAAGAAGCAAAATTAACTGCCATCAGTTGATCATAACAGCAGTTACCTGTAACAGATAGTCATAGCTCTTCCCTCTCTAGACTTCCAGATCTGGTTGTTGTCCATCCTGAAATGTGGTTATTTGGCATTTGTTTTGAATATGTATGTGTTTGTTCTCATCAAGCATCTAATGTTTTTGATGTAACAAGATTATTTATGATAAAGTATATATAAAAAACACTAAAGTGTCCATCTCAGAATCCAATTGGGTACTTTTTCTAACTGTGCCTGTTCTGAAATGCTATTCTCACTCCTTGTCATCTAGCATGGTAACTAGACACACATTTAAAACACTTTTCCTGGGAATGATTTAACCATTACGGTCCTGCCCAGTTCAGCCAGAATGTTCATTTATTCACAGCCACAATCATTAACTCTATTTGAAGCTAAAGGTCTACCTGTTCTTGATATGAGAGATGTTGCCAAGGAGAAGAGAGGAAGAGAAACTACTATATTAGTTATTCTACTCTTTTCAAATCTGTTAGAGACTGTAGAGATGCCACATCACCAAAATAATCAATATGTAGAAATAAATATATGTACTTAGGTATGTTGTTGTTAAGTGCTGTGGAGTCGGTTCCGACTCATAGTGACCCTGCACAGGGTTTCCGAGGCTGTAAATCTTTACGGGAGCAGAACGTCTCATCTTTCTCCTGCGGAACCGCTGGTAGTTTCGAACTGCTGACCTTGCAGTTCCCAGCCCGATTTGTAACCACTACGCTACCAGAGCTCCTTTGTACTTAGGTATAAGTACATATATTTATTTAACTTTTTTTTTTTTTTCTGAATGTGATCCAGACATTACATGTTTGATAATTAAAGATAATTTCAAAACTCTGTTTTAAGGTTTTCACCCTAAGATAAACCCAAAAAACTACTGTCATTGAGTGGGTTTTGACTCATAGTAACTGGAGATAGGGTTTCAGAATGAAATCTTTTATGGGAATAAATAGCCTTATCTGTCTCCTGTGGAGAGGCTGATGGGTTTGAATTGCTAGCCTTGACTAACCCTTAGCATTACCAAGGCTCCTCATTAAGCTGTTATTATTAAGTGCAGCCATGTCAGTTCCAACTCAGAGACCCAGTATAGACTTTCCAAGGAGAGGCTGGTAGGTTTGAACTACTAACATTGTGCTCAGCAGTCCAGGACTAATCCTACAGCACCCCACCAGGAGTCTCATCATTAAGATGGTGGTGGTGGTTGTGTATCACCAAGTCAGTTCCAGCTCACAGTGACCAAGTATAAGATTTGTGAGACTGTAAATCTTTATAAGAACAGAAAGCCTCATGTTTTTCTCAGCGAGCAACTGGTAGACTTGAACTACTGACCCTGCAGTTAACAACCCAGCTTGTAACCACTAAGCTACCAGAGCTATCACTGAGCTAGAACACTATAAAACTAACAGTTTAAGCCAATCAGTATTGCATAATGAAATTTTAAAGCTTTGTTATAAGTCTATATTTATAAAAGACCCAATATAGTCAAGACATTATGAAAAAATTGTAATGCTAGTAACAACTTGAAAAACTCAAAAGAGTTTAGAGCTTAAGAAAATTGCTAAGGTGAAAAAACATCAAGCATACAGATAATAATTTTTTTATGAAGGCTAACTAGGCTTCACTATAACTATCAAGATGACTTAATAGGCAGAATACTGGAGTCCTGGCGTGTTGCTGTGAATTAATGTGCTGGACCACAAGGTCAGCTGTTCAACCTCACCAGTATTCCTCAGAAACCCCATAGAGGTTTGTTATGAGTCGCAGTCCACTCGAAAGTACACAACAGCATTCTAAACTTATAAGCTACTCAGCTATATTTCAAACAAGTATGTTTTACATTAAAAGTACATTCTCAAATAACTTTAGTCTTTACAATATCCATGTTCAAGTGTACTTTCCAATATTTAAAGTTTTACTTCCTGAATAAATCCCTTGTATTATAATGAAATTCATAGTGCATAATACAATTAGAGCTTAGAAATACTGCTTTAAAATATCATTTTAGAGAGTAAGAGAGAAAACTGAATTCTAAGGGGCAATAGATTATACAGGAAATATAAATATACACACATGATTCATTCTTCCAGTTTATGTTTTTCCTAATATATTAGAACTCTCGTGGTGAGGTACTATAAGATAAGCACTGGATTGCCTGTTGTAAGGTCAGCAGTTCAAATCCACTAGCTGATTCTGGGAAACCCTCTAAAGGGTCTCTGTGAGTCGGAACCAACTCCAAGCCAGTTAACAACAGCAACAAACTACTTATTACTACATTTGGGTGCTCCTGAAAAATTATAAAGGAAATATTTTAATTATCTGTCTTCACAAAGATAGCATCCACATCACTGATACTTGGCTCATAGTGCTTCACCTGATGTTGTCATTAGCTCCCCACACCTGTCACTGCATTTCCCCAATTACATTGGGGTACCACTTTAGGGAAGGAGAGATTCACTTGAGACCTTTACTTATGAGTGCTTTCAAGCTTGCAATGATAAATGTCATATTGTCACACAGAGACATGTTGCTTCTAGCATTTCTTGATTTTTCTAAAAATATATTAGTGGTCATTACTAATAGGTCAATAACTTGTCCTTCTTTCCCCTAACTACAAAGACAAAATTTTCTGAGATCTTTATTGATCTTTTTCTAGATGATTTTTGTTTGCTCACTTAAAAAAAAAAAAAAAACACACCAAAAAACAGAATATCATGTAAAGCTGTCAAATACACACACACACACACTCACATCACATAATAAAAATAACCAGTTTCTTATGATGGCAGCTTGGCAATTGTGCAAGATACAATTCTTATCTCTCACAATTTTTTGTTTAACACCTGCTGTTTCACACTTCATAAATGTTAAGTCTAGGTGAACTGACATTCTTTACACTTTTTTGAATAAATTACTGTTAGGATCAATAAAAGCATTAAAAACAATCAGGATTTACTACAAACTGACATATTATAATCTACAATGAATGGAATTCTATCAAAATATTACACAATGAAATGTAAAAATAAAGCAGAAACATAGTGCCATAAAACTACACAGACATATTTCCCCAAGGGTACACACACACACACACACACACACACAGAAATGCATACTAAACAACCCCCGACGTTTAGCAAGCAGTATGTTCTTAAAGTCATCAACGCTTAGCTATTCCAGATTGTAATACCTACTAAGCCCTGTTACTTAAGCCATTTCATTTAAATTCTACTAGTTGGCAAAATCTAAATGCCAAAACTTAGCACAGTGTTTAATGAGTGGATAATTATTAGAAACCACAGCTCTAAAAATCTTCTATAAGTCATTATTACGGGCTTACTATCTTCATTACCTGACATTTGCTCCATTTTTAAAAATTTTTTTTATTAGTTTTGTCTGTTATTAAATAACCTATTGCTTTCAGGGTAATCTATTCAAAATAGAATTTTCACAAGTGCTTTTTTTTAGGTTAACTTTAACAAAAGCATTATCTTAGTAAGTAATATATGCCCTTTAAAACAATTGGACTGTAGTTTCCCAATGTACTGTTAAACCCTAATTGCAATTGACCAAGACTAAAAGTATAATCTAATTATGTGGGAAGTACACAGATGTTGTTACTGGCTATTAAAAAAACAAAAAACAAAAAAAAAAAACAAAACACATTAACTTGCACTGAAGTAAGAGAGAAAGATGCCTAAAGAAAACAAAAAACTTAATAAGCACTGTACTGTGAACCATAAGGTCCACGGTTCACATCGACCAGTCACTCCACCATAGAAAGATGAGGCTTTCTGCTCCAGCAAAGATTTTAAAGCCTCAGAAACACTGTAAAGGGTCACTCTGAGTCACTTAACAACAAGAACAACAACATACTACAAGTGTTCGTGATTAGAAAATCATTATCCTAGTATTTACTTAGAATCCTGGGGTGGTACTTTAGTATAAACACTGGACCACTAAGTTGTTTTAAGCCACAAAGTTGGTATTCAAACTCACCAGTTATTCCTTGGGAATACCTATACAGCTGGGGAGAGGAACCTTTTTTCTGCCAAAATTTATAACATCATTTGCAAGCCATACAAAATTATCAGCTTCAAAATTAGTCTGTTATATTTGGTCAAACATTTAATTAACTTATCTGTAATGTTATGGTGTTGCAGGATAGTGCAATGGACCCCAAGGTTGGTTTGAATGGCAAAGTCGACAGTTCTCATCCACCGGCTGCTCCTCAGAAACCCTCTACTGGCTTGTTATGAGTCGGAACGTACTGGACAGCATTTAGTAACAACAACGACAGCGCTTACATAAAGGCTAGTCAGTCTGAGCTCTGCAGGTACAACCTTCTAGCTGTTTTTTGTTTTTATGATTTTATAACCTCTGTAGGGTCGCTATGGAATCCTGGTATGGTGCTGTGGGGAGAAGCACTGGACCACAAGGTCAGTTTGAACCACAAGGTCGGCGATTCAAAGTCACCAGCCTCTCCTGGGAAAACCTTACAGAGTTGCTATGAGTCCGAACTTAATGGCATTTAATAACAATCACAACATAGGGTTCCTATGAGTTGGGGTGACTCGACAGCACATTGCATGCTTAGTGTGCCACTCAGGCAATTCTGACTCATAGTGACCCAGGCTAGAAATCCTTACAGGAATAGAAAGTCTCCTCTTTTCCCCATAAATAAGTTGGTGGATTCCAACTGCTGACCTTGTGGTGAGCAGCCCAACATATACTGTACCGCTCCACTGCTGCTGCTGCTTTTATGTGCTGTGGAGTTGGATCCGACTCATAGTGACCCTGTACAGGGTTTCTGAGGCTGTAAATCTTTACGGGACCAGAAAGCCTCATCTTTCTCCCGTGGAACAGCTGGTAGTTTAGAACTGCTGACCTTGAGGTTTGCAGCCTGATTCGTAACCACTACACTACCAGAGCTCCTAGCAGTTCATATGTTGTTGTTATGTGCCGTGGATCTGTTCCAACTCATAACGACCCTGTACAGGGTTTCTGAGGCTGTAAATCTTTATGGGAGCAGAAAGCCTTATCTTTCTCCCGTGAAACAGCTGGTAGTTTCGAACTGCTGACCTTGCTGTCCGCAGCCCAATTTGTAACCACTACGCTATCAGAGCTCCTTAGCACCCCTTATTTACAGGGATAGCAAACTCAGAATACCAACATCAAAATACTCATACATTTTTGAACTTAAAGACAGTTTTACCAACATAATATAACAATGAGTTCCCAACTACTATGTCTATAATATTTAAATACCCATTAATATGTAAAAAGGGTTTTTGTTGTTGTGTGGCTTTCTGACTGATAACAACTTGTATAGGGTTCCCTAGTGCAGCTGGTAGCTTTTAACTGGCAACTTTGTGTCTAGCAGTCCAGTGCTTATCAGGGCAAATCAGGGCAAAAGGGTATATATACATATGCATATTCCTATGTATGTAAGTCCCATGTAAGTATGACAGCATGTAAGTGAAAAAGAGCATCATTTAGTACAAATAATTCTTGACTAGTTCTCTGAAAAGGAACTCTGGTGGTTACGAATCGGGCTGCAAACCGTAAGGTCAGCAGTTCGAAACTACCAGCGGTTCCGCGGGAGAAAGATGAGGCGTTCTGCTCCCGTAAAGATTAACAGCCTCGGAAACCCTGTGCAGGGTCGCTATGAGTCGGAACCGACTCCACGGTACATAACAACAACAACAACAACAGTTCTCGGAAGGAAAACTTCATTTTTCAGTTCAGGCTAAAGAGAATCTTCCTTTGTGAATAATGACTGGGATCCTAAAAGCTCATGAGTGGCCATGTAAGGTGTTATTGGTCTCTCCCTGTGTGGTTGAAAGAACGGTGATGAAAACTGGATATGCTTGGACTCACTTACTACAATGGACTAATGAAATATGTCAACATCAGTTACAAAAAGAGAGCACATGAACTAGATATGGTGCCCAGCTACTATTAACAACTGTTTTCTTTAGAAGGTCCTGGATAGAGTGGGAGAACATCTAGAATAGAACACAAAAATACAAAGAAGAGCAGGCTTACTGGTCAGAAAGAGACTGGAAGATGCTGCAACTCTGGCCCTCGGTCACCCTTCAGGTCCGGAACAGAACTCACCCTCTTGGCCCAATTTTCAGTTAAGCAGTAGGTAGGTCTAGAGGGGTGGGGCCAACAACACTAGTGAGGTAGGCACACCATGGAATGGTTAACCATTCAGGATTGAAAGGGTAACATTGACCTAAGGCCAAAATTCAAAAGAATTGGGAAAGAAGGTGGACTGGAAATAAGAATCACAGGAGTAAAATGGATAACTGATGTTACTTTGAGAGCATTGTGATCAATGAAACAAAGTGAAATATATGATTTGCTGAAAGTAAAACTGATGATCTTTGCAAACCTTCACTCAATTCATTAAAAAATGTTAAGAAAAATAAAAATGAATAAAGATGCAAAATATTTCTATAAGAAAAGTTTTCCCCTAAAAGAAAGATTGGCGTTGCTGGGTAACTGTTTTTGTTTCCATGTATGTGAGAAAGTCAGACAATTGAGGAGCAAATTTGAAGAGCTAGTAAACAATCTCACTTTAATAAGGAAATTAGAGACAAGAAGATAAAGGTGTGAAGTCAAAACAATGGTCTGTTGGGGGAAAAGAATGGGAGTGAAGACTAGTGATGTTTTTAAATAAAATGTACCTTTCCTTTTAAAGTTTATCCTTTGTAGAATAGAATATAAATGTTGTTTTCAATCTCTTCACCCACATTTCATTAAAATAATTTAAAATTTATATATATATAGGATTTGTTTTAGTTTGGTTTAGCTAGAAACACATTTTAAGTTGGCTGTATATCTGTATATATGCTATATGCAATATGGAGACCTGGTGTAGCGCTGTTGGTTAATGCGCTAGACGGCAACTTTGGTTTGAACCTCAATGACAGCAGTTCAAGCTCACCAGCCACTCTTTGGAAACCCTATCCAGGGTCCCTATGAGTCAGAACCAACTGGAAGTCACATAACAAAACAATGTATATATGCAAAAATTCCAGAATCAACACCTGTGAGTTGTTACACATCAATGTAAATGCAACAAATCCCATTACATGATACTCTTACCACCCTCAAACTTCTCTACTATCAGAGCATGCTAATAGTGACTGCTCTAACAGGGTATAGGTTTGATCTTGGGCAAAGAGGATCTCTTCAGCTGAAGACAATTCCCTAGACAGAGCCTGATTTAAGAGCTATCTGCTTACAGCTTGGGGAATGGAAAGGAATCCTGGTAGCATCTAACAAAAACAGAAGCACGCAAAATCACAGCAGGGCTTGGAACAAGAGCTAAGGCTGTGTTCACTAGAGGTTCGCTTCATGAAGGTTTGTTGTTGTTAAGTGCCATCGAGTTGGTACCAACTGAAAATGATCCTGTATATGTTTTTCAAGGAGTGCCTAGTAAGTTTGAACCTCCAACCTTGTAGTTCAAACAGGCCTTATAATTCAGTGAATCATCATACAGCACCACATCAGGACTCCTCATGAAGGTTGTTGTTGTTAAATGCTGTCAAGTCGGTTCCGACTCATAACATTCCTATATAGAGTTTCTGAAGAGTGGCTGGTGAGTTGGCACCACCTACCTTGCAGCTGAAACCAACCTTTAGGTCTACCGCATTATCCTACAGCCACGTACGAGAAGGTTTATGGGAAGAACCCATCACTCTAAGACAAGTATCACCCAAGGGATAGTGGAAGCAGACATACAAAAACTAATATGGACTTATGCAAGCCTTGAATTGTAGTTTAAGCATCCATTCAAGTATTCTCACTCTTCTTTAGACATCCTAGTGTGTGTTGTAGGATCTGCACTGGACTGCTAACCTCACTGTTGGTGGTTCAAACCCACTAGCTTCTTGAAAACCCTATCTGGGGTCCATATGAATAGGAACTTAGCATTCTTCTTTGAGTAGATTCAAAGTTCTCTTTTTCCTATTATTGTTCATTTCTATATGGTCATTCCTTTAAAGTTCCTAATTTTAAATAATTTCTATAACTCTTTTGTACTTACATGAAGAATGAGCAAAGGAGAAAGATGAGACAGAGTGAAAATTAAATCTGGTTTCTTTTGCCAAATAAAGTATAGGTACGTTTTAGCAAACCGTTCTAGTACAATGCTGTCGGATAAGCATGGACTGCTAACGACAAGATCAGTGGTTGAAACCCACCAGCTGCTCCTTGGAAACCCTATGTAGAGTCACTATGAGTTAAAACTGACTCAAGGACACTTAACAACAACAATTTATAAAAAAGCTGGAAGTGAGAGTCCATTAAGAGTTTTCTAGTTTTTGAGCTAGTAGTATGGGGTTTTAGATCTTTTCTTTATTGCAATCACTACTGTTGGAATAAGGATTCAATTTAGGAAATCTGTTAAACTGAGCTTGCAGAAGAAAGAACAATTTTGAAAAGAATTATTAATGATATGCATATTGCATGCTAGAGTCCTGGTGTGGCACTGTGGGATAATGCACTGGACCACAAGGTCTCTTTGAACCACAGGTTTGGCAGTTCAAATTCACCAGTTGCTCCTGAGAAACCTTATATAGGGTCACTGTAAACTGGAACTGACTCGATGGCACCTAACAACACAACTACCATACTTCATGCAGAAAGGATGAGAAGATGCTGGCCAACCAATTTGAAACAAGGAAGGAGTCTTTAGAAACATCTAAATTGCCATTTTGTAGATGCAAGCTCCCAGTTTACCAGACTTCGCAGAGCTCTTTTGACACTAAGCAAAGCAAATGAGTAAGTTCTACCACAAACATCTTGCATTTCACAGATTGACAGGGGTGAGTTCAGCATGTGAATCAAATCTCAGTGTGATTTGTTCCTGACTTCCTTGCTTTCATCGCTATAAACCTGTAGTGTCAAGAGACAGGTACTCCCTGAAGACTCCCTAATTTTAATATGTTCAGCAACTATTTTGAGGA
Organism: Chrysochloris asiatica; assembly: GCF_000296735.1. Taxonomy (NCBI): domain Eukaryota; kingdom Metazoa; phylum Chordata; class Mammalia; order Afrosoricida; family Chrysochloridae; genus Chrysochloris; species Chrysochloris asiatica. The sequence goes on along the minus strand of NW_006408521.1, from coordinate 5,621,228 downwards.
TAAATGTCAGTCACAAAATCTATTAATAATCCATGGAGTTTGAGCAGTAGATTTTTTCTCTGAATAAACATAACCAAACATTGCTCTTTGACTATACAGAAGCACTGTGGATTAAAGAAACATTTATGTGAACAATTTGTTTTTACATTATATTATAAAGCTTTTATTTCATTTATGCTTTTATTTCGGATTGGTATTTTTACTATAATTTTGGAATAATTGTGAATCAAAATGAATTTATATTAAACTATCTGTAAGTGAGTTTGTCTTTTTGAGGATTAAACATGGCAAGTTTTACAAATATAATTCTGAAGAAGTTTTCTTTATTGTTTCTCCACTCTTGATTGATTAAATTGTTTACTATTGAAATAAGTTAAAAGATCCCTTGCTAATTTCACAGCAAATATATTGTCACCATAAAGAGGTTCAAAGATTCTAACACATTTGATTCACATTTAAGTTTGGACATCAGAGTGAGAAGACTGAAGTTAACGTGGTGCTAGGTCTTGGTTCAAAAATGACTGGCAGGTAGCATTGGTATTGCAATTTGCACCAAGTGACTTTAAGATGTTTAGGTACTGCTGCTGTGTTGAGGGATTTCTCTTCGTACTATCTTGTTGTTGTTAAGTGTCATCGAGTCGGTTTCGACCCATAGCGACCCTGAACAGGGTTTCCGAGGCTGTAAATCTTTACGGGAGCAGATTGCCTCATCTTTCTCCCGCGGTGCAGCTGGTAGTTTCGAACGGCAGACCTTGTGGTTCGCAGCCCGATTCGTAACCACTACGCTACCAGAGCTACAGCTTATTATTTAGAAGATACTTTTTTCAGTTTTAGATGATTTCTACATTCCATTTTAGATGATTTCTACATTCAAAAATAAGTTTTAGAGTCTTTTCTAATGTCCATTTTTGGGTTTTATTTTTTTTCTGTCTTTAAAATGACCTTTTATTTTCTTCATACATAATGTCTTTGATTCTTCCCACAATACATCAGTTCACTAGTGTTCAGTGTGTCAAACCTACTCTTGAAATGGTCTCTGAATTCAGATGGGATATACTCAAGGTTATGCTATGGCTCTCACACACTTGTTTTCTATTTTTTCAGCTTCAACGTGAACTTTCATATGAGAAATTGGTGGTCTGTTCCATGACTGGCCCTTGGTCTTGTTCTGATGATATTGAGTATCACTATTATTTCCTTCCACAGCGGTAGTTGTTGAAAATAAGGGTATTTGCAATGAATAGACAGTTGGTCTTATAAAATTACTTTTTATGATCTCCAGTGTAATTTCTATCATCATGGCCCAAATTTCAAAATAGTCATCTTTTTTTTGTTGTTACCCCTTTATTTTATATTGTTTATATACATGTTTTTGTTTTTGTTTCTGGTACAATGGTTAAATGCTTGGCAGTTTTCTGAACGGCTGGCAGTTTGAGCAAACTCAGACACTCTGTCAGACAAAGACTTTGTCATTTGCTCTTGCAGTGATTACAGTCTAGAAACCTCTATGGGACAGTTCTACTCTATTACATGAGGTTACTTTGAGTCAAAAATATTAATTTTTCTTGTCTGTTTCCAATTTTCTCTTTCCAATCACCAGTAAGTATAAGTGCATTGTGATTTCATGTCTGACAAATTTCAGACTGTAGAAGTTGCTAAGAATCTTCATTGTCTTCATTTTTGGCATTAGTGGTTGGTACATACATTTGAATAATTGTTGTTGTTAAGTACTGTCAAGTCAATTCTGACTCACATAGTGACCCTGTTTAGGGTTTCCAAGGAGCAGTTGGTGAGTTTGACCCACTGATCTTGTGCTTCAAATCGACGTTGTAGTCCAGTATTCTATCCCATAGTGCTACTCTTTCAATTTATCTTTTTTTGTAAGCAAATAGATATTATTCTATCACGGACAACTTTGTACTTCTGGTTAGGACATGGGGTGTTATTATTGACAGTGACTGTGAAGCTATTCTCTTCAGTTTGTCATTCCTTCAATAGTTCTGGTATAGCATTGTAAGGTAAACAGTGGACTGCAAGGTTGGTTTGAACTGCAAGATTGGTGGTTCCATCTCTTGCAGGTGCTTCTTAGAAACACTATACAGGGTCGCTCTGAGTCAGAAATGACTTGACTACATTTAACAACAACAACAATACATAGTAGAACATATAATTGTCAAATTTAAAATGGCCAGTACCACTTCATTTATGCTCACTAATGTTTAGGGTGGCCAACTTAAAGTGTTTAAGTGATGTATTCCATTGGTTAACCTGCTGCAAAGGATCTTTTGAAAAAAGCGTTAAAAAGCAACGATAGTCTCTTAATAACGAAATACTCTGACACCAGTCATGGTATTTTCAATCACTTCACATGCATGTAAAAGCTGTAGAATGAGTGAAGAAGACCGAAGAAGAGTTGATCCTTTGAATTACGGTGTTGTCAAAGAATAGTTAATACACCATGGAATGCCAATAGAGCAAATAAATCTTTGTTGAAAGGACTATAGCCAAATATTTCTTACAAGCAAGGATGGTGAGATGCCATCATGTGTATTTTGGGCATGTTATCAGGAAGGACGAGTCCCTGGAGAAATAATTCGTTCTTGGTAGTGGTTCAGTGAATGAGATGTAATGAATCATTGGCAGCAGTAATGGGCTCAAGTATCAAGTATAGCAATTACTGCGAGGATGGCTCTGGACTACACAGTGTCTCATTCTGTTATACATTGGGTCTCTGAATCAGAACTGACTTGACAGGATCTAACAACATCAATTTAGAGGAGACTGAAACAAAACAAAAAACAAAGTCCCAACTAAAGCAGTTACCATCTAGTTGATACTGTTCACAGTGATCATCTAGGGCAGAGTAGAATAGAGCCTAGCATTGCTTGATAGGGTTTTGAAGTTTGTACACTTGACATAAAGGAGTCCTGGTATCATAGTGGATTATGAGTTGGGCTGCTAACCGCCAGGTCAGTAGTTCAAATCTACCAGGTGCTCAGTGGAGGAAAGATGAGGTTTTATGCTCCTGTAAAGATTTGTTGTTGTTTTTATTGTTACATGCTGTCAAGTCAGTTCTGACCAATAGCGACCCTGTATAGGGTTTCCAAGGAGTGGCTGGCGAGCTTGAACCACCGACCTTGCAGTTTAAACCAATTTTGCATTACCCCACAACACCATACCAGGACTCTCTACAAAAGTCAGAACCAACTCAGTGGTACACAATCACGACCAGTCTTTACAGAATGAGTTTACTTCTTTATCTCCAGAGCAGCTGGTGGGCTTAAATGCTACCTTTTAAGTTAGTAGTCATGTTCTTTGCCCACTACGTCACCAGGGCTCCTTTAAAAGAGTTAGATAATTCTAAAACCTTTTTTTAAGTAGCAGAATTATGAAGCTAAAGCTTGAATGCCCCTTCTTAAGGCCAGAACTTAGGAAAAGATTAACTATGTTGATTTTCCAAAATTCACTGCAGTGAAATAAGCAGGACCTGGTGAGCAGAGCCCCGTATTAAGGATAAAGTGATATATTTCATCACCTCAACTCTGCCAGCGTTGGTATCAACCAGGGCCAGAATTCAATCATAAGTTTTGTTAATTTGCACTTAGCATATTGTTTTTACTATGGAAGAATTTATTCCATTTTCTTTTGGTCACAGCATCTTCAGCCTTCCTCCCAAACACAAACCAAGCAAGCCTGCTGCTATGGAGTCAGTTCCAACTAATAGTTACCCTATATGGCAGAGCAGAGCTAAGGTTTCCAAGGTTGTACATATTTATGAAAGCAGACTGCTTCATCTTTCTCCCATGGAGCAGATGGGGAGTTTGAACAACCAACCTTTTGGTTAGTAGTCACACATGTAATCATTGCACTACCAGTGTCAGGGACAGGTTAGGACCCCTAAGCCTCTCCTAAAGTGGCTTCATATCCACCTCTTTGCTAAGTCCTCACCTACTAGGCGAAGATCGAGACAAGGGAATACTTTCAGACTAACCAAAATGGCTGAATATCTAACACCAAAGTCCTGGGCATACCTTGTGGTTTGTGATATAGACATGCATTCTAGAGTTTACTGTGCCCTTAGATCAACCTTTACCTCATTATAATACTAAAAATCACAACCTCTGGCACCATGACAGATTACAGTCACCTTGGAAACTGCCATGACTGATCCAGCTATAACTGTATTAGACCAAGAAGGGGATGCCAAGCAGATTCTTGGAAGTCTCTGTCCCTCTTGCAGGGATATAGATGAGTATTCAGCATAAATGTCAGCATGCCACTCCCCTTAAACAATATGTATTAACCCACCCTTAGAGGAGGAGACTCCATATCTTTATAAATTAGAATAACCTGATCCCACAAGGTCTTCTCCACCTGTGGAGACAGACAGACTTCTCTCTTTGAAGTGAACTTTTAATTTGCAAATAAAGTGTTTCTGAGTGAAGGCTTATTGTATGTATGTGTTTGAGAAGCAGCAATTCAGTGAGAACAAGTTTTAGACTCCTGAGAGAGGGAACCAGAGGTACGTATGACAATAGGGATCCTGACTCCTCTGCACTCTATGACGTATATTATTTTCTTAAATCGTGGACTTATAAGAGACAGAAAATTCTTCCCACACAGTTGTGGAAGTTAGAATTTTGAATTCACAGTGCTGGGAGGTCATGCTCTTTATGAAGTTTTTACAGGAATATCCTTCCTTGTATCTTCTACTTCCTTTCAGTTCTTGGCACTCCTTGTTTTTTGACAGCATACCTCCAATCTCTGTCTTCATAATCACATGGTGACTTCAATCTGAGTTTGTGTGATTTCTCATAGAATTAAGGTACACCTAACGTCACATCGACAAAGACACTATTTCCAAATAAAGTCATATTCACAGGCATCAGGAGTTAAGATTTGAACATGCTATTTTGGGATATATATATATGTATAGAGAGAGAGAGAGAGAAAGAGAGAGAGAGAGCTCTGTTATTGTAGTGGTTATGAATTGGACTGCAAACCTTAAGGTCAGCAGTTCAAAACTACCAGCCGCTCTGCAGGAGAAAGATGAGGCTTTCTGCTCCCATAAAGATTTACAGCCTCAGAAACCCTGTACAGGGTCGCTATGGGTCAGAACCGACTTGATGGTACTTAACAACAACTATATATATATATAAAATCTATCTATCTATATCTATATAAAACCAGAGTGCAGATTATTTTTGACTAATATATATAGATGAGTCAAAAATGATCTGCACTCCCTGCTATATAAAAGTGCCTATCCACATCCATGGCTAAGGACAACACTGAGTTTGCACATGAAATGATTCTGTCAAATAGATTAGTGACAGTGGATTATCTGGCAAATCATTTGTAAATCAGCCATGGTTCTGCCTAGGACAGAGTCCACGACAGACTTCGGTTTAAAAAAGTTTATGTGAGATGGGTTCCAAAACAACTGATAGGAGAGTATAAACAGATGTGTTCAGACATATGCTAACAAATTTGGACCAATACTCAAAAGAAGGTAAAAGTTTCTTTAATAAAGAAAAATCATTATTAGTCAGGATTTGTATTCATCATTATGAGCCTGAGAGTAAATGACAGAGTATGGAATGAAAACATCCTCAATTGCTGGTTAAGAAAAAGTTCAGCAGTCAACCGTCAGTAGGAACATTGATGCTTGCAATTTTTGGGGATTCTCAAGGACATGTATTGGAATGCTATCAGCAAAATGGTTCAATTATCAACACAGTTTCTTACAGTGATCACTGAACAGCTGAAGCCTAAATTTGTGATTAAACATGAAAGACTGCTATCCAAGGGTAGTCTGATCTTGCATGACAACGTATATCTCCACACCTCTGCCCACATTCTTGACACTTTACAAAAACTTCGTTTTGAGGTGTTAAAGCATAATTTCTATAGTCCTAAACTTACTTCATCAGACTTTCACCTGGTTGGTCCCCTAAAGCAGCCCTTAAGGATGAAGATTCACCTCTGATGAAGAAGTGAAGACAGAGATGCATTCAGGGCTAGTAGCTCAGCCTAAAACATTTATTAATAAGGGAATATGAAAGCTTGTTGACAGATGGATAAATTGTGTTGAAAAGAAAGGATGCATTTGTCTTTTCTAAAAGTTGATTAAAATAAACTCTACAGCTTGAGTGTGAATAATTTTTGACTCACCCTCTTATATATAAACACATGGATGGATGTCTTGAATGGAATATAGGCTAAGTGACCTCTCCTAGCTAAAATTTGAAAACAACAGAGAATTAATAGATAGGAAACAGATTTTACTCTCATTTCCAGTCATTTGAATTTCAAGGGCAATAACATAAGTATGTGGAAAATGAATGAATTTCAATCATTTAATTGGAAAAGACTGTCAATCTTATCAATGTGCTTTTGCTATTTAGATTTTTGAACATTTACGGCAGCATTTTCAAATATGATTCTCATTACCAAACCTTTTCATTAATTCTGTAGGTCAACTTCACCCAGATGAATTCATTGTATCATTAACTTGGCCAATATTGTATTCTGTTAGTGCGTCCAGAAAATTTTAATTAATTGAGCACACCAAGTGTATGAAAAAGATATGCACTGATTCTTCTATACATCAGTAAATAATACTAAATTGTTTAGCCCTTTATCATGCTTTGCCTGATATCAATAAAAATATTAATATCCATTAGTCCTAAAATTAGTTCTGAAACAATGTTTGCCATTCATGCAAGATAAGTAAGATCTTAAATTGCCACAATTAGTTCTAGAGAAATACTTGACCACTTTTGAGAAAGGTCAGCAATAATTCCCTTAATTCAAAAGAAACATACTTAAAGACTGAGAGAAAGGTGGTAAGATGGCAGATAAGGCAGAAAGGCTGTACAGACCTTCTACAACAAATCATTTGATCATCCATATGAAACCATCTGTTTCATTTGGGTAAAAAAATGAAACAGATGCATATAAGAGTCCTGGAACTTTGAACTTCAGATGAAGGATAGAGAAGTGGATTGAATGCTTAGTAAGAAAGCATTGAGCAGACATAGCAAAGAAAAAGGAATGATCAGTGATATGAGTGGATAAACAGACAGGCACAGCCATCTTGAGTTTTTTTGAGTAGCTTCAGAAAAAAGAAAACTTAATAACACTACAGAAACACCTGTGGCTTGCAGAGACAAAGGTGTGTTTTATTTTTTAAAATTACTCCTTATTTATTTTTACTACTCTCTGGTCTCTTTCCCTTTTACTACTTCTGCTTCCTAATAGTGTTTAGGAGTCCTGGTGTGGTGCCGTGGGCTAATGTGTCAGACTGCAGAGTTGTTTGAACTGCAAGGTCGGTGGTTCAAGTTCACGAGTTTCTCTTTGTAAACCCTATGCAGGGTAGCTATGGG
>NW_006408521.1:5585802-5613085 GCF_000296735.1 Chrysochloris asiatica | reverse complement strand
CATCTGGCCTCCAAGGAACACTCTGGCTGCACTTCTTCCAACACAGATCTGTTGGTTCTTTTGGTAGCCCATGGCACATTTAGTATTCTCCTCCAACACCATAACTCAAAAGCATAAGTTCTTCTATGGTCTTCCTTATTCACTGTCCAGCTTTTGCATGCATATGAGGTTATTGAAAATACCATGGTTTGGGTCATGTGCACCTTAGTCCTCAAACAAAGATATAAGACTAAAAATAGGGAATCAGAGATGCATATTTATAATGAAGACAATGAAAAATCAAAAAGAGGGAAAATTATATTTAGAGAACTTTCAAATGATGAGGAAGTCAAGTAGATTGCAAGATAAAAAGACAGTTTTAAACTGGGAAAAAATTAATAAATTACAGGGTAGGCTCAAAGAAAATTAACACTCCTTTATATCAAATCAACAGAAGGAAAAAAACATGAAGATTTTGTAAACGCTAAAATATCAGCATTGAAGAAACTGACAAGAAAATGCATACAAAAAATGATCTCAGTGCAGAAAAAATATGTGGAACAAAGACAACAGCACCACAAAAGACACACAGCAAAATAACTGCAATCATTTCATACCTATCTACAATTACACTAAGCGACAACTGATTAAGTGCACCAGTCCAGAGACACAGTAGCAAAATGGATAAGAAATACAATATCATTTAATATGCTATTTACAAGAGAAAAACCTTACATGCAAAGACAAAAATAGACTAAAACTCAAAGGATGGAAAAAATATATCAAGTTAATGGCAATCAAAAACAAGCAGGAGTGGCAATATTAAATTTTGATAAAGTAGACTTTAAGACAAAAACCAGCATGAATGATAGTATTTCATGATTAAAGGGACAAGAGGACATAGCCATAAAATAATCTATGCTCCCAATTAAAGATTCTCAAAATACATAATTCAAATGCTAATAAAATTGAAGAAAGAAACATAAAACTCTGCAATAATAGTTATTGTTGTTGTTGTTAAGTGCTGTTGAGTCAGTTCTGGCCCATAGTAACCCTGTATGGGGTTTCCAGGGAGTGACTAAATGATCTTCAATCACTGACCTTACAGTTCAAACTGAATTTGCAGTGCAGCACATTAACCCACAATGCCACAACAGGACAAAAACAGTAGGAGATTTTAACATACCACTTAAGATAAAGAACAGCACAACTAGAAAAAAAACTCAACAAAGACATAGTAAAATTAAACACAATCAGCTCACTTTACCTCATAGATTAATACAGAATACTCAATGCATAGTACAACACACATTCTTTTCCAGTGCACATGGAACACTTTCCAGAATAGACAATATGTTAGGCCATAAAGCTAGCCTCAATATATTTAAAAACATCTAAATACTATAAAGCATCCATTAAAGCCAGAGTCACAATGTTCTAAATTTAGAAATCAACCCTATGAAGACCAAGGAAACAAAATCAAATACATGGAAATTAAAACTGGGTAATAGAAAGGAAAAAAATAATAAACAACAAAAAAAATCCTTGAATCAAATGATAATGAAGACAAAACATACCAAGCCTTTGAAAACAACAAAACAAGTGCCTAGAGGGCAATTTATAGCAATAAACTCATACCTCCAAAAAGAAGAAAGCATGAAAATCAACACATTGATATAACATCTCCAACAATTAGAAAAAGACCAGTAAAATAAACCAACAATCACTAGAAGAAAAGAAATATTAAAGATTAGAACAGAAATAAATTAATAACAAAACACAAACAGACACAAAAAAAATCAACAAGACAAGAAATTGGTTCTTTGAAAGGATTAGTAAATTGACAAACCACTGGCAAATCTAACAAAAGAAAAGTAGGAGAAGGTGCAAAAACATGCATTTTAAACAATATGGGTGATATCACAACAGAACAATGGAAATAAAAAAGATAATAACAGAATACCATAAAGAATTTTACTTCAACAAATTTGAAAATTTAGAAGAAATGGATACATTTTTTAGAAAAACATGACCCACTTAAACCTAATACAGTGAATGAAGTAGAAAACTTGAAGAGACCTATAACAAAATAAGAAATTGACCAGGTAATTAAAAAATTTCCAACAAAGAAAACTCCAGGCCCAGATGATTTTACTAGTGCATTCTACCAAACATTCAGAGTGGCAAAGAAGAAATAAAACTTTCTTATTTGCACATGATATGATCCTATACATAGAAAATCCCACAAAAATTCAGCAATAAAATTATTTGAACTCAGTCAAAGTTTCAGGAAAGTATCAAAGTACAAGATCATTTTACAAGAATCAGTTGGATTCTTTTAAAATAAAGACAGCTCTGAAAAGGAAATCAGGAAAATAATACAATTAACAATCACCACATAAAGGATAAAATACTTAGGAATAAAACTAACCAGAAAAAGAAAAGACCTATACAAAGAAAACTACAAAACACTACTAAAAGAAACCAAAACAGACTTACAAAAATGGAAGAATATACCATACTCATGGATAGGAAGACTTAACATTGTCAAATTGTCAGCACTACCCAAAGCAATCTATAGATACAATGCAATCCAAATCCAGATTTTAAAAGGGATGTTGAAAATTATCATTAGCTTTATAAGGGAAGGAAAGAGGTCTGATATTAGCAAAGCACTACTTTAGTAATAAAACAGTTTCAGACCTCCCACTCCCTGATCTCGAAATATACTACACAGCCAAAATGTACAAAATAGCCTTATACTGGTACAATGAATGATGTATAGATTAGTGAAACCTGAACTGAGTAAATTCAAAAGTAAATCCATCTACATACTGCCACCTGATCTTTGGAAAAGGTCCAAAACCCATTAAATGGGGTAAGAAATAATCTCTTCAACAAATTGCAAATGGCATTAGTAAAACTGGAAATCCATTGCATAAGAATGATCCACATCTCACACCATATACAAAAACAAAGTCAATGTGGATTAAAGACCTAAATGAAAAACCTGGAACTATAAATACCATCAATGAAAAAATAGGGACAAACTTAGGGGCTCTAATATATGGAAAAATACTATATCAAACATTACTAAAAACACAAACAGAAGAAGACAAAATAGATGATTTGGACTTCCTAAAAATTAGACACTTATGTGCATCAAAAGATTTTGCCAAAAGAGTAAAATGAGAGGCAACAGACTGGGAAAATATTTTTGCAATGACATATCAGACAAGGGATAATCTCTAAAATGTATAGAAAACTACAACAACAAAAAGACAAACAGCTCAATTTTTAAAAATGGGCAGAGGATAGGAACAGCCATTTCACCAAAGAGGATATTTAGGTAGCCAATAAACACATGGAAAAATAGTCATGATCATTAGCCACTAGAGATATGCAAATCAAAACAGCGAGATATCATCACAAACCAGCATTAATAGCAAAGTTCAAGAAAAGAGAAAACAAAAAATGCTGGTGATGATGTGGAGAAACTGGGACCTTCCTACAATGCTGGTGGTATTGTAAAATGGTTCAACTACTGTGGAAAACAGTACGGCACTCCATAGATATATGCACACTGATGCTCATCACAGCACTATTCAAAATAGCAAAAAGATAGACACAGCTTAAATGTCCACCAATGGGAGAGTAGATAACAAACTTTGGTACATATATACAATAGAATACTATGTAATGTTGAAGAATAATGAAGCTGCAAAATACCTCATAACATGGGTGAACCTTGAGGATATTATGATGAGTGAAACTATTCAATCACAAAAGAACAAATACTTTATGAAATGACTACTGTAAACACTCAAGAAAGTTTTTCATACTAAATGCAATGTTCTTTGCTGTTTACCAGGGGTGGGATGAAAGAGAATAAATCACTTGCTATTCAGTAGATACATGATTACTCAGGTGATGGGGAGGGCAAGATACAAGAAGGTGGGGGCAAGATACAAGAAAAGGCAGAATGATAGAAGAATGGTGAAGGTAGGTGAAGACAGGGAGGTATGCAAGTGCTAAACAGGATACAGTCAAATGCAACCTTGGACCATCAGTGTTGTGTTTGTAGATACATGGACAGAGACAAAGGCTGAATGGGTAAGGGAGGAAGATTGACTATATATGAATCTCAGAAACTCTTATATGTCGCACTGTGAGTTAATGCACTGGACTGCACAGTTGGTTTGATCAGCAGTCATCAGTTTAAGCTCACCAGCCACTCCTCAGAAACCTTATACAGGGTCACTATGGGTCAATACTGACTCAACAACACTTAACAACAAGATATATATCACAAACTTATGAATTTGAAAAAGAATAGTTGTACATGGGTGACTGAAAGGAGGAAGCAGGACAACTGTTGCATGGAGGGGACTGAAATCATTGAGATGAATCAAAGTGTAGGATTTGTTGACTGTGAAACTGATGATCTTCACTCAATTCACAATAAAATTTTTTTTTAAGGATTGAGAGAAATATGAGTAAAGTGGGTTGTTATATTTTCTGTGCATGAAAAGTTACCAATCTGAGCTTATTTAATATTTCAGAAATGTAAATGCAGAGATATAGCAATATCTCACTGTTAACAGGCCGTGGGTCAATCAGCTACTGTAAAGTCTATGGAGATCTGAATATAAATACTCATCTTTCCCTGGTAATGTCCTCATGAAAATTTGTGCATGCCTGACTTTTTAAGTTTTTGCTAAAAAAAGTTTGTACATTTTCATTGCATAATTATCATCATTTAACAAAAGTTAGCTATTCTCGTAAATGAGGTGGCTTTAAAATTTATGTAAAATGGAATGCAAATATTCCAGAACCTTTTGAAGTCCCCTAATATTAAGATTTTTAAAAAACATTTGAAGGAAGAAAACCTCTGTGAAAAATAATTGAGTTTCTAGACCAGTTAAGAAGAGCTCTGGAAACCAATATTTAAGCTATGAAATAAAATGGGGCCTATTTTAAACCCCCTCCAAGGCTGAAACTCAAAGGGAACACATGAGCAGGCATGTAAGCTTGCTGGTGACCATGTTGGTCTACTGGTGAATGGAAGTGTGGGAAAGGCAGCAATGAAGACATGGACTGAGTTTGACCACATTCCATATACTCCCGTTGACCTTGAGATGAAAGAGAGAAGAGGAAGGGCTGGTTGTTCCGAATTATAGTGAGACCTGGAGATGCCTAAGCCCATGGACAAGGACATAGCCACAGAGGGCTAGAACTGAAAATGAAGCATCCAGATGATATGAAGTGAGGGGAGACACACAAGAACATCCCAACTTGCAGATAGTACCCATTTATCCTAGCTTCAATGGTTGGTTGATCAGAACTCAACTAGAGGAAAATAAAGAAATTTGATAAAGGAAACAAGTGTAAATTGCTACAATTTAATCAAATTGACCTATACTTATGGATGTAGTAGCTCAAAATATAAACTGAGAGGAAAGGAGTCTTCACATCAAGAATCAAACCTATCCCCTCTGTACACAGGTTTAATAGGGACAGGCTACTCAGACATAGGCTACCTAAAATGGGGATGGAGGCTATAAAGGCACAAAATGGCTGCCTTATATATTTTCAAGAGGGAGTTTAGTTTCAGAGTGGGCAGGGGAAGGTAGAATCCCTACTGAATAGTTTTCAGTTAGTCTAGACTAGTCTGGTGAAAGGAGATGGAGATAAGATTCTCATGATTCAATAGTGATTAATTGTTATCATGACTAACTATCATGATGCCACAGTTATAAAGGTATGAGTTTTGTAACATAAAGGGGGAGTAGTAGACCCAACATTCCAGAAACAGAGGACCCTAGGACCATCAAGGGAGAAGAGCATGAGTAGAATGTGACACCCTATCCAGAGAAGCAGCGACACCAGAGATAGAGGCAGAGGTGATGGCACAGAGAGAGACAGCAGCTGAGGACTCTGGACTCATGGAAAGAGAAGGCTGTGAGCTGGTGGCCAGGAGGCAGGCTTGTAGAATATGCCCTTGGGTTGTTTAAATAATTATATGTTCCTGAGTGTTTTTGTGTACATCAAAACAAACAAACAAAACAGATCAAATAGAAGCAAATACTGTTGAATGATGATGCCAGGAGAGGACTGTAATCTTTGTAATGAAGTGAATATAATAGGATGAGTGCAAAACCAATGTTCTTCCATGTAAACTATCACTCAGTTCACAATAAAACCTTTTTTCTAAAAAAACAATAAAGAAAAATGGGACCTATTCTATTTTGACTTATCAGGTGACAAGACAATTGTAGAAGAAAAGAAATTTCTGGGGTACAAATTACTCTCTAACAAATGAAAATCAACTGTTTTGAAGGTATTTGGCAGTTTATTCATCAGGTGTAGCTTGTGGTGAAAACAATAGACCCCTTATTGTCTAAAAAAGTCAAAGTTACTTCAGGAAAAAAAAAAAAAAAAAAAGTTTCAGTACTATGGTAACCTCATCAGACAAACACCATTGGCAGTAAGTACCCAAATATAGCAATGTAGAAGGAGATAACTTGACATGCATTGCCCATACTGAAGGGTAATGACAGCTGCAATATGGGAACGTTGCATCAGATTCCACTTTTCCTCTTACTCTGACTAAACTGTCTTTAAAAATGTCATCACTAGTTTACAATATAATACATTTGGGATCTAAGTCACATCCAAATCATATTTGGCATTTCTAAGTTATACAGAAAGTGTCAAATATATTTTATGTAACACACATTTCACTAACAAAAATTTAAAACACCTATATAAGTAGCTGTCAATTACAAAATGTTTACCATATCTAAATATTATGGGCCTTTTTCATATTTTAATGCCTTTGAAATAATATGGATATTGTTAAAATACATTTACGTTGAATGCAAGTTCATTTTCCTCAGCTTGCCATTATTAAATTGTCTATTTTACAACTAAAACAATGCTAATCATTCAAAATCAAATAATTCTTAAAGAGCAATCATACTAACATGTTTTCCAATAAATTACTATAAAATTAAGATGTGAGAAATATATTTCTGAAAAAGTCAATTATCAGTTGTTTTTTTCTTTAAACGTTATCATTTTATCATGTTTGAACTATTTAATATCAGTACTGTAAATCTTTACATTTCTCACTGAATTTAAGTATGTAGCTCACTAAATATTTTTACTATCTGCTTCCTCTAAATACATCACTTCTAGAAGTGATATAATCCATAGGAAGAAATGTTTCAAACACAAGGTCTCCTTTTTCAATTACCTCAAAAGCTGGTTCTGTGTGTTTGCATGTAGGCAGAGGAAACTTTATAAAAGCATAATAAGCAGCTTTAAGTAACAATTCAAATAGACTCCAAAGTGCAAGGAAAACACATGTCAAACAATTCATGTAGGCTTGTAAGTCTTAGAGATAAAGGGCTTCTAGAAAATGAATGCAATCTTTAATCAGCAATATTGTGGAACACATCTATAAAACAGAATCTACCAACCTTTGCAAGTACACAGGCAGGACAGATGATTTAGTCACCCAATGTAAAAAAGAACTATTGATAATCACCAAATTTATGGTGGTCAGGCCATTAAGTGGAAAGGTAAAATTTAAGACTGTAATATAAAACTGAAGTATGATTCCATGAAAAATATAGACTTTGGAGCCAGAAATACCTGAGTGGTAATTGTGACTCCACTATTTACCTTTGGTGTTTCACTCACTTTCTTAAACTTTATGAATCTCAGTTTCTACATCTTTAATACTAAACAAATAATATTTGTTTAATAAAGTGGTTAAATGTTTAAAAATGGAACTACAAAAGAACATAATTTTTTTCCCCATTACCTATGAAAGAACATTGTTGTTTTTAAATGCTGTTGAGGTTGAGTTGGTTCTGACACACAACAACTCTGCATAGGGTTTCTGAAGGCCATCTGGTGGGTTTGAACAATTGACCTTGCAGTTAGCAGTCCAGTACTTATCTTGCACCACCACCTCCAGCTAAGAACAATGATACCTAGCAAAAGAAGTAAAATGTAAAAGTACCAAATCATCAAATCTCTTCTGTTTGAAATCAGGTATAGAAGGCACCACCAACCTTAGTAGTAAATAAGATTGATATTGCTTTAAGTGTCCCCCATTCTTCTGAATCTTCCCCACCTATTGAAGGAGCAGGTCATTCAAAAGAAAAACAGTTGTACTCCCCACATAAGCAGATGGAGCACTATGGTCTGATAAGATAAGATGATGCTGGCCTACTTTGAGCAACACTTTAATTAGTAATCTGGTAGGATCTCCAAATTTCTCCAAGGGACTAAAAAACAATTCCTTCAGTTTCAATTTCTACTAATAGTGTCCCATGTTGGACCTCACAGCTATAATTTTATGCTGTTCTTTCAGACATACATTCGAGTCTCCTCATAACACAGGAAGTCTCAGGAGACTTGGAATAAAACTGGTTTGTCTTCATAAACTCAGACTCATGTTTCTCTTTAGGGTCAATCACAGAGAAGAGTAAAACTGATGTACACATGGAGAGCAGACAGATTGAATTGACTATACTAACTTTGCTAGCATTGTATCTAATCAACAAAGTTAACCCATCATTGCCATATGTTTAAATAATTAATAACACACAGAAAATGTACCCCTTACTTTTAAAACATGGTGTGTGGAAGTGTATGTTTGTATATATTTCAGTAGTAAAAAAAAAAAAAAAAAAAAAGTATTCTCTTGAGGGTAACAGCAACAGCAGAAGTCTCAGGTTTACTACACATGGGTTTTATTTGGCTTGTTTTAGGACACATTTTCTATTCTGGCCAAACTCTGTATTTTTTATTGATTATGCTTTTTTTGTGTGTGCATATTTGTAACAGGAGGATTTGAATAGTACCAATCAAACTACATGAACTGATGTTGAAGGGGGAGTGTTTCCCAAGGATCATTGCAATGTTCTTATTAAAAGAGTGAGGACAGGACAAAGGGTGAAAATAGACATTTTTTTTTTAATTGTATTAGGTAAATCTGCTGCACAAGACCTTTTTAAAGTGTTGAAGAGCAAAGATATCAATGTGAGGACTAAGGTGCACCTGACTCAAGCCATGGTATTTTCAATAACCTCATATGCATGCGAAAGCTGGACAGTGAATAAAGAAGACCACAGAAAAACTGATGCTTTTGCATTATGGTTTGGAGGAGAATACTGAAAGTGCCATGGGCTGCCAAAAGAACCAACAGATCTGTATTGGAAGAAGTGCAGCCAGAGTACTCCTTGGAGGCCAAGATGGCCAAACTTCATCTCTCATACTTCCAATATATTGTCAAAAGGGACCAGTCTCTGGAGAAGGATATCATGTTTGGTAAGGTGGAGGGTCAGAGAAAAAGAGGAAGACCCCTAGCGAGATGGATTGGCCAAGTGGCAGCATTGATGGACTCAAGTGTGGCAACAGTAGTAAGGTTGGCCCAAGATCGGGCAGTGTTTCCTTCTGCTGTGCATAGGGTCGTATGAGTCGGTACCGACTCGATGACACCTAACAACAACAGTGTACATAACATTGTGTGTCAATATACCAAGTCAAAGTAACAAACACAATGCCACCAAGTTGATTCTAACTCACAGTGACCCTTGTATAGTTACTGAGATTTTTAAGTCTTTAAGGGAGCAGACAGCCTAACCTTTCTCCTATAGACCATCTGGTAGTTTTTGAACTGCTGACCATTTGATTAGTAACCCAAAGCCTCTCCAACACCTTCACCAGGGCTCCTCATGTCAGCGTATGTTGTTGTTGTTATGTGCTGTGGAGTCTGTTCTGACTCATAGCGACTCTGTACAGAGTTTCTGAGGTTGTAAATCTTTATGGGAGCAGAAAGCCTCATCTTTCTCCTGTGGTACTGCTGACCATGAGATTAGCAGCCCAATTCTGGTAGCATAGTGGTTATGAACCCGGCTGCCAGCAGCAAGGTCAGCAGTTCGAAACTACCAGCTGTTCCACAGGAGAAAGATGAGGCGTTCTGCTCCCGTAAAGACTTACAGCCTGGGAAACCCTGTGCAGGGTCGCTATGAGTCAGAACCAACTCCACGGCACATATCAACAATAACAACAATGAGCTCGGAATCGACTCGATGACACTTAACAACAACATCAACACTACCAGAGCTCCTCATGTAAACGTACAGATGAGCATAATGTTGAATTTGCTTTGCTTACACCCCTAAATCCACAAACTTGAGAAAAATGCACCAGATTTGCTTTTGAATAATTATAAGTTGAATATAGGTGAATTAAATAATTTTACATGTGATATTATTTGAAGCTTTCTACCTATGACTTTACCTCGCTGGTTCCCAGGTAAGCCCGTTAATGCCTTCCCATATGTCACCTCAGTTCATCTCTAAGTCCTGAGACAATGCTGACTGAGCCAAGAGTATTCCTCATTTCAGAACAGAACGGGTCAGCTGCCAAACTGTGACCCAAAAGCAAGTCAGAGGAAAATAAAGGATAAAAATTAGAAATAGGAGGAAGAGAAAGCATAGGAAAAAAAAAGACAGAAAAGTTGGTGGTGGCATTGACAGTAGCGGCAAAAGCTAGTCCCAATATATTACAAAATGTCCTCTCTTATTTACTGGAAAATACCTGGCGATGCCTGAAACCAGTGCTATAAAAAATAACCAATTAATCTTCTCTGATTTCCAAGAGCTTACCTCAGTTTATTCTCCCACATTTCTCAACTAATCTTCATGCTTTCTAATTAATATTTAAATAGGATGTATTTTATTATCTACCTCATGAATCCCACCTCATCTGTAAGCTTTATTGTTTAGGACCCTAATTAACTTCCATAAGAGAAAATAAAAGCATTTTGCACACTTGACCCTTCCTGAGAGATTGTTTAAGAAACAGTTTACAGAGTTACTTCTTGCACTTTTGACCTAAGTGAATGTTCCATGTTTCCAAACCTTTATCAGCTTTCAAGGTAAATTTCAGAATTCCCACAGGCATGCAAATTGATTACCAAACTAAATGCAAATGACTGCTTATCTTCTAAGCTTCTTTGTTCCACTCCTTTAGAAAATTCATGCTGAGGCAAGAAAAACAGAACAAAACAAAAACCAGTACATTATTCCCTGGAGATATGTCACATCCTGGTATCTAGTCTAAGAGTTACTGCTACAGGGAGAGAAATATTAGAAAGAAATGCCATGCTCCAATCTCCACTCTCCGTTTTATTTTTCCGTATCAATCTAAAGTGAAGATAGCAGACACTTTTCTCCTATCCAGGGAAAAGGGAACACACTTGAACTGGAAACAGCAAGAAGACAAAATGATGAAAGAATCCTACATTCTTGATCTGCAAATTTAACATCTACATATCATTTCATTTTTATGAGGCAAAAGGGTCTACATGATCATTATAACTCTATTGCACTTAAATCAGCACCAGTGTAAAAGAAAACACCTTTGCTGCCTTACCTTCCAGAGTTCAGGAAGCAATCTCTCATCCCATTCAACAGTCTCTTGGCAGAGTCACAATTTATAAGGCACTTCTTTTCCTCAACTTTCTTTGCTAAAAGTGGATCTCACTGTGCTCTAGGCAGTCCTTGGCACTCCTGATCCACTTTCCTATGCTCTCAATTTGCCTTGTGGCTCATCTAGAAGACTAGAATTCAGTTTTGTGATTTTACTCTCTAAAGGCCACGCAGGTTTATGTAATCTCTCCATGTGCTGGATAAGATCTCCAACTGTATTCCCAGGCCAGTGATTATGGTATTTCATTCATGGAGAAATTTCACAGACATGTCACCCACCTGACTCCAATGCATGAACTATGATTTGAATCCACTGATAATTTGCTTCACTAATGAAAATGCTCCATTATTATTATTATTATTCTATGAAGAGGAAATTTTTTTAGGAAACAAGCACTTAATTTTTGTTATTTTACTAAATATAGTTAATTTCCTAAAGGGTTCCCATTTTTCTCTCTTCCCCATGTCCTCTCCTTCTACCAAACAATTTTGCACTGCCCTCTCATTGTGACTCTGTGTTTAGTTATATCTGCTTTAAGAGAGAAAAGGAGTTCTGGCATGGCTCTGAAGAATAAGGACAGGATCACAAGGTCGGTTTGAACTGCAAGGTCAGTTCTTCAAACTCACCACTAATGCCTTGGAAACCCTACATAGGGTTGCAATGAGTCGGAACGTACTCAACGGCACTTAGAAACAAGAGATGGAAAGTTATGGGACTTAACCTATCTTTTGTGCCTTTGTCATCAACCAGAGAACATGTCATGATAACCTAAAGGATAAGAGAAAAGCAAAGTTGAGATGAGTAGTCATAGTAATTTTAGTTAGGGAAATGAATACCAGACAACAGACAGCCAACATTCAGACATGAGTGAGCCCAGAAAAGTCAACATTGTTGTCAATTTTGCTGACACAGATGTATGCATAAGTAATCAGTGATTATTGTTTTGTGGCTCTAAGGTTTTGTGACTGTTTTTTTATACCACAAACTTAGCTATTCCACCTCAGTGTCCATATCATTTTAAAATTAAAATTGATTACAATGTCTAGTCAGAATCTTGAAGAATTGATTGGAAAGTAATAAATACAGAAATAAATAGCCAACTATTACACTAAGTTATTCATCTAATTACACTAACATGCTTAATTAAGACAACAATATTATAATGAGAAAAATACACAAAGACAAAAGTTAATTGTAAAGCCATTACATTCAAAATTTGTAGGCACCACGGTAAACACAACCAAATCAGGAACAAATTAAAAATTTTTTCCCATGTTCATATGATAAATAGAAAAATCAAAATGTCAATAAAAATATAAAATGATTATTTTCTACAATAAATGTATCCTCTTTTCACTTAAGAGTTGTTGCTGTTAGGTGTTATTTCAAGCTGGTTCTGACTCATGGCAATCCTGTATAGGGTTTCTGAGAAGTAGCTCAGGCATTTGAACCACTGACATTTTGGTCTAGTGCTGATCCTACAGTGCCACACCAGGACTCCTCACTTAAGAGAGATATGTATTATCTGGATTTATTTTTCTCATACCCACCAAAACGAGACAAATACGCAAATATCCATTACTAATTTTAATGTGGAATGTACAAAGTATGGATGTAAAAAATTTAGAAGTTGTAAAAAAATTATTTTGTGTCCCTATTTTTCACACCACATTATTACAGCAATAAATTATAGACACACAAATAATTTTGCATCTTAGTTTATAGATGACCTCTAAAATATCTATGACATAAGAAACACTAATGACTGAAGACAAGGCCAGTTGTGGGATGTCACTAAGGATTTCATACATGAAGAAACCAAAAGACATCAATGAAGAAAAGACAAAAATGGATATCAAAAGAAACTTTAAAATTTGCTATCAAATGTAGAGATGCTAAAGAAAAAGAAAGAAATGGTAAAGCAAAAGATGTATAAAGGAGACTTTAAATGGTAGCTCAAGAAGACAAAGTAAAGTATTATAATTAAAAGTACAAAGATTTGGAGTTAGAAAAACAAAAGAGAAGAATATGATTGGCACTTGTCAAACTGAAAATTTTGAAGTAAAAAGTTCAAGCTTTGAATTACAATATAAAAGGGTTCTGTGGACAAAATATTGAAGAATGCAGGAAGCATCCAAAGTAGATGGAAGGATTACACAGATACATTGCAAAGAGAATTGGTTGGCAATCAATCATTGCTGGAGGTAGCATATTATAAGAACCAGCTGTATTGAAGGAAGAATTCCATATTTCTCTTTAGGTATTGGTGAAAAGCAGAGCTACAAGAACTGAAGGAATATCAACTGCAATAAATGGATACAGTCCTGAAAGCTCTTATGAGTCTATACCAAAAACATTTGTAAGATCGCTGCCTGGGTAACTAATTGGAAGAGATCCATATTTGAGACAATTCCAAAGAAAGGTGATGTAACATAAGAAGGAAGTGGCTCAACAATATAATTCATATCACAAGCAAGTAAAATTTTGCTGAAGGTAATTCAGAAACAGTTGCAATAGGTAGTACATTGACACGGAACTGCCAAAAACTCAAGTCAGATTCAGAAGAGGATGTGGAATGAGGGATATCATTGCTACAATCAAATGAATATTCATTGAGTATACTTAGGTATTTGATTGTGTTGATCAAAACAGATTATAGATAACATTGCAAAGAATGGGAAATCCAGAACTTAACTGTGTTCATGTAGAACCTGTACACAAATGAAGAGGCAGTCAGTCGTCCACATAGAACAAGGGAATATTGTATGGGTTAATATTAGGAAAGATATGTTTCAGGGATGTGTCTTTTCACTATTTTTATTCAATCAGTATGCTGAGAAAATACTCAGACATGGTAGGCATTAACATTGGAGGAGGGTTCATTAACAACTTGAAATATAAGGATGACACAAACTTGCTTGCTGAAAGCCAAGAGTACCTGAAGCAAATACTTATGAATATAAAAACTACAACCTTGAATACGGACTATACCTCAACAAACAAACAAAAAATAACCAGAACTGTACAAAAAAGCAATATCATGATAAACAGAGAAAAAAATTGAAGTTACTAAAATTTGTATTTTATTTGGATCCACAATCTATAACCATGAAGAAAGCAGTTAAGATCTCTCTAAAGTGTTCAAAAGTAAAGATGTCACTTTGAAGACTACAGTGTGCCTATCCCAAGCTATTTTGAGTCGGAACCAACTCAATGACACTTAACAACAACAGCAACATCCCAAACTGTGGTATTTTTTAAATTGCCTCATGTATATGTGAAATCTGGGTAACAAACAAGGTGATGGTGGTGTCTTTGAGTTGGGGTGTTGGTGAAGAGTATTAAATAACCATGTAATTCCAGAAGAACAATCAGACTTGTTATGGAAGAAATATAACCAGAATGTTCCTTGTAAGCCAGGATGCAGACGTGTTATCTTATTAACTTTAAGCATATCATCTGGAGGACCCATCCCTAGAGAAGGACATCATGCTTGGTAGAGTCAGTGAAAAAGAGGAAGTTCTTCAACAAGATGAACTGACATAGTGGCTGCAACAACAAGCTCAGATGTAGGACCAATCATGAGGCTAGCCATGATCAGGTGTCTATAAAGTCTCTATGATTCAGAAGTGGTTCTATGGCACCTAACAACAATACACCTACCAAGGAGTGACCGTTAGATTAGCCATGGCCAAACTAGCTTTGTCTTTGACAAATTTTCATCAGTTAAACCTGATCTGGATTTGGATCAATTTACTGTGGGTCAATAATGATGATATGGAAATTAAGGCGTATTCATCTTATTCAAATGTATTGCCCATGTTTTTTGTGGGCTGAAAATAATGGGGGTTATTCAATTAGTAATTTCTAAGGATATTCAGACCACAAATTACATACATGCATTTTAGACAACAAAATAAGGACATTATTTGGGACACCTTTTTTAAAAAATCTCTTTAAAATCAGCCCTGGTGTCACTGTGGATTAGGCACTGGGCTACTAACTACAAGGTTGGTAATTTAAATTTACCAGCCACTCTGAAGGAGAAAGATGAGGCTGTCTTAACTGGTAAAGAATTACAATTCTCAGAAACTCTATATAAGGTTCAAAATGGACTTGCTTTTTTTTTTTTTTTTTTTTTTTGATTTTAAAGATATCTTATTTTAGGTCATCACATATGCTCAATATCTCCAGAGACATCAAATAAATAAATATTCCTACTTTTTCTAAAGATTTACTTAGAGCTTCTTAGGAATTTTTCCATTAACAAGGGAGGATAAGTTAAAAAGTATAGCTTTAAAATCATAGAAACTTTTATTAAATAGTAATACCAAAATGTGAAGCTTTTGTTTCTGAACATATCCTCTATCTAGGTGTGCATATTTCTGAGGGTGTCGTTTTCACCTCAGACACCCTATACAGGGTCTCTGTAAATCGGAACAGGCTCGACGACACTTAACAATAACAACAACCCTTCCCTAAATAAGTCTGCACTTGTTGATGTACACCATGATAAAATGGCAGTCTTGACATCCTCCATGGACTCAAATTGTGTTCTTTTTAAATGCTTTGTTGAGTTAGGAAACAAGAAGGTGGATGAAAAGTCAAGATCAAAACTATAATGTAGACAGAAAAAGGTTTCCTAAAGGAGCTCCGGGAGCGTAGTGGTTAAGAATCGGGCTGTGAACTGCAAAGTCAGCAGTTCGAAACTACCAGCTGTTCCGCGGGAAAAGAGGAGGCGTTCTGCTCCTGTAATGATTTACAGCCTCGGAAACCCTGTGCAGGGTCGCTATGAGTCAGAACCGACTCCACGGCACACAACAACAACAACATTGAAATTCTGGTAGGACAGCATTTACCATCCTCAGAGGATGAGCAGATACCTTGTAGTGATGGGGGGAGGGGGGGATATTCCTTGGTGCAATTTTTCTCACCAAAGCAGTTTTCAACTTGATTTCAGAATAAGCCCCATGATCACTCTGTGTTTTTTGAGAAAATCTATCAAGATCATTCCTTTGTTGTTGTTAAGCTGATTCTAATTCATCGTGACTGTACCCAGGGTTTCCTAGAAGTAGGTGGTAGATTAGAACAACCGACCTTTTGGTTTCCAACCCAGGCTTATCCTACAGGCCACACCAGGAATCCATCACTAGAAGTCCAAATACAGAGTGCCAATCATTGGGGAAGGCTTTTGTCTCCTTTCAGCATCTCTAAGCCTTGCATTCCTTGGAGATCTCCATTTGTCTTGTCATCAATCTTCCCCAGGATATAGGAGTTTCATAGTGTAGTGAGCCCCGGTCCAAAGAACACATTCCATTCCTGGCTCTTCTATCTTGGTGATAGCATGTCCTTTGAAATCCAAAAGAACACTTACCCTAACATTTCATGACCATCTACTTTGAATTTATCTGTCCCAGCAGATCCCCTTAGACATCACTGTTTGATTGGACTTTTTTTTTAAGTACCCAGTTGATTACTGTGATATTTTTTCTGCATTTATCCATTGATCACAGAGATATATGTAAGCATGCTTAGTGGTGGTGGCTGTGTGCTGTGGAGTCGGTTCTGACTCATAGCGACCCTGTACAGGGTTTCTGAGACTATAATCTTTACGGGAGCAGAAAGCTTCATCTTTCTCCCGCGGTACAGCTGGTAGTTTTGAACTTCTGACCTTGCGATTTGCAGCCCAATTCATAACCACTACTTTACCAGAGCTTAGTTTGGAATAAACATTGGTTTTATGAACTGGAACTCTGGCATTGATATCTTTGCTTTACTCTTAGATGTCTGCTTTTCATTTACTAAAATCAAAAAGATATATATTTCTAATTTAAGACACACTAAGTACCAAAATTATATTGCATCAAACATTAATTGAGATAAAAAATGAGTAATCCTAAAATATGTGTAAAAAACATATATGTTGATTATCTCTCTGATTTTGGTTCTTCAATTCCTAGTGATGAAGACTGATGTGTATATTGGGGATTCTATATTTATACACCTATTCGTGCAGTAAATACACTGAGTGGATGCATTTATGACATAATACACTCCCTCATTACTCAGGTACAGTAATATGGAAACTTTGACTGATTTCTGGGATTACTAGAAGTGAAAGGCTCATCATCACCATCAGTCATTTCTCTCATGATTTAAAATGCAAGCAACAAAACTGGAGACTTGATGAGAACTTGAAGCTCTCATCAGTATAACAGTGTTACAAGATTTCTTAAGAGGATCATAACATCTGAGAAGTCCACAGTTAAACCCTCTAATGGAGCTTTTGAATGAATCAGAAATGACATGTATAATCATCAAGAGTAGGTACTTAATTATGGTATTGCATCACTATATGCCACCAATTAAAGTAAGAGCTTCTGGAAAAATTGACTTTTATAATATAGGATTGCTTCCAAAAGACCAGATAATAACGTAAGCAAATATTCTCAGCAATGTCTTCAGAGAAGTACAGGCATGTTAGAGATTCCAAGTATCTATAATAATTCTCAGTTTATAGATTAAAATATGAAGCGTAGATAATTCCTAATAATCATCTAAAATATAAATATTCATTTAACTAACATTTGTTGGTACCGTGCATATCACTGGTTTCAAGAATATAAAGATAAAATAAAAGCGGTTGTGGTGTTGTTGTTTTTTTTAGTAACAGAATTTTTTATAAGAAAGATGCATTCCAGAAAATGATACAATTATAGATTCCTGAATCTATTTCAATACATTAAAATGGAAAATGACTGTTTGTTATCATTTATGCTATAATATATGACTCTGTATATGTTATGAAGACAATATTCTTGTTATTTTAAAGCAATGAGAGTAGAATCATAACTAGAGAATGACAGGTCTGATATTACTTTGCACTGCAATTATGCATTTACATTTTACATCCATTGCAACTCTGTTTGCTAAATCTATCCATGGTTCAGTATGTAAAGATGCTTATGTAATGCCATTGGATTTTCTCTAATTTTTACTTGTCTAGCCAAAATGAATAATATTAAAAACTGATTCATTTAAACTATGTATCATTGAAGAACTTATGTTCAAATACAGTGAACATTATGTGAAAGTTAATCCTTAATATCCTATTTAAATTTATTCACATGGTACAAACAACTGTTTCACTAAATTGGTTATTTAAAAAATTAGTAAAAATGTCTCTAAAAAATGGATGACAAATACATGTAAAAACCAGGTTATAAATGTAGAACAAAGTTCAAAAGTTTATACTGTATAATGAGGAAGAGAGAAAAACATCCCATAACATCTGAATGATCAATCATGACTAAATCTAAAGCTAAGTCTAAATACTCTTAGTGTATGCTATCTATGACTTTTACATAGATAAGTATATGCATCCATGGTATTATCCTGTGTTTAAAACTTATGTAATTTTTAATCTTAGAATTTTAATACTTAGAAAATAATGTCTGAGAGTTCATATATTATTATAAATAGTTAGCATTACTGTAAAACAGCTAAACAATTTGGTAAAACATAAAAGACTATTACAATGTTTACCTGTTCATTTACTTTCAAATTTTCTCTGGTGTGAGCCAAGTCACAATATACCTACACTGGAATCAACTCAATGCCATTTAACAACAACAAATATAGAACTAAGACATCTTCAGCAATCAAGGGCAGAACTCTGGACTTTGATAAGCTAATTCATATGGAGGCTTCAAAATGCTTGTGAACAATTGCATTATTTTTAAGTTCATTTGTTCACAAACTTTTAAAAGTTCCCTTGTGTATCATGTATGGTATAAGGAGTCCTGGTGTGGCACTGTAGGATTAGCACTGGATTGGTAACGACAGTGTCAGCAGTTCAAACCCACCAGCCACTCCTTGGAAACGCTATACAGGAACACTGTGAGTTGGAACCGACTCCATGGCACCTAACAACAATAACAACAGGTCAATCAGACATGCATAGAGGTAGAAGTTCCTAAAACTGAAAATATATATATATATATATATATATATATTTGTTGTTAAGTGTAGTTGATTCCGGCCTATAGCAACCCTGTACAAAGTTTCCAAGGAGCAGCTGGTGAGCGTGAGTCACCAACCTTGCAGTTCAAATGGTGTGCCATGAAAAATACGAAAGAAGAGAATCCAACATTTGGGAGTAGTCAACAATATCAAACAGCTTATGGGGGTCATGTAAGACAAGACAAGGGCTCTCCCCTTTAAGTTAGTAAGTAAGTAGCAGGTGTTTTGTGACCTTGCTTTGAGATATTCTAAAGAAGTACTGGAGGCAAAACTAGACTGCAATGGAAACTGTGGAACTGCTTTCATAATTCACTTAATTGATCACTGAATTTTGAATTATAATTTAAACTTTGTAGAATCAAATATCTACAGCAACTTTGTCATTTTCTATATAATGTTCTCAAGAAAGCTTATCAGTTCTCCAATTAGAAGAACTCTATAACTATACGGGATAGAAGACAACACTGAATGTTAGAAATTGTGTGCTGATGGTTTCTACATACAACATAAGCATCTCTAGCAAAATAAGGGACTTTAAAAACATTCACAACCTAAAATTGATTTGACAGTCAAGATATCCTATAGCAACATTTACAAGACATTCTTTGATATGAGAATAAAACTATAAACTAAGAAACATTTTTGTGTGTGAATCTGTGCTTTATCCAAAAATCTTGTTTCTATTTGTCCCTTGTTAAATTTTCACCCTGTGAGTTGCTGAAAATCTGCAGGAAAGAAAATGTCCTGACAAGTTGTATAACTACTTATTCTTTCCCCCTGCCATGACCGTTCATCCTGTTCCACATTAAACTGTGCTGCAGCAGAGATGAGTGTGATAGTGAGTTTGGTTTGTGGGTATGTGGGCTTGCTCTAAGCAAAAATGACTTAAAGGCTGCAAAGGTAATTTACTGACAAAGAATTGGTATATGCATATAATTGTTGTTAAGTGCCATTGAGTTGGTTCCAACTTATAGTAATTCTGTATAGGGTTTCCAAGGCTGTAAATCTTTGCAGAAACAGAAAGCCTCATCTTTCTCTCGAAGAGGAGCAGATGGGTTCAAACTGTCAACTTTGTGGTTAGTAGCCCAGCACTTAACCTACAAATCCGCCAGGTTCCTATGCGTATAGTTACAACGTGCAAAACCAAGATTTTCTGTAGCAGCAATGACCATAATAAAGCTTTTACAGAGAAAAACTGTCATATTTCTGATACTTTGTCATTAGAAAAATACATTCAATAAATGTTTCAATTTTAAAACTGCATGTTTAAAAGCAACTTACAAATCAATCACTCCACACCTTTTCTTATTTTTAAATATGCATTTGCACAGTTAAAAGGTACTGGTTCATTAGTCTCCTAAAACTTAACTCAGTTTTGGAATTTAAAAGAAGTGTTCACCAAGGGCAAGGAGATGATAAGAGGTGGCAAGGCAAAAGTGTAGTTTCAAAAATTCATTTGAGTTAACAGGTGTATTATACTACAATTGGCCCTACCTCCACCATCTCCATAAGTATTAATACGCATGTTGTTGTTAAGTGCTGTCAAGTTGGTTCTGATTCATAGCCATCCTGTATAGGATTTCCAAGGGGAGGCTGGTGAGTTTGACCATTGTGCTTGTAGTTCAAATAGACTTTGTGATCCAGTGCTTTATCACATAGGGCCATAATGGACACAATAAATTATATGCCTTAGAAGGAGATGATTGGCTTCTGAAAGACCTGAATTCGTTGTTTTATATTAGAATAAGAGAGAAAGAACTGTGTTGTGACAGTATAAGGTCTTGAATAGCCAATCAGGAGATGGACACCCACCCTGAATAATGGCAATAGATACGGTCCATTGCTCCTAGTGGGCCTTTCATTATTCACCTTCCTTTTATCAACTTTTTCCCCTACCCTTTTTCTGTACATGTTGTTTGACACATACTAATTCTATCCCGTTAGTCTATTACCCTCAGGAGAAAGGATCTTTAAGGTTTCTCTCCCATGGATTGGGGTGGAGCATGCATGCTCATTACTGCAATCACAAACCCTAAGATTGGCTTATGATGCTGTTGGCTGTTCTACTCACTGCTGTTCTGTTTATTCTGTGAGTGCTAAATGTCATTGACTACACCGTTATAACAGTGTCTGGTCTGTGTTAAACTCCAAAAGGTCCTTCCCACTATGAATTTGTGAATTCAATGCATTGCATTGTCGGAGTGGGCTAAGTGAATGGAAGATAAGGAAGAGATTTAGCAACGTGTAAGAAAATTGTATTACAAATGATAAAAGTGGGTGATAGTTCATTGATTCTGTAAGACATAAAAGAAGCATATAGAAGAGGAGTTATCATGAAGAACAGAGGTAGGTGGTAATATACAGTGAGATATTTTTAAAAGGGTACTGGCTAAATTACCAGGACTACCCAGGTCCTGAGCAATCTTTCTCTAAGCTATCACATACTCCAACACTTAGAAATTAAAGTGTTTTGGAAGACATTTTTACAGCGTGCTATATGTTGAATGATAGAACACAAGGCTACCTGTCTCCCAGAATATGCCACTGTAAAGTCATCCCAACCACCAAATGAGTTACTGTTGAGTCAGTATAACTCATGGTGACCCAGTGTGTTTCAGTATAGAAATAGACTCCACTGGGTTTTCAACAGCTGATTTTTTAGAAATAGATTTCTATGTTTTTCTGAGTGGAATCAAACCTGGTATCACTTGGCCAGCAGCTAATGAGTGCACTGATTATTTTCACCACCCAAGGAGGTGAGTGCAATAATTATTTGCTGAGCAAATAATCCTAGAAGCTGCATAATATGAAGAAGAACATGGACTCAGGATTGGAGTAAGATTCCTTAACAATCTGAAATATGCAGATGATGCCACCTTGCTTGATGAAAGTGAAGAAGACTTAAAATGCTTACTGACAAAGATCAAAGACCACAACTTGCATTGTAGGTTACACCACAATGTAAAGAAAACAAAAATCCTCATCACTGGACCAATAAACATCATTCATATAAATGGAGAAAAGATTGAAGTTGTCAAAGATTTCATTTTGCTCAGATCAACCATCACCACTAATGGAAGTAGCAGTCAAGAAATCAAATGAGACATATTGCATCAGGCAAATCTACTGCACAAGACCTCTTTAAAATATTCAACAGCAAATAAGTCAGTTTGTGGACTAAAGGGCACCTGACCCAAGCCACAGTATTTTGAATAGCCTCAAATACATATGAAAGTTGGACAATGGGTAAACAAGACAGTAGAAGAATTGATGCATTTGAGTTACAGTGTTGAAGAAGACTATTAAAGGTACCATGGACTGTGAAAAGGAAAAACATATCTGTATTGGAAGAAGTACACTAGAATTCTCCCTAGAAGTCAAGATGGCCATACTTCATCTTTTATACTTCAGACATTATCAGGAGGAACCAGTCCCTGAAGAAGGCATTATGCTTGGTACAGTAGAGGGTCGGTGAAAAAGGGGAAGGCCCCCAATGAGATGGATTGGCACAAAGGTAATAGCAATGCGCTCAAGTGTAGCAGCAATTGTGAGGATGGCACAAGACCAGGCGGTGTTTCGTTCTGTGGTATTTCAGGTTGCTATGGGTCAGAATTCACTTGAAAGCATCTAACACCAACACCAACAACAATGAGTAGACCAGTTGGCAAGCTCCACTCATAAATAAGTAAAGAGCCTTCCAGTGTCTCCCCACTCATGATAAAAATACTTGTCAGTTTAGACAAGTCCATTTCTCTTTTTTTTTTTTTTTTCTGGGTACAAAGACAGTTGTACATACCTCATCATCACATTAAAAAATGGTCATATGACTAAAAGTTCTGGCTAAATAAATGTAAAGGAAAGTCCTATGTGCCATGTCCAACCCAGTCTTGAGCTTAGGCCTCCATGTCATACCTTAGGTTCTTTTGCCTTGAAATGCTTACTGGGATAACAAACCCTCAAACCAAATTTGGAAGCTATGTGTAGACAATAGCACACCATCTCCAACATTCTTACTACCTGTTAGCGTTAAAAACAAACCAAAAAACAAATAAAACTGACTGACATAATATTTTTTTTAGGGGGAAAGTACAATTAGCATCCAAATGGCAACTATTTACTACATTTTTATTATATTTCATAAACACTCAGAAACAATCTTTGGATTAGCATTTTCTAAATCATACAATATCTTCCTTTCACGTTATCATCCTTTGAACAAATTCAATTGAAACTAAATAAATTGATGCCTTATTTTTTGAAGTTCCGTTAAATTTTATTTTACTCTTAATCATGGATTATGAGTATAAAATTAAGAATTAATATATAATGTATGCAATTTTGAAGTCAGTATATCCTGAGTGAAAATTTTCAAATAAACTTTTTAAAGATGCGTAATATTTTTGCTGTCATTTTCGGTAAGTTATTAGCATGCAAATGTAACAATAGCTAATAATTCAAAACAAAGCATTCTATGCCATATCCCAGTATCAGAAAAAATAAGTTTGTTTAACAGTGTCAGCATCTCTTAGATGAAGGGAATCCTGCAGAGATACTGGATTCAGGGAAGGAAATGAAATCAATCAGGGAAGGAAAATTTGTTCTACATCACCTACCTTGAAAACGTTAAGTGGATAATGTATTTAAAAGCAGCATGTATATTTCCTTGCACACAGGTGACAATCAGTATTTATTTATTCATTCATATTAAACAAATTCAACAAAATATCAACAAAGGAGAAAAGTAGTCAAAGTAGAAAGCATTCCAATAAATTTTTGCATGTATTTTTTTCCCAAATAATTCAAGTATAAGGAAACACATGTAATGAATAGAACTCAGTATCTAAAAATTTAAGAATTAAACAAAAATTAAAGAAAACAACAAAAAAAGTAGTGAACACAGCAAGTATATTCTATCATATTTTATTTTGGCATAATCTAACTATTAACTAGGAATTGTTGTTGTTGTTGTTAAGTGCCATTGAGTCGGTTCCGACCCATAGCGACCCTGTACAGGGTTTCCGAGGGTGTAAATCTTTACGGGAGTAGAAAGCCTCATCTTTCTCCCGCGGAGCGGCTGGTAGTTTCAAACCGCTGACCTTAAGGTTCGTAGCCCGATTCGTAACCACTACGCTACTAGGAATAGTCTGTTTTTATTATATACATTTTAATTTATAAATCGTGTTGTTGCTCTTGATACTGCTTTCTTCCATCATTCTTAGATTTTTTTGTCTATGTTGATTTCACAGTTATAAAATCTTCCTCTCTCTTCAGGGTTCATGCCATTTTCCAGCAGAATTATCCACTTTTTCTTATCTCTAGTCCATCTTCATTCTTCTTAATATAATTACCCATTCACACTTTCTAAGTCCCTACCACCTCTTTCCTGGTATAGTTCTGGAAGGTAAGCACTAGATGGCTAACTGCAAAGTCAGAGAGTCAAACCCACCAGTCACTCTTTGGAAATCCTATAAGGGTAGCTATGAGTCACAACTTACTCAACAGCACTTAACAACAACAACAGCCTCTTTCTTCAACAAACAATAATACATATATGCATACATACCTAAATACAGAAGACCAAAATTACCACCTGAACATTATAAATTCATGATCATACTCATATTTCAATTGGTCTTAAGAGAGTAGGCTGTACTGCTGGACAACATCTGCTACACTCAGGAAAATTAAGAAGCATTGCTACAGAATCATAGAAAAATTGATTAAATAAAACTATAAAAATGTGAAGCTATTATTTCTCAATATAACGGTCTAGGTCTATACAGGTCTGAAGATGGTGTTTCTATCTTTCTAATCCTTCTCTGAAAAATTCTGTACTCTTCAGTTTATACCATATCAAAATGTTAATCTTTGCATTCTTGAGGGACAGACACAAAACTTTTCAAATTTTTTTTTTTGAGTTTGGGAACAAAAAGATGTCTGAAGGGACAAGATCAGGACTGTAGTGTGGGTGAGGAAAGATTTCACAATGAAATTCTCATAGGGGAGCCCTTGTTATCTTTCAAGAATGAGTAGATGCATTGTTATCTTGAGGGGGGATAAAGTCCTAAGTGTAAATTTCCTGGCCTTTTTTCTTAAAAACGAAATTTGCAGCTTTCTTAAAACTTCTTCCTAACAAGCGCCTGTGATCATCTTGTGTCTTTAGAAAAAAATCTGCTAAGAATATCCCGAAAAATCATAGTACCATTCTGAGCTGACCTTTTTGCACTAAACTATATCTGGCCTAAAAAAAATCCTTCAGTTTAACTTCCCAGAAGCAACTGTTTGATGGGTTTATATTCTCTGGATGATACTGGTAAATTCAAAACTCATGACTAGTTACAATTTGCTTGAAAAAAAAAAAATTTTTTTTTTTTTTTTTCCATTTGCTTCAATCTTGCTTAAAATGACAGACGGAAAAATCAGCTCTTTGATCTAGTTGACCTTTGCTCAATGTTTTAGGCACTCTTTCAGTTAAAAATTTGCTGAGGCCAGGATGTGTGCTTAAAATTGAAAACTACCACATCATTGGTAATTTTAGGGTCTTTTTCCATTGGTTTCTGGATTTGATCCACAGTTTCTTCATTAACTGAAGTTGGCTGTCTTTCTTCTCTTGTCTCATTTTTGAGGTCTTTCCAACCTTCTTTAAAATACTTGATCTATCTATAAACTGTTGCTTTATATGGGGCAGCATGTCTGTGAACTTGTTGCAAACCTTCAATGATTTGATAAGATGTCCACTTGAATTCTGTAAAAATTTTGGTATTAGCCCTGACTTCAAAATGATATTTTTCCATGGCACACAAAAAAAACATCCTTTCTTTCTTTTTAAAGGAGTCCTAATGTGGTGTTGTAGGATAAGCACTGGACTAATGTTCACAAGGTTGGAAGTTCAAACCCACCATCTGTTCCTTGGAAATCCTATCCAGAGTCATTATGAGTCAAAACCAACTTGATGACACTTAACAATAATAATGAGACTAACACAAATGTATAACTGAGAAAATTTATCTATAGTTATTTACTAATTGCAGAGACATGTTTAAACATGTTTTGCTTGAAATGGACATCTACATGTATGAACTGAACCCTAGAAACAATACATTTTGGTTTACACTGGTAGCAAGTCTGCAGACCAAACCATCACTCATTACAAATCAAATAGAAGGAAATTTCCTATTTTATTGGAATATTTTATATTAAAGCAACAAAAATATCATTTTAGCATTTCATTATTCTAAGAAAACTGGTATTCAGAGCAAATATCCAGTCAATCATAAACATTTATTGAGTTCTAAATTCTAGAAACCAAACTAGTTAATAAAACTACTAGGATGCACACTGCAGAGTCCCAGATGAAAAATGGATATTAGAAGAGATTCTGAAACTTGCTCTGATGTGTAGAGATGCTAAAGCAAATGGAAAAATGAGGAAGTAAAAGAGCTGGATAGAAAATTCCAAAGGGCAGCTCCAGAAAACAAAGTCAAGTATTATAAACCTGGAATTAGAAAAACCAAAAGGAAGAACATACTCAGGGTTTCTCAAGTTGAAAGAACTGAAGAAAAATTTCAAGGCTTGGCTTGAAATTTTGAAGAATTCCATGGTTAAAATATAGAATGATATGGAAAGCATCAAAAGATGGAAGGAATACAGAATCACTCTACCAAAAACAAAGCCACTCTACCAAAAACAAATGGATGATGTTCAACCATTCAAGAGATAGCATATGATCAGGAGGCAATGGAACTGAAGGGGATGTCCAAGGTACACT
>NW_006408521.1:5572146-5585092 GCF_000296735.1 Chrysochloris asiatica | reverse complement strand
ATAGCAAAGAAGACTTAAAATACTGACAAAGATCAATGACCACAGTGTATATTATGGGGTGTACCTCAGTGTAAAAGAAGCAAAAAATACTCACAAGTACACCAATAAATAACATCATGAAAAATGGAGAAAAGACTGAAGTTGTCAAAGACTTCAGTTTGCTTAGATCCACTATTAACACGGAAACAGCAGTCAAAAAATCAAACAACATATTCCATTACCAAATCTGCTGCACAAGATCTCTTAAAAAGTGTTCAAGAGCAAAGATGTCAGTTTAAGGACTAAGGTGTGCCTGACAAAGCCATGGCCAGTCTTCATCTCTCAAACTTTGGACATAATGTCAGGAGGGACAAGTCGCTGAAGACAAATATCATGTTTGGTAAGGTGGAGGGTCAGAGAAAAAGAGGAAGACCCCCAGGGAGATGGACTGGCAAAGTGGCAACAGCAATGGGCTCAAGTGTGGCAACAATTGTGAGGTTGGTCCAGGACTGGGCAGTGTTTCCTTCTGTTGTGCATAGAGTCTCTATGAGTTGGTACTGACTCTATGGCACCTAACAACAACAACAACAACTAAGTATGGCTTATCAATGGTAAAAGATTTACCACATTTCCTTAGAAATATAGAGTGACTGGATTTGACTTGGACTCTGACTCCAAATCCTCTGCTTTCAAGAATTTTACCATAATATTATCAATAATTAAAATATCAATCCCCATTTACTGAGACATTTGTTGGTTTCAGTCTCTGTGCTAGAATGTTTTACATATGTTAACTTCACTCTCTATCAACCTTTTACAGACAGCTACCAGTGCTTTGACAGGTTAGACAACGTGTTCACGTTGCTCAATCTTTTCGCTAGTATGATGTTGTTGTTGTCAGGTGCCATCGAGTCGGAACCGACTCATAGCGACCCCATGCACAGCAGAACGAAACAATGTCCTATCCTGGGCCAACCTCACTACCGCTGCCACACTAGAGTCCATCAATGATGCCACCTGGCCAATCCATCTCATTACGGGTCTTCCTCTTTTTCTCTGACCCTCCACCTTACCCAGCATGACATCCTTCTCCAGCGACTGTTTCCTCCAGACAATATGTCCAAAGTATGAGAGACGAAGCTTAGCCATCCTGGCCTCCAAGGAGCACTCTGGCTGCACTTCTTCCAAAACAGATCTATTGGTTCTTTTGGCAGTCCATGGCACTTTCAGTATTCTCCTCCAACACCACAACTCAAAAGCATCAATTCTTCTACGATCTTCCTTATTCACTGTCCAGCTTTTGCATCCATATGAGGCTATTGAAAACACCATGGCCTGGGTCAGGCGCACCTTAGTCCTCAAGCTGACATCTATGCTCTTCAATACTTTAAAAAGTTCCTGTGCAGCAGATTTGCCCAATGCAATATATTGTCTGATCTCTTGACTGCTGCTTCCATGAGTGTTAATAGTTGATCCAAGAAGAATGAAGTCCTTGACAACTTCAATCTTTTTTCCATGGATAAGAATGTTGTTTATTGGTCCAGTGGTGAGGATTTTTGTTTTCTTGACATTGAGATGTAATCCATATTGAAGGCTGTGCTCTTTGATCTTCATAAGTAAATGTTTCAAGTCTTCTTCACTTTCAGCAAGCAAGGTTGTATCATCTGCATATCGCAGGTTGTTAATGAGTCTGCCTCCAATCCTGATGCCACATTTTTCTTCATAGAACCTAGCTTCTCGTATTATTTGCTCAGCATACAGGTTGAGTAAGTATGGCGAAAGAATACAACCCTGTCTCACACCTTTCCCAATTTTAAAACATTCAGTGTTCCCATGTTCTGTTTGAACAACTGCTTCTTGGTCTAGGTACAGATTTCTCAGAAGTATAATTAAGTGTTCTGGAATACTCATACTTCTCAATGTTGTCCATAACTTGTCATGATCCACACAATCGAAAGTCTTTGCGTAGTCAATAAAGCACAGGTAAACATCCTTCTGGTATTCTCTGCTAGTATGATGCAGAAGCAAAATGTTTAAGCTAGGTTTCACCTGAGCCTACTTTTTCTTTACCATCCTGTCCCTTTGGCAACAGTTATAGCCATTAGTTTATCTCATTAGTAAAGGACACGTGCTTTGAGTATTGTCCTCTTTGAAAAAAATATATATATTCACTGAGTCGGAACTGACTTGATGGCACTTAACAACATATATATAACAACATGTTGTTAAGTGCCTTTGAATTGGTTCTGACTCATAGCAACCCTGAATAGCATTTCCCAGGAGGAACTGAGGAGCAGCTGATGGGTTTGAACTGCCGACTTTGTGGTGTGCAGTCGAATGCTGATCCTACAATGCCACATCAGAAGTCATGTGTGAGACAAATTGATCATGTACACATAGTGAGTCTATGTAAGGTTTTTGAGCCTATAAATTTTCATGGCAGGAGAAAGCCTTCTCTTTCCCCTTTGGAACACTTGGTAGATTTTTAATAGTTGATCTTATAGTCAATAGCTCAATGCATAACCCACTATGCCACCAGGACTCCTAAATTGGCTATGGTACAGATGAATAATTTAGGAAAGCCAGAAGTGTAAGTCTAAGTCAGTGGTGAAACAATTTGAGTATAAAAGGTGATACTGTTGAGAAACTGAAGAATGTAACAAATTTCTCTGAACTGTATGTGTAGAAATTATTGAACGGGTGCATGTCTTGCTCTGTATCCTTTAAACAAAAATAAATATTGAAAGGAAAGACTGTGACAGAGCCATTTACTCTTCTATGCTCCTTCTCTCTCTCACACACACACACTCTGTCCCACTTCTCCATCTCTAAATCAGAGGCTCATTCTCTTTCTCTGCATCTGTCTATTGTCTGTCTTTCTCTTCTGTTTCAGTCTCCCTTTCTGCTTCTGTCTCTTTCTCTATTTCTCCATCTAGCATTTCTTACCTTGGCTACTCAAGCACTATATTTTTCTGTTTGTCTCTTTCCATCTGTCCATGTTTCTTAGTGTATCTGTGCTTACCCTACTGCCTTTTTCTCTACCTCTACTTTTTTTCACTGTGCATTTAAAATTTTCTCTTTCTGCCATTTTTCTCTTTTTGCCCATCTTTCACTAGATGTTTCTCTGTTTACATCTCCTATGTGAGTCTCCATTTCTCTTTGTGTAACTATCTCTGTGTGTCTCTTTCAGTGTCTCTCTGAGTGTCTTCCTGAGATACCTCTGTGACTCGGTCTCTCAGAAATTTAGGTTTCTAAAGAAATAACCTCTCATCCAGTTTTAATGAACCTTTTCTGGATTCCAGTGGTGTGCCTTAAAGTTGAAGAAATCAGTCCCTTACATGATAAAGTAAAAAGAAAAGTCACTGTCCTTGGATAAACAATTTGCATTTCCGTAAGGATTCAGTGATGCAGAATTAGAAAAGGCTCATTCTGACACTTCCATGAAAACAACAGAGAGAGCATTCATTAGCTAGGCTCCCATTTGAATGATGCACTTCATTGCACACACCACTGTCCTCCCAGTTCAGGAAACAGTGCTTAATACTGCCTGAAACCCGCCTTTTCACTAGGCATTAAAATGAATGACTTCTC
Source organism: Chrysochloris asiatica (assembly GCF_000296735.1). Classification (NCBI taxonomy): domain Eukaryota; kingdom Metazoa; phylum Chordata; class Mammalia; order Afrosoricida; family Chrysochloridae; genus Chrysochloris; species Chrysochloris asiatica. The sequence continues at coordinate 5,581,522 of NW_006408521.1, read as the reverse complement.
AAAGTAATAGAGACTACACATCTGCCATGGCCTAAGAATGCTTACACTCTAAAAGTTATACCTCCTGTCAATTTCCTATCCATCAAAGTGTGCAATAAACAAGCTTTGAATTTTTCCATTTACCAGTCAAGAGAGGAGAACTGCTTTATTTCCCTTAGTTTCTTGAAATAATGATTGTTTTTGCCTTTTCCATTTATAGCCTCAATAACCATGATCTGATTGATATTTAAGGTTGACTGCAAACTTTAAGCAACTTGTGAGATAAAAGGATATTTGTCTATCATAGTTCTCAGGTAGAAATTTTAACTCTTTAGAGTGGAAACGGTTTTGTTGTTGTTAATGTTTATTTATACACACATACACACTATAATTATGAGAAATAATTGATAGATTAGAATAATTGCACATTAGATTATGTAAGAATTTAAGGTTTCTCCTTTATTATCTTGATTGATCTCTATAAAAACTCTGATAGACTGAACTTTATAGACAATGACACAAAGGAAAAGAATGTTTAGGGAATGTTTACAAGGAAAATAAGTCTTCTCCTGAAAATAAAGATTTTTCTGTGTTTGCACACATATCTTTCTTACTCATTAGTATATGACTTATTTACAGGCTGAAACTACTCACATTCATTTTCACAGCCCTTCAAGTCCAGGAGGTGACTACACTCTATTTATTTGAACATTTTAAATCACCTCCTCACATCTACCCTTTATCCAAATGTGTAAGGAGCTGAGGGTCACCTTTGGAATTTCTGTGTATATTCATTGATTCTGCAACATTTGAATCTATATTTGAAATTTATACATCAGTTCAATGATTGGGTGTTTTGAATCTTTGGAACTTATCCAGAGAGTCTACCAAGAGACTATAGCTGTGCTAATTATTCATATTATCTCTGAATTCTCACTCAAAATCTATTATAAGCACTAAAGAATTCCCAAGTTCATTTGAATAATTCTGAATGCATTCCCATGATGTTTGAGCATGAAACTAATATAAGAGGTCCAAAACAAAATCAAAACCTCATTTTTGATTGTGAATGCATATTCCTTCACAATATAAAGTGATCAAAAATGAAAAATCCAGGCACAAAAGAAAGCATATATATTACAAGTAGCATTTTAGTTGAAAATAAATAAACAAATGCTTTTGGAAAGTTACACTAATCCAACAAAACGAACTTTTTTATCCTATCGTTGAATAGCCTGATTTTACACATGGAAACCATTAGGACATAGAATGCCCAATGGTTCTAGGACAACAGTCATCCCAACAGTAAGAACATCTAAAAATAAATCAGTGAATGGACTAAAAACAAAGAAAACAAAAGTACTATGAACAACACCTACTATTTACATCAAATACCTAGTAAAATTAAACTTTTAGAAAATAAGCATGCTCACTCAATTTTGAAGCAGTTTGGTTACTTAAGATTTATTATTTCTGCCAATTTGCGTTTATTCATAGGTTGAGATCCTGAGGGAAACTTAAAACCATACATCAGTTTCCATTACAATAGCATGTAATTATACACAGGGGTGGGGCTTCAGTGCCAGAAAATAAAGAAATAACAGCTGGTTTATGAGAGAAGTTTTGTATTATTTTACACCAAGTTATCACTAACATGGAGTCCTGGTGTGGCACTGAGGGTTAATGCTCTAGACTGCAAAGCCATTTAAACTGCAAGGTTGGTGGTTCAAGCTCACCAGCTGTTCCTAAGATCCCTATACAGCGTTGCTATGGGTCGGAACCGACTCAACGGCACTTAACAACAACAACAATTACTAACATGCTGCTTTAATTGTCTAAAATTATACATTGAGCATTTATAACAAAGGTATGTATGTTCATCTATGCTTATAGACTGTTCAAATTTAGGGGATAACTTTATATACATAAATATATGTTGTTGTTGTTAAGTTACATCAAGTAAGTTCTGACCCATAGTGACCCTGCACAGGGTTTATGAGGAGCAGCTGGTGAGCCTGAACCTCCAATCTTGCAGTTCAAACCAACTTTCCAGTTCAGTGCATTAACCTACAGTGCCACACCAGGACTCCATATATATATAGGTAACTCAGTTACCTAAAGTTACCTACATTTGCATACTTAAAACTAAAACATGGCAGAGAGATTAGGCTTTCTGCTCCCATAAAGATTTCCCATTCCGGAAACCCTTTAGACATGTTATCAGGAGGACCCAGTTACTAGGACAGGACACCATGTTTGTCAAGTTAGAGGGTCAGCAAAAAAGAGGAAATCCCTCAATGAGGCAGACTGTCACAGTGCCTTCAACAATGGGTTCAAACACAGCAAAGTTTGTGAGGATGTTTTGCTATGTTGTACATGTGGTTTGTTATGTGCCATGGAGTCGGTTTCGACTCATAGAGACCCTGTACAGGGTTTCCAAGGTTGTAAATCTTTACAGGGGCAGAACGCCTCATCTTTCTCCTGTGGAAGAGCTGGTAGTTTCGAACTGCTGACCTTGAAGTTCGCAGCCCGATTCGTAACCACTACGCTACATAGTGTTGCTATAAGTCAGAACCAAATGTATGGCACTTCAGCAACAATAATTTTAGAAAAAAGGATATTCTAAAAATAGAAATCTGTGTTTTAACTTTTACTGTTACTTTAAAGCCCCATGTTCTGGTACCAAGAGAAAAGCATCATTAATTACCTACATATATTTAGAGTTAAAGAAAAATGAGTTCTTTTAAAAAGTAAATAATTGCCTTTGGATTTAAATTAGAACTTAACCCACATAACAGTACAAGTGCATTTTTGAAAATGTCTTCAGCTTGTGTCTACCTGTCGGCTACTAATGTTATAGATGATAAAAAGATTTAATATACATTGTACAAAACATAATTGTAGAAGGACTTACAGAATTTGTAACAGAAACCTAACTTCAACGCACCTTAGGTGTATAATTATTAGTGAAACTACTAATAATTTATAAACTACAAGTAATTTTATAAAATAATTTTGATATTTCAGCCACTCATCTAATCTACCAAATCTTTCAAATTATAACATCAGTGATCGCTTTCCATTAAAAAAAAAAGTCTCCTAGGTCATGGGAAGCTTTATTTAAACTTCTTCATAAAGAACATTCAAAACTTCACTCCACTGTTTTTCAGAGAAGAGGCTAACAGTGAGACAGACACAAGTTTTGACCTCTGAGCGTTCTTTAATGGTTAATGTTAAAGGTTGCTCTTTGAGATAAAGACTATGTGGATCAAAATTCCCTTTTCATCACGGCAACTGTAGAGAGGTGAGTCTCTCCCCAGTCAGTGGAACTGGGCATCCATTAAGTCCCACTTTTATTTTATAGGAGAACGAGTCCCCAGGAAACAGGATCAAGTTGCTGAAATGTGAACACTCACACGTACACATGAAAGCACCGACTCACCCAAAGGCCCAACTAAACCCACTAAAGAAAATAAAAGTCAAGGATGTTTGCATTTAAAACCCAAATGATATAAACATATACAAGAATATTCACTGTGCAAACTAAAGAAAGCATTCTATGATTAAAGTGTATTTAATGATTTGTTTCACTAATGTTACGCAATACAATATCATCCCCTAATGTATTTGGTTACTAGATTTGACTATTAGCGCTATTTGTAAAAACCTGCGAGTATAAACTCGAAGTTATCCATACAGAAGGCTGTCATATTAGATTCTACTTAAGTATCACTTTTTATAACCAGATATTGCTTCATCAAATTGATGACCATCTGTGAATACCACAAACACACTTTAGGGTGTCAGCAGCCTGGGCCTGAAAGTGAGTACTTCAATTCTACCTCAACTATAATTAATAAAGTATATTTTAAAAGCAAAGACCACATCACAGAGTAGGAACCTGGTTAATGCTATCTAGCTTTCATTTTATGTTATAAAGTTTACCTAGATTCAAACTCTGTGACTAATGTTCCCAGATTCTTTCATAAAGGAGACAGAACTCTAATGCACTTAAGACATCTGGAGTGAAAGTATCAAGATATTCTATGTTATAACAAAACATCACATATAATGCTGCTAATTGTCAGGCATAGCTAGCCACTTTAGTTTATCTATTATGTTTTCCAGCAACAATGCTGCACAAAACAAAATCCAACATCAATATTTGCATACTCAAAACTAAAACATAACATGTCAAAACTAACACTCCTTAAAAAAAAACAAACAAAAAAAATTATTACGGAGAGGAAAGCAAAGAAAGTAGTTAAGGAAGTGAATTTTTTTTTTTTTTTTTTAAAGGCAAACCAAACAGTGCCATAATTCCAAAGCATGTAGCTCTCTGTGTATTATACTGACATCTCAACAAAATCAGAATAACATTCAGTAATTCTTTAGACAGAGAGGTTATGAGTTGTGCTCACTCTTCCAGCAAACAATTAGCACTGTGTGATCTGAACCAGAATTTACAGAAAGTGCTATTAAGTCAGAGAGACAGTGTACTAATGCAATGTCTTAACGTTCTATGTACTTCAACATTGCCTTACGTTTGAAACACTTCGATAAGGGAGGGAAAAAGAAAAGAACTTACTTGGCATTTTAAAGTTTCATCTGTAACCCATGTAAGATTATGCTTCAAGTTTCCTTGTCAAGGCTGCCTCCTTCAAATCCCTTTCAAAACAACTAGTGCTCATAATCTAGATCCAAGGCGACTCGTTCACACGTTACACTTCTTGTTTTTGTGAGACATAAATATCCACTCTCATGTCATCAAGAAAATGTTACTAGAAATAAAAGAAAAAACAAAACAAACAGAAATACCTCAGCATATTAACTCAGAAGGCATATCATCATTCTCCATGTTCTGAGACGCATGCCAACTGCCTTAGTTATCACAAACCACTAACTGTAAGCTGCTAGCAGGAATCTGTCTGCCCTCTATCTGTCGCTATTAGCTCAGCACGTTGATTCACTGGCACTGAAGCAACAACAATTAGGTATCCTGCTTCTTGCAGCATATACAGGAGAGAGCTGAGTGCTCTAAACCACATAGTGACTGGTGAGCTCTTCACACCAATTAGTAGCAGGTGCTATCACCCAAAAGACAAATTGACGCCCCATTGATCACTGGAGCTGGCTGCTTTATTGTACTTTCCTGTCAGCCTGTCTGGTGATTCTCTACTCTCTTTTGTGTGGTTATATTTGCTGTATTAACTCATCAGCATGAAGACGTTTAACAGCTTACTTTCAATGACAATATTATTGACATGACAAAATAATCTCTTTACCTCCTTTTATCTATCTCTCTGCCTCTATTTAATGCTCAGCAACTTTTCCATCCTATAACAAGTCCTCCACATCTTTGCTGCAAAAGGAAACTTTGCACAATCTCTATAGCAGCCCCAAATAGACATCTATTTTAAAAGCACATATGACAAAAATAAAACATATAATAAGAAAAATTACAGCAGGTTTCTTAAATATTTGGTTAATATGAGATTCCCACAATTAACTTTGTAGATGGGCATGCAAATTGGTGATATATATATATATATATATATATATATATATATATATATACTTGTATTTATAACGATAATTTATATTGTTGTTAAACCACTGTCAAGTTGCTTCTGACTCACAGTTACCCTGCATAGGGTTTCCAAGGTTTGAATATCTAAGTTAAGGAGCTCTGGTAATGTAGTCATTATGAGTCGGACTGGTAATGTCACGGTCAACAGTTTAAACTACCAAGGGTTCCATGGCAGCAAGGTTAGGCTTTCTGCTCTCATAAAAATTTACCATTTCAGAAACCCTACACAGGGTTGTTCTGAGTTGGAACCAACTCCACAGCACATAACCACCACCACCACCACCATTATATAAAATAGGAGTACACTGCTTAAGGACTCTACCTTATTTAGGAAAATTTCAAGTCCATACAGGTTTTCTCTAGTGTTCACTTAAGCATCTAAAGACTCAGGATGTAGAAATGAAAGCACATGCAGAATGTATTCTATTAACAGCCATGACTGAGCAAACATCCTGGGTTGGTTAAAAATAACAAGGCGAAGAGTGTCACAAGGCAAAATCCCCTAGAGCACATGTGTTCTTCATGTACAGGATGCATTATTTATCATGATGACATACTTGTCCTATTTAAAGAAAAAAACAACCCAAAAACCCAAGAAACATAACATGTCTCTTGTAGTGCTGCTATACTTATACCCAAACACGAGAGCTTCAAAAAACCTTGTGGAAAATTCCATTATCTTTAAATTCCAATTTTCCACAAAATTTCCCACATTCACAGAGAAAACTACCAAATTCACTTAACTTGCATGTTCTGCTCTAGAGAAGAAAGACAGATTCTTAAAGAAAGTGGAAATAATCTGGGATCAGTCAAATGTGTCATAAATTCTAACCAATAAAATACATATAGGCAAATTACACACAGGCCCCTGGAGTCTTCACATGGAATGTGTTTGATCTTATTTTATATACAACTCAAACAAACCAAATGTCTCACTTACTTCAAAACACAAAAGATCAGGGGCAGGTGTTGGGGTTCAGGTAAAAGATGAGGAGATTTAAGACATGTTTTACAGATGTAGGACTTGATGATCTCCAGAGTTTTAAAATGATGTTTTAATAAGATTGCGGTTATCAATAAACATTTTATTAAAGCAAAGTATATTTTCTGAGAACACCTTTTTCATTTTAATTAAACACCATGTATGTGAAATAATCTATTTATACATAATGCTGGTAAAATGAAGTAGCTGTTATTATAAGTGTTGTAATAATAATACAAATTACTAATTGAAGTTCTTCAAACTGAAAAGACAGTATCACCCCCACTGATGATGATGATAAAATATAACTTGATGATATATAGGAAAAAAAAAAAAACTAGAATACAGAATAGTGTATTTTATTTATCTTTCACTTCCTAGAGATAAATAGATTATTGTCAATCAAACTCTTAAAGACAAAAATTATTAATTTAATTTTTAAAAATAATATTATTATATACACCCTCTACTGGACGCTGTGGGTCAATGGCACTTAACAACAACAACAGCAACATATAACTTTTTGGAAACTATATCTAATTGAACTAAAACAGTAAAATTATTTACTATAGTTTGAATATAGACATATTTTAGAAAACCAATTTAAAAACACTGTAAGTAAGAGGAAAAACACACATGCAAAAGACTGTTGTTGTTAGATACTACGAGTTGCTTCCAACTCATTGTGACTTTTGCAAGACAGAATGAAACATTACCAGTACCTGTGCCATTCTCACAATTGTTGTTTAGGTTGAGCCTATGGCTGTTACCAAGGTGTCAGTTCATCTCACTGGGGACTGACCGTTTTTCCTTGATGCTTCACTTTACTAAGCATGACATATTCTCCACACACTGGTCCCTACTGATAATACGTCCCAAGTATGAGAGACAAAGTCTCACCATCCTGGCTTCTAAGGAACATTCTGGCTGTACTTCTTCCAACACAGATTTGTTGCTCTTCTGGCAATCCATGATACTTTTAAGATTCTTCTTCAATAAAATAACTCAAATGTATCCATTCTTCTAAAGTCTTCCTTATTCATGGTCCAACTTTCACTTGCATATGATGCAAGTTAATATACCATAACTTGGGTCAGGCATACTTTACTTCTCAGACTTGTATCTTTATTCATGAATACATTAAAGAGGCCTTGTGCAGGAGCTTTGACAAGTGCAATGTCATTTGATTTCTTGACTGCTGCTTCCATGAGTGTTATTAGTGGATCCGAGCAAAACTAAGTCATTGACATCAATAGTTTCTCCATTGATCATGACGTTAATTATTACTCCAGTGATGAGAATTTGTGTTTTCTTTACATTAATGTGCAATACACACTGAAGGCTGTGAACTTTGATTTCATCAGTAAGTACTTCCAGTCCTTTTAGCTTTCAGCCAGCAAGGGTGTACTATTTGCATATTACAGGTTGTTAATGACCCTTCCTTCAATGCTTACGCCATTTTCTTCTTCAAATGCTTCAGTTTTTCAGATTATTTGCTCAGCATACAGATTGAATAAGTATGGTGAAAGAATACAGTTCTGATGCACAGCTTCCCTGATTTTAAACCATTCAGTGTCCCCTTGTTCTGTTCGAATAATTGCATCTTGCTCTATGTACAGGTTCCTCATGAGCATAGTTCATTGTCCTTGAATACTCATCCTTTGCAACACTATGCTTGCAACCTTTGCTTGTTACGTACCACAGAGCCAAAAGTCTTTTCACAATCAATAAAGAGTATATAAACATCTTTGTGGTATTCTCTGCTTTCAGTCTACATCTATCTGATGTCAGCAATGATATACCTCGTTCCACATCCTCTTTTGAATCCAACTTGAGTTTCTGGCAGTTCCCTGTTGATATACTGTTACAGTCTTTTAAAATTATCTTAAGCAAAATTTTACTTGCATGTGATATCAATGATACTGTTTGGTGATTTCCACATTCAGTTTGTTCACCTCTCTTTGAAATGGGGACAGACATGGATCTCTACCAATCAGATGTCCAGGTAGCTGTCTTCCAATTTCCTTGGCATAGATGAGTGATTTTCAACAATAGAAAATACTCCTTTTTCTGTTAATTTCTCCTTGCCTTGTCAATTTTAAAGGAGTAGTAAGTAGCATTTATAATGGGCAGAATATGGAGGATGCAGATTTGGAAACAGTTATTCAGGTCAAGCAAGTAAAAAACAGAGCTTTTTAGTAGAAAATACAAACGTTTTTGCAGGGAATTAGATTGAATTAAAGATACATACGGATACAAGAAATTATCATTCATTTTTTTCCAACTCATAACAAAAACTGACTGCCACATCTTTCATCCGTGTGGTGGTATGAACTGTCAACATTTTGTTTAGCAATTTAACCACTGTGCTACTGGGGTGTCTTTATTGTATATATGTTGCTTGTTAAGTGCTGATGAGTCGGTTCTGACTTACAACTACCCTGAATAGGATTTCCAAGAAGCAGTTGGTGGGTTTGAACAGCTGACTTTACAGTTAGCAGCCCAATGCATAGCCTACAGCACCACCCAAGGACTCCTTTGCTCTATACTAAGTACATAGAGTCCTGGTGTGGCATGGTAGGCTAATGTACTGGACTGCAAGGTCAGTGGTTCAGGCTTACCAGCTGCTTCTTGGAAACCCTATACAGGGTCACTATGAGTCAGAACTGATTGGAAGGCATTTAAAAACAATAACAACAAAGTATCAAGTATAATTAGATACTAACAGGCCCGGTGGTGCTGTAGCATAAGCACTGGACTGCTAATCACAAAGATAGCGGTTCAAACCTACTAGCATCTCCAAGGGAGAAAGGTAAGACTTTCTT